>NC_090842.1:1569318-1883181 GCF_028021215.1 Eschrichtius robustus
CCTGGGCTGCTCTACCAAGTGACACAGCTGTTTCTCATTCCCAACAGCCAGACGCCTTCCTAACGCTCCAAACCTCACGCCGCGCAGGCAAGCACTGGTGATCTTGGAAACGCAGAGCCAACCCTACGTCCTTTTTCTCAGCCTCTGACTGTGATTTCAGGCAGAAATCAGTGGTTGTGCTTTGCAGCAGCAAACCTCCACGCACGGTGTCACTGTGAGATAAGACGATGCTGGAGCCGGCCTGCTCAGGAGAGGCCTGGCCCGCTCAGTCCTGAGAGGGGAGCGCAAGAAAGCGGCACCTGCCCCGGAGCAGGCGTGCTGCGAGCCGAGGGCGGTACTTGGGACGCTACATAGCTCCTCAAGAGCTGACAGGTGTTTCAACCCCATGTACTTCTGCAATTTGTTTTCAAAGACCCCTGATAAAATGTCTGGAAGAAACAATGAAGAAACCTGCCATACTCCCGGATTTTAGTGACAAATTTCACAGCTTTTCCTGGTCCCTGGGGAACTTGGGGAAAAGCGGGGAGGACACTCACGGGGCCCCAGGGGCTTTAGGAGCAGCCGTAAAACCTCTCCGAGCTCTCGGAGGAACCCAAACGGGCGTGAGGCGCCCTGCAGTCACAAGGCCCAGGCACGGAGCTAAAACGTGTCCTCCCCAGAAGCAAAACAACAAGGAAAGTCAGCTGCAAACTGCCTGAAACGCTCTCGGGGAGGCCATCCTGAGGCTGGCGGGTGGCCAGGCCCCCGTGCGCCCTGGGTAGCCTCGGCGCTGCTGCTCTCCAGGGTGCAAGCCCCACGCAGCTGGGGACGCTGAATCCTCTCTCAACAGGGAAGGAAGAGGCAGAGCCGTTCCTTACGCTGCGTCTCTGACATCCCTCGTGATCCGATAGTTCCAGTCTCGGAAAACTTCGTTTTCTTTGTCAAACTCCCGTTCATCTTCACCAATGGTCACCGTAAACCTTTTCTCTTCAAAGTCAGGCTCTTGTTCTTTTCGAATGGTTGCTTTTTTTAAAACCTACCATTTTAAGAAGAGAGAAGCCAACACCAGTTACTGTTAGGAAAACAGAGGGGATCCTGTCCCGACTGACCCCGGCAGCCTGGGCTGGAGTGGCAGGAGAGCACGACCGAGCACTCACTGGGGACACGCCTAAGCTCCGTGCTGGGGGTGGACAGGGGACCCCACGCACCCTTCTGGGGAACGGGAGCGCCCCGTCCCTGCAGACACAGTGAACCCTGCACTCAGGACACACCCAGGTCTGGGAAGAGGGGACGGAGTGGTGACTCCCTGTTCCCAGTGCTGGCACTGAACCAGGGGGCTCCAGACGTGCCCTCAGAGGGGAGGCAGGTAGGTGTGCTCCGGGCAGGAGAGGCACCGGGAGCGGGTCAGGGCTGGGGGCGGGGAGCGTGTGCTGAGGGCAGGAACAGCTTTGCCTCAGTCTGCCATCTCCCTGAGGGGAAGGCAGGCCCAGAGCCAAGAAGGGTAAGCCCGGGCCCCCGGGCTGGGTGCGGCCTGGAGTGTGAGGGGAGAGGGGAGGCCGGCGTAGCACCGCTTCTCCAGATGCAGAGGCCGCAGGGGGCGCGGGAGCGCTAAGCCTCTGGGGAGTGCCTCCACGGGGCCGGGGGCTGCAGCCCTGGCTCAGGCACGGCCCGATGCACTGCGAGCCCCAGGAAGCCCGTGGGCCGCGTTCCTGGTGGGGCCTCCCTGGCCGCCTGGGCTCTGTCACGCCCCAGCAGGCCTCGGAGAGACAGAAAGGCTAGTTGTGCGCGAGGACCGCCACTAGTTTTCTTCTCGGGTTTTCTGCTGATTCCGTTACCTCCTTTGCATGCCGGAGTCCTCGCTCCCAAGCACTCTCTGTAGGGGGCTCTGGAGGGGGTGGAGGCAAAATTTCATCAACTACTGGCCCACCCTATTAAAAAACGAGAAGGGAAAAGTTAAGAGAGCAAGCAAACTTTAAAATCTACACAGAAACGGGGGAGCCAGAACACCAAGGAGAACACCAGCCGGCTACCACCTGCTCCCTCCTCCAAGCCTGCCTCCGCCCCACCCAGCTGCCCTGAGCCTGGGGGGCCTCTACCTGGAGACACCAGAGCAGCTAGAAGGCGGAAACGCCTGCCATACAAGGCGTATTAGCGTGCTTGAGTCGGAGAGTCACAAACAGAGCTTAGGTGTGATTTGCTAGCAATGAAAGAGGTGTTCACGCACCCACGGGTTGGCAGGCATCAGAGGGTGAGGTCCGAGAGGCGGGGCACCGTTGGGCGGGAAAGGTTCGGCTTTGGTGATGAGGGAGTAGTTGCCCTTGTCGTTGACTCCAGGGTGTATAAACCTGCAGTTCATGCCCCAGGTACAGTTCCCTACGGAAATAAAAGCCAGGTCAGAAAGGGCGCCCGGCCCAAGCGCACAGGTCAGCTTCCCCCTGCTCCCGCGGCGCCGGGCCAGGCAGCCAGGCAGCGGGCCGAGCGCGGTCCCGGCCACCCCACGAGGCCACAGCAGGCAGGCCTGGAAGGTCTGGGACCGTCCTGCAAGCGGCACCTCCTAAAGGGCTCCCGCAGGGCCCCTGTCCCACGGTCACCGTAGGAACACTTCATTTCCCCTGAAACAGAGAAGCCCGAGAGCGCCCCGATGATCGGGACGGCCCTGCCTTGGGGTTTGCTGCTCAGGACACACGTGCCCTGGGGAGCGTGCAGGTGCACGGACGGGGTCATTATTCTGACTCAAAAGACTGCCCGTACTGAAACAGAAATCAACCAGAAGCACAAAAATGATCAGAATTCTGCACGTTTATGCCAGGGTGATCTTTACCAGCTCTGTACATTTGCATTTCTCCTACCAAACCACTTCAGGCTATTTCTGGTACTTAAAAAAATGCGTTAGAGAGAAAACACATAGACAGATTGGGTGTTTATACTTTACAACAAAGAATTCAGAAGGTCAACTTTTAGCATTATTCAGCAACAGAACACCAAGATTATTCAAGAAAACCACTTGACTTTTCAGCACAGGAGGCAAGAAGTCTACATTTTAAAATTAATTAGTGAGTGAATCACTTTTTTAAAATTTAATTTTTTGAATAGGTAATATGTACACAGGCTTAAAAAATAAATACGGCATACAATATCTAAGTGGTTTTAAAAAACATTTTCAATTGGTTAGCATGTAGTTAAATTGTAAGCCATCTTTTAATGTATATTCACTTCTAAACATGATATTCCATTTGAATGTTTCTGTCAACAAAATACGCTTTTTCTTGTATCATGTAAATTGAAGAGAAATAATCATTTGGTATTTAAAGAAACACTAAATTTTACCTTTTAAACATTATGAATATTTAAACTTGTATTTAAAACCAACTTAATAATACAATGCTCCAAATTAAATATGAAATAAAGTATGCTTAAAAAAATTGCTTCTCTGAGAATGCAAAAATAACCAATTAACTTCTTAATTTCCAGAAGTGTCTGAGAGATCACATATAAGTCAGAGGCTGGGACATATACACTACAGGGGCTTCAAAATCCCAGAGACTCAGAGAGTTTCAAAGAAACCAGACTCTGCGGTCGTATCTCTAAATAAAGCAGTCCAGAACATCACACTCTTCTCCAGTGCGTGACTCCTATAAACTTGCGTCAGAGTCCACACTGCTTATGGGGTTAAAAAGTCACAAAAGCTCATTGTAGAAAACTGCAAGCACAGAACAGTATTAACAATATAAACCACAGCCTTTCTATAATTTTTTAAAATCTAAAATAAATATGTGGGTAGCAGATAAATGAGTATTTGTGATTCTCTGTTCTTTTTGCATTTAAAAAATTTTCAAAACAAAACAAAACAAAAACATCACCCCTGAGCGCACTGACAAAAAAGCTCTTTCGTCCCTCATGTTGGCAGGGGAGGGCGGAGGAGCAGGCGGTGAGCAGAGCTGAGAGGAGGGTGAGAGGCAAGGGCAGGGGCATCGCCCCCGAGCCGCCCGCCCCGGGCCCCCGCTCCCAGAGGGCTAAGGTCCACACTGCATGTGTCTGGCCTCCAAACAGAAGGAGGAGACTCCTCCAGGAGGAAGTGTGGGCAGTCTACACACGGGCAAGGACGGATGTCCCACACCTGCAGGCAGGAAGAGCAGCAAGAATAGTGTAATCCCACCAGCCTTTTGGAAAGTGAATGTTTAATTGTGTAGAAAAAAGTCTGGAAGGATACACCCCAAACTGTTATTGTTTTGACTCTGTCAGCACATATTACTTTCATAATTTAAAAAAGCAATTTGTTCGGGAAAAAAATTCTCCAGGAAATGGAAGCAAAAATAGAGCTACTGGTTTAAAAATTGTATAGTCTTCTGCTTCTAAATGAAACTTCACGAACACAAAATTTATGTGGATTGCGACTGTGCCTGGATGACTAACAGTCTTCCTATTGTGTAAGGACGCTGCGTGCACAGGGATATGAGCCCAAAGGGAACGAGGGAAAGGATCTGGGAGTTCCCTGGCGGTCCAGTGGTTAAGGACGCGGCGCTCTCACTGCCGGGGCTCGGGTTCAATCCCTGGTCCGGGAACTAAGATCCTGCAAGCCTCGTGGCACGGCTGAAAAACCAAAAACCAAACAACAAAAAAAGGATGCAGCGTGGCAGTGTGGTGCGGGGCATGGTGAGGCACGGGAATGCAGGTCAACAAAGGCATCCAAGTACTCAGAAAGGTACTCAGTGCTGTTTCCCCATCTCCAGGGCCCTGCACCAAAGGCAGTCACCCATTTGTGGGGGATCGATCGATCAGTCAATCAGTGTATCCATCCCCATTTTTTTCCTGGTTGTATGATACACTCTGTGTTGAGCCCTGCTTTTCTTCACTACGCAATAAATATACCTACAAAAAAGGAACCTGCAAGCTCAAAAGTAACAAACCCAAACTCTACCAGTGAAACAGACACATACACAAAGAAAGCCTACCTGAGTCTCAGCAGAAACCAAGGACCTGAACACAGAGGCAACAGGAAAGGAAAACACACCACACACAGCAGCCCAAGGAGCCCATCTCGCTCATGGTGTGAGGGGAGCTGAAAGTGCCTGTTTCTGCGGGCACATGTGTGAGTGTGGCTGCCGGTGGGTCCAGAAACACTACAGACCTTAAAATTCTGACTGCTGGTCTGACTGGCGTCAGCGTGGTGCCTCCAGATGGCATTTGTAAGCCGCATGTCACCGCATTTGCAATGCGTCCCACTGCAACAGCGGAGATAATTTTACAATCTCTCTCTAGTTTCCATACAAAATGCTTGCTTCACACTAGAATTTTAAACAAAGACTTTCTTATTTCTAAATAAGACATAGTGGTCTTACTTAAATATTCCTTGGTCCCATTTCCTGTTAGTCTAAACAACTCAGAATAAGTAACAAATATAGGGATTGTCAAAGTAAAATAAAGAAATTTACAGTGCTACATGGTTTTTAAAAATTACTTCCTAAAAGGAAGGCAGAATATATAAAAATCTAATAATTAAATATTAAAGACCAACCCAAGATCTACAAACGCTTATTCTAACACGCATAAAATCCCATGAACTGTCGCATACAAACTTTTAATGAAAGAACACAAAAAAACTCAAGTACTTTCCTATTTCACAGAGAACTGTGACAGACAACTACGGTCACATTGAGCAGTATTCTGAGATATTTTAACTTCTTAAGGAATACAGTCATTATGGTAGCTGAAAGAATTAAAATAATTTCTGCGCTGCTTCTCTGTGAACAACATAGGCCAGTGGTTCCTGTAACTTTTTGGTCTCAGGACCCCCAAAGAGCCTTTGTGATGATTATATTTATTGATATACAATAATTGATTATATTAATTGATATATTTACATTGGAAATTAAAACAGAAAATTTAAAGACATGAAATATAACGTATGTAATTTTTTTTTTTTTTTTAAAGTCTTTATTGAATTTGTTACAATATTGTTTCTGTTTTATGTTTTTTTTTTTTGTTTTTTTGGCCTAGAGGCCATGTGGGATCTTAGCTCCCTGACCAGGGATCAAACCTGCATCCCCTGCATTGGAAGGCAAAGTCTTAACCACTGGACCACCAGGGAAGTCCCTAACGTATGTAATTTTATGTTAGCAATAGTTGTTAACATAAAAGTTTTACGAATACGTTTTAAGAATACTTAGCGATAGGAGTAGCATTATTTTCCTTTTTGCAAATCTCTTTAATTTGACATTAGAATGAAGACAGCTGGGTTCTCACAGACAACTGTGCCCCTGCATCCCATCTGCTGTGCTGGGTGGCTTCAGAGAAGGAGGTGCGGCCGGCCTGGGGACACCCATGACAGCCTCTCCAGACTCTGCGCGTCCTCTGAGGCTCCGATACAGCGAGCTGCAGTCCTGTCACTGAACCTCCCCGACTCCTGGGCGGAGGTCCACCAGTCCACCTTGCACTGTGAATGGCTTTCTACCCAGGTATGCTTTTGTGACACCACATGACGGTCATCTGGAAAAGTCATCAAACCCTGCGAAGCTGGCAAGTTCTCCAAAATTCTGATTTTCACTTGAGAGCCTGAACCTTATCATTAGCACAGTCACTGTCTTGGTCTCCTGGGTGTCCTGGAGGAGACGTGGCCGTCTGGGCTCACAGCCACACCTGGCACGCCCTCCCTGGAGGCGCCCCTCATGCCTCAGTGTCAGCAGACGAGCTCCGTGAGCACTTGTAGTTTCGTCAGACGGAAGAGCGAAAAGACACACTGAGGGGCTGTGGTGGGGTGATGGAAATACTCTACATCTGGACTGTGGTGCTGGGTGCACAACTTGGTAAACTAATAAAAATCACTGGACATTTAAAACAGGCGAATTTTATGCCATTTAAATTATACTTCGACAAAGTTATTAAAAAAAAAAAAAAAGACCTAGACCCAAAAATAAAGTTTAACTATGCATCTTCCTGCTCTATCCCGGATGTCATTTCTCGGTGCACATACAGTGGGCGACACCTGCCGACTGGCGCAGTGTTACTGTCATTAGAGCACTGACCTCAGGGTGCCCCTGGGTCTCAAGAACACACCTTGAGACCTGCTGCTTTAAACACAAGAGGATGCAGGGATTAGAAAATGGGCAGTAGGGACTTCCCTGGTGCTGCAGTGGTTAAGAATCCACCTGCCAATGCAGGGGACACGGGTTCGAGCCCTGGTCCGGGAAGATCCCACATCCCGCGGGGTAACTGAGCCCATGCGCTACAACTACTGAGTCTGCGCTCTGGAGCCCGCGAGTCACAACTACTGAGCCCGCGTGCCACAACTATTGAAGCCCGCGCGCCTAGAGCCCGTGCCCTGCAACAAGAGAAGCCACCGCAGTGAGAAGGCTGTGCACCGCAACGAAGAGTAGCCCCCGCTCGCTGCAACTAGAGAAAGCCCGCGCCCGGCAACGAAGACCCAACGCAGCCAAAAATAAATTAACAACAACAAAATAAGGGCAGTAAACATTTCTCAAAAGAAGATACACAAATGACCAAAAAGCACGTGAAAAGATGCTCTACATCACTAATCACGGTGAAACGTAAATCAGAACCCTACCTCACACCCACGATGATACTATCACAAAATCGGAAAACAAGCGTTGGCGAGAAGAACCTGAACACTGTGCTCAGTGGTGGGATGCAAAGCGATGCAGCCATTGTGGACAACAGCAGGGTGGTTCTTCAAAATGTTAAAAACACAACCACCACCTGACCCAGCCATCCCACTTCCGAGCGTATACACAAAAGATTTGAAAGCAGGGTGTCAGAGAGATGTTTGCACACCCACGTTCACAGCAGCATTATTCATAATAGCTAAAAAATGGAAGTAACCCAAATGTCCACTGATGGATGATGGGTAAGCAAAATGTGGTTCATCCACACAGTGGAATATTATTCAATCTTGAAAAGGAAGTAAATCCTGACACCTGCTACAGCCTGGATTAACCTTGAGGACACCGTGCTGAGTGAAATAAGCCAGTCACAAATGGACAAATCCTGTAAGACTGTACTTCTATTAGGCACATGGCGTAGTCAAATTCATAGAGACAGAAAGGAGAAGGGCAGATGCCAAGGGCTGGGGAGCTAGTGTTTAATGGAGACAGTTTCAGTTTTACATGATGAAAGGAGTTCTGAAGATGGATGGTGGTGATGGCCACAATGTGAACGTACTGAATGCCAATGAAACGTACACTTAAGAACGGCTAAGATGGTAAATTTTATATTGTGTATTTCACCACAATTTAAAAAAGGGAAAGCAAGAGGGAGGGAGAGAAAAAGAGAGCAGGAAGGAGAGGACACAGGAGGCCTGGCCCACAGAACGGGCTGGGTGCTACTGACAGCTAGGTAATCAGAGACCCAAAGCAGAACACAGTTTAAAGAAAATGCTATTTATGCCTTTGTGGATAGAACTTCATGTCTTGATGACTCAACCTAAATATAAGACAGGTAAAAATACACCATAAACAAAGTACTGGTGTTTTAAAATGTTTCAATTTGTATTCCTAAGTACATTTTGTTGTCAATGGTCACAAATATCAACGTGTCCATTTGGGCAATTTAACAATAAACCTGCAGATCACAGTAACAACAGAAATATAGCTAACAAACATTTTTTAAAAAGCATTTTCAAAGATATAATTTACATACCATAAAATACCCCCATTTAAAGTGCACAATTCAGTGGGTTTTAGTACATTCACAAAGTTGTGCAACCACTGCCACTACCTAATTCTAGAACATTCCATCCCCCTAAAGGAAACCCTGCACTCAATGACTACCCATCCCTCTCTGGCCTAGACAATGACTAACCTACTTTCAGTCTCTATGGATCTGCCCACTCTGGACAGTTCCTGTAAGTGAAACTGTACAATATGGGGCCTCGCGTGACTGGTTTCTTTTACTTGGCAGTGTCCTCAAGGTTCAACTGCGTTGTAGTATCAGGATGGACCACATTTTGTTTATCCGTTCATGAGCTGATGGACACTGGGGTTGTTTCCACACAGTCACGCAGCTGTTGTGTCTATGCTGCTAGTACGAGTCTCGGCGTGGCTCACGCCTTCATTTCTCTTGGACAGACACCCAGGAGGGGTGTGGCCGGCTCAGAGAGCAGCTCGGTCCCCCACACTCAGCAGGCCGCGCCCAGGGCAGCCACACCGGCTCACGTTCCCACCGGCTGGGTATGAGGTTCCACTTCCCCACATCCTCCCCGAACACGAAAAAAAAACTTCATTGTATTTTTAAAGTGACTCTCCTGCTACCGGAGAGAACTGAAACGCATTCATCTCAATTCAACACCAATCTTACAAACTGCAGGTAAGCAAAAACATTTACATCCAAAACCTTTCTCATAACTAAGAAAAAGCAGGATATGTTCCAGAATACCCATCTCCTTCCGTACTCTGTACTCGCATTATTCTGTAGAATAAACAAACAGTAGGGGGGAAAGGTGACTAAATATTTAAAAAATACATTCCTGAAACAAGTTACTGAACAGGCCCAACTAAACTGCAAAAAAGGCCACTTACCACTAGCTTCAGATTTTTCCACTGCGAAATGCCTGACCCACTGGTCTCACTCCCCGAAACCCCAACTGGGCGCTCAGTGTGACCTGGAGGCACCTCCCCTCCTCCTGTGATGTGACCCCCATATGTCCCTGGAGAGGGCACCCTGTCCTCGTCTGGCCAGGCGCCTCCCGGTGATGCCGACCTGCAGTGCCGCCACCAACTCCGCTTCACGGTGTGTGTGCTCCTGGGGCTAAATGCTGGAAAGTGCTTCTGCCGTGGGGCCCCAAGCACCTGGACCAGAGCCTCCGTGGCCTCCACAGTGGATGCCGCGGCCTCCTGCCCTCGCTGCCACGGGGGCCTCCGGCTGCTCTTGGCCGATGGCCAGGTTTCTGAAGCACACTGTGTGTGGCCAGCGCTAACTGGAAATGACTGCAGTACATGTATGTGTATGCATGCGTGTTTGTCTCCATCATTTTACTCCAGAAATTCCAGAGATGGGCTGACGTCATTATGAAAAAGAAGTCTTCGGCTTAAGTTTAAATTTTCTGAAATAATGACGCTTCAAATACCAAAGCCGTTGAAGACCTGTAACAATTTACTTTCTACAAGGTACTGCACACGTATCTGCATCCCGAGGGCGGCTACGCTCCCGTCCCACGGGCACAGCGCACACGGCCACACACGGCCACACACGGAGCCATCGCGCGGCCGTCTAACTCAGACGAGCCGGACTCCCCCACTCGGCAGCAACCAGCAGCGCAGAATCAGCACGGCCGAGAGGACACGCCCCCGGCACGCGCTGACCGGGGTCCCGCGTGTTCCCGTGCACCCTCATCCCTGGGTCACCTTGGGACAAGGGACGGGCTTGTTCGAGGCCACTCGTAGGACGGGGCTCCACCGCCCCCATGCCCCCCGTGCCCCCGCCCCCCGTGCAGCCAGCACGCAGCTCCCGTGAGCCTTGTCATGGCTGCTCTCTGCCCTCAGGGCCTCCCCTTCCCCTGGCGTCACAGCAGCATTCTGGATCCAGGAGAAAGGAGTCTGGCCTCCGGAGCAGGGGGACTGTGAGGTACTGAAGAGATGAATATCGTATATTTTGTACCTTTAACCTGGCCTCTGAATGGTATGGAATTTGGTATTGGTGAAGGAGGAGTGGACAATGGTGTCACAACATCTGGAAAAGAAGTACAGGAAGCTCTTGTGAACGTTAGGCTGCATGGGTGGGCTGGGTCACTGTGCGAGGCATCTAGGGTCAGAGCAGGGCAGGAGAAGAACACCTTCCTGCCGTGCAAGGGAAACGTTCAATCACAGACGCACACCAGACGGTGCCGTGACACGTCTCCCCGGGCTTGAGTGCCCACTGCTCACCAGCCTTGTCACACTGCCACTGTCACAGCTATTTGACTCACTCTGTCCACTTTTCAGGAGGGAGGGGCCTTGCCGCCTTCAGAGGCCGACCCTCTCTATTTAGAAGTCCATTCCAAATGAAAGATATGCCTCTGAGACATCTTGCAGAAAGCGGCAACTCCCCTTACAGAGGTGGGAAAATGTCACAATTGGTGGCCGGGGCATTTGGCCTTATAAGAAGGACCACTTAGAAAAAGAGTTAGCATTGTCTACAGTGAAGATACAGGTCTGTGCTAGGCAGGTGGGCCTGGCATCCCAGGGTGAAACGAGCAGGCTGGCTCCCCTCCGAGAGAGGCATCAGAGCGACCACGAAAGGCCCACAGCTGACATCGATGCACTGCCGCTGCCGCCACAGACCGTCGCTGCCGGCCCTGAGAACTGCCCTGCACAGGCCCAGGGCTGAACCACCACCACAGTCCCAGGAAAAGCCGAGGCCACACAAACGGGCCGCGCAAAGGCCCCTCACTCAGACAATTACCTTTCATGAAGAATCGGCAGGTGGGACGAGGCCTCACCTTCCTGTCACTGGGGTCCTTCACTTCACCCTCCTCCAGGTCATCATCCTGAAACAGAGGACAATGTGACTTGAAGAGAGACTTGTCTTCATGAGGGCTGAAGAGGCAGGAGGGGCATCTACCACCATGCACGGCCTTCACTAAACCAGAAAGGGTATTGTCACAACACTCAGGTCTTGGCCATCCATGTGGCCAAGTTCACGTACATTTCCCAAACCTTAGACTCCTCATCCACACAATGGGGATCTCTCAAAGCTTACCCACAAAAGTGCAGCATCACACGAGACCAACAACGTTCTGTGAAGTACGTGATGCATGATAAAAAGCAGGGTGTCATCACGTTTCTCTTAATTAGCAATTCTGGGCAGGAAATGGCTACACTTCAGGTGTTTAACATTTTTTACATTTAAACAAAATTCACAGGACAAAATATTTTATGTCCTTTAAATTAGACACTTTCTCTAATTGAAAAGTCTGGGGGCAAGGAGGAGGGAATTTAGGCGACTCAGGCCAGCGAGCGTATCCACCTTTCGCTTAGACCTGGGCCCTTCTCTTCTGGTTCTTGGTGCAGAGGTCCTAACCTTGGCTTTAGAATAACGCAGGAGGGTTTAAAGACCACAGCCCGGGGAGGGGGGGGGGTCTCTCCCCCAGGGACTCCAAAGAGCAGCCTTGACTTGGACCACTGGTCTGCACCCTCCTCAGTCCCCGCCTGTGCCCCTGAGACCCCGCTCCGGGACCGCCCCCAGCTTGGGCAGGTATCCAGCGCCCTGCTAGCATAGCTAAGTAGGTAAGTCCAAGATGGAGCTCCTCACGGCCCCCCACCCCGCCCCCCCGGTTCCCAGCCCATTCCAGAGCGCGCTCATGTGGTCCAAGCAAGGGATCACAAGCAGGGCAGCGGTGTGGGAGTCACCTGGACCTTTGTCTCCCCGTCTCCCGCAGCACCACCCTCGTCCAAACTACTGCCCAGTCCCACCTGGCCAGGGGACTGCGTCCTGAAGGGCGTCCGCACTCCTGAACCCTTCCACGTGCTCCCCGCTGTGCCGTGATCTTTGCAGGTCTGGCCTGACCACACTCTCGCCTCTCTTCCCCGGCGTGGAACTCATCTCATGTCCAGACCGCAGCTCGAGTCCCCTTCCTCAGGGCCCCCCATCTCCCTTCACAGCCGGTCCCACAGCCCCCTGCCCCTGGAGCACGGGTCCCAGCCGTCGTGGCTGCCCAGCCGGCCCCTGCCCTCTGCACACCACGGGTCACCGCTCCAAGCACAGCGTCAGGCTCAGAGTAAACAGCAAGTACTGATATTTACCGAATGAAGAAATACTGACGGCAAACCCTAGATTTACGATGACTTATTTTAAAGCTTAAATATTTGTATAATTTTTACCTTAAAAATACCAAGTTATTAAAAGGCATTTTATAACAGAAAACAACAGATGCCTCAGAGTTATATCCCTTAAAAGAGAGAGTCAGCAGAATTTCTTTGGGAGAGAAAGATTAAATAAGTTAGTCAAGGTTTTCTTTTAAAGGTCCCGAGAATTTATTCATCTTATAACTGAAAATTTGTACCCTGTGAACAACATCTCCCCATTTTCCCGGCCCCCCACATGATTTCAGTTTGAGGAAAATGTGCTGATTTTATGCTATATGACAGAAGACCCCGCCCTTCTGGTCTCCCAGCCGTGTTCTCCTTTCACTATTTCCCTCCCGGCATAACCTCAATGTGCTATTATCTATTACACAGGAGCTCACGTCTAAGTTGAGAGCAGATTCTGTTTGTTCTCATTAGAAAAACAAAACTCTTTTGAGAGGTCAGAACTCATTTAAATCTTCTGCTTCGTTTGGAAATCAATGCACAGGAGTTGAAATGATGAGTACAGAGTGACTGCTTCTCAGGAATCAAGACTCAGTCAGTGCACGAGATCGGGTTAAAGACGTGTTCCTGCAACGATGTTACTCTCAATATTCACAAGAGCAGCGAGGAGCCAGCTCCCTAGCTCAGGCGGGCAGCAGCCACCTGAGCCACGAGCCACCAGGGGGCGCTCTGCGGCTTCTCAGACGCCAGGCAGACGAAAACATCCACAAATCACTCAGCAGTCGAATACCCTCAAATGTCAACTAACCGTTCATTTAGTACAATGGCCTTTCAAGTGCTGGACAAACCAAAGGAGTTCTTAAATCTTATAAAGAGTTTCACGCAAATACGACTCAAGAAGGAGGTCTCTGAAGCCAGACTCCCAGCGCTCAGCTGCTGGACAGCCGTCCTGTCAGGTCAGGGCTGGAACTGTCAGGTGGGAATTCTGATGGGCAGCCCCTGATCCCGGAGCCAGCAGAGAGCAGAGGTCCAGCAAGAAGCAAACTGGTGGGTCTATAAACAGCTAAAACGGCACCAACAACTAACTCAGGGGGTGAGTGCCAGGCCCTCCACAGTTTACAAATCTAGGAGAACCACGGCAGCGTGTCCTTGGGGTGAGTGTGCACAGGGCATGGGGCACAGGGCAGCCTGGATCACACTTGCCACCACGACCGTGGACACGGCCCTCCGCCCCAGCTGTGCTCTCCCCGCCCGACCTTCCGAGCACCCAGAGCTCCCACCCAGGGCGCGAGTATCATCGTGATAGAAAAACCCCCTCAGAGGCAACACGTCAAAACGTGAGTGAGGGCTTCCCTGATGGCACAGTGGTTAAGAATCCGCCTGCCAATGCAGGAGACACAGGTTCGAGCCCTGGTCCGGGAAGATCCCACATGCCGCGGAGCAACTAAGCCCATGTGCCGCAACTACTGAGCCTGCACTCTAGAGCCCACGAGCCACAACTACTGAGCCCACGTGCCACAACTACTGAAGCCTGTGCACCTAGAGCGCGTGCTCCGCAACAAAAGAAGCCACCGCAATGAGAAGCCTGTGCACCACAACGAAGAGTAGCCCCCGCTCACCACAACTAGAGAAAGCCCGTGCGCAGCAAGGAAGACCCGACGCGGCCAATACATACATACATATATACATAAATAAATAAAATTTATAAAAAAAAAAAAACAACAAAAAACGTGAGTGAGCGGAGCATGGGTGACTTCCACTTTCTCCTTTGTGCAGGTTTTTATTTTCCTTAAAACGAAAACAAGGGCTTCCCTGGTGGCGCAGTGGTTGAGAGTCTGCCTGCCAATGCAGGGGACACGGGTTCGAGCCCTGGTCTGGGAAGATCCCACATGCCGCAGAGCAACTGGGCCCGTGAGCCACAACTACTGAGCCTGCGCGTTTGGAGCCTGTGCTCCGCAACAAGAGAGGCCGCGATAATGAGAGGCCCGCGCACCGCGATGAAGAGTGGCCCCCACTTGCCGCAACTAGAGGAAGCCCTCGCACAGAAACGAAGACCCAACACAGCCATAAATAAATAAATAAATAAATAAATAAATAAATAAACCCAAAGTTTTTTTAAAAAAAAAAACCGAAAACAAAACCACAAAGCCTGTGTATGTCCTCAGTAACAAAAAGAAGTCATTTCCCACCCATCAGCTCCGCAGTCTCGGCAGATAAGGAAGCAAGACGCGGCACGTGCCCTGGAGCAGAGGCCCAGGCACCCACCGGGCCAACCAGGGGCTCCCTGAACCCTCGATTCTGCACCTGTGAAGTGGGGTAGCAATTCGGGTCTATAATCCCGCATTCACACCCTTTGGGGCCAGAGGTCATGTTTTGGCCTCAGAAAGGTGATCGGGTGGGTGGAGCGGCGCCCGGGACGGACAGTCATCCTCCTGTGAGGGGACCCGGGACCAGCCCACAGGGGGTAAACACAAAACCACAAACGGCCTCCACGGCTCTGGCCAGGTCAGCCACTGGCAGAAGGAGAGCTTTCCCACCCCAGAACTCTGGGCTGCTCAGCTGAGCAGGGACAGTGGCCCGGGCCCCCCAACCGCCCCGAGGGGGGCGGCAGGCCTTACTTAGTCCCTTGCGGCCAGGCCACCACGGTTGCTTCCCCGGCTCCCACCAGGGGACAGTGCTGTGGATGTCCCCAGATCCCTAAGCCCGAGGCCTCACCTGCCTGGAAGCCCTTTGGCAGAAGATACTGTGTGTCCAGATGCGAAAGGAGGAGGTAGATGTGAACAGGAGAAAAGACAAAAGACCGCCTGCAAAGAAAACGCCTCCAAGTGTATCTGTCTGTGGCTGGGCCCAGAGCTACCACTTCTGCCCAAGGAGTCATGTGGCCCATCCACTCGGGGCGCGCCCCCCCGCCCCGTCTCTGAGCACGCACCCTATCAGTGTGACAGTCACTGACGAAAGGAGGAAGGGAACAAACGACGCCACGCTTTCCCAAGGGGATGGCACACTCCAGGTGGCTGAAGTTCTGTCAACCAGATGACAAGCGAGATATAAAAAGAGAACCAAGTCCATAAGCGGAGGAGACAAAGGATGGACCAAAGATGGAAGGCCTCGAGTCTGTTAAGGTGAATCACAGAGCCACGAAGGAAGGGGGTCTGTGTGCGGAACTCAGCAGGGGTGCGAGAGTGAGCCAGGCAGGCCTCACACGGCCGCTTGCTCCGTCTGCCTGTCCTAAGTGTGGCTTCGTGCACAGGTGAGACCGCTGACGAAGTCGAACTCACCCGCGCTTCAGCTGTCGGTTGTCAGGGACCCTCGGCTCCCCTCCACAAATAAGCCGGGTGCTATAAATAGTTGGTCCACAATCCTGTTTGCAAAATCCCATCCCCACCGCAGCAGGGAGTGGCACTTCCAGAAAGGCATTTGTATCTGAAGGTAGCACACCAAAACATAGAAAAGTAATTCAAGGCCTGAGTTATAAACTATGTGGTTCAGACAAAAGAATGTCAAAGGTTTATTGTACAAATTGATGCCACTATCAAGGAAACCACTAAGAGAGCAGAAAAGCTGCGGAGGGTGGGGGTGACTCCCCCCCAAATCAATTCACCTGTCCCAGGGACCCAAAATCTACAAGGGAAAAAAGAGGGACAGTGTACCCTGACAGGAGAGCAAAGTGCTTCTCAGTTAACAGGAGGATAAACCACAGGGCCTTTTAGATGCTTCCACTCAGCTGGCCGTTCCCAGCAATTCCAGGCCTGGATGCTGAGGGGAGACGGGCAGCGAAGTGCAGGAGGGGCCCTGGGAACGGTGAGCCTCTTCGAAGAGTCAGCGGGGCTGCAAGACCCCTGCCAGACGTGGACAAGCTCAGGGGCCTCAGTGAACGCACACTTGCGAGGTGTGAGCCAAACGGCCCTTTTCTTCTGCATAAAACATCCAGGTAGTCCACTTCTGATACCAAAAAACGTGCTTGAAAGCAATGGGGAAAAGGCCCCCTGGGACGGATGCTTTCCACTTGGACCAGAGGCTACTTGGCAGGGATTTAAACTAAAGGGGACCAGGCCGAAGGCCTGTCAGAAGCAGGCTGCTCATGGACCCAAGTGCACACCTCTGGCTCCCTTTCCATCTTGGGAGAGAAAGATACAGGAGTGTGTGCTTGCGGGACCGTGGGGCAAACTCTCTAGCCGAGATTCTGACAAGGACGGACGGACGGGAACTGGGATGGAGAGAGCAGGAGAAGCGAACCAGCAGTAGTTTTTCAATACGAGCTAATGTGTATCTACACTGGGTTCTTCCAACAGCGGCTAGTGCTGGTGCTGGTCACCCACACGCAGTGCTTGAACTGCCTCTTTATGCGAATGGCTCTCCAGTGTAGACCTTCCACCCACTGCCACCCCCATCTCAACGGCACTCAACTTCAACACGCCCCAAAGCAGCTGGAGTTCGCCCATCTGCTTAGAGGGCAGTTACCGGCTGTCTCCAAAGTGCCAGGTCCTGGGAATAGAGGGGGAAAGCCATGCAGGTCCCAGACTTAGGGAACCTGTGTTCTTGGAGGTGTGGGCACGGAAGAGCAACAGAAACAAACACACTAATGACCCAATCAATTCAGACTGTGGAAGCCCAGCAAAGGCACTGAGCCAGAGGTAACAGAGTCAGGGGCAGGAGGCAGAGCCTGCAGAAAGGAGGTGACATGGAAGCCAATGGTTAAAGGATGGGGAGAAGCCTGGAACGCAGGCGGGCACAGGCAAGGGCAAGTGAACCAAGGGGCTCCTGGAAGGCAGGTGTGCTCCCATGAGGGCCCAAGTCTCCATTCATAGCGCCCACTCCCGTTTAGGCCTGCCTATCCCCGAGGGGTGATGGGCTCTGCCCTTCCCAGTTACACCCCCAGCGTGTTACAATGAGCCTGACACACTGCAGGGTCCGTGGGGCTGTGTGTGGGAAGGGCAGTGCCGCCCCGTGGCTGAACGAAGCTGTGCTCTGGTCCCAGCAGCCTGCGGGTCCAGTAGGGCTGTGAGGCCCTTGCGAGAGGTGCCAGGCAGGCACAAGCCAAACCAAACAACCATCTAGGATCAAGTGGGCAAGAAAGTCAAACTGGATTTCTATTTCACCTGCTGTTTCTGGGGGAAACCAGCAAACCGCCAGATGATGGGTGCTTTCCCGGGCCAGCTCAGTTCAACCCAATGTCCCACGCCACCACATCTAAGTGTGGCAGGAAAGCCCGGGAGTGCGATGACGGCAAGGCCCCCCGGGACCTGCAGGGAGACACCTGTCCACATATGATCATGGAAAGGCAGGAAAGTAGATGAATTTTCCCGTACAGCTTATTCAGCAGTTGAAGCAAGAAGAGCTTGCAACTGGTCCTTTCTTAGTGGGAAACAGACTGCCCAGAACCGCCGGCCACAGCACCCCAGTCATCAGGAGCCCCTCAATCCTTGGTGGCAGGATGCAGACGTGGCTTTTCTCTTTGTAAACTGAAAAACCAAACTCAAGGCAACCTCAACCAATGATTTCATCTTCTGCCCAAAATGTCGTCCAAACTGATTAACTGGAGTCTCATGGCATCTCCTTTTCCTCTGGTAACCCTGTGGTCAAGGTGAACTTTCCAGATGGGAAGGGAAGCATAGCTGGCGAAACCTAAGAGTGTTCATAGATAATGTCCCGACAATACCCTTTTAAATGAGTACAGTATTAATAAGTAACGGCTGTTAATTTAGGAGATCATCTCCTACACTTAGTTGTGAGAAGATAAAAGATCTAAAATTCTAAGCTTGTAACTACATACGCAATCTTGTAACGCCCCACAAAGTTCTGCTCTCGTGAACCAAAGCTTGAGAAGCACGGTCTTTGAAAACCAGGCCACAGCCACGGCCACCGCGACGCGGCGTCCGCACCAGCTGCCGCAGGAGCCTGGCACTTCCAGCGAGCCGGGGTCACGTACTTAACCAGCCCCTCCTCTCTCGGCAACCCAGAGCGCTTCTGAGGTGCTCCTCACACCTCTCCCCACAGGGACTCTCCGGTGAGCAGAATCTCCTTGCTGGGATATTAAAGGCCCCAGATCTTGTCAATCTGCTCCGTCCCTCTCTCAACCCCTTTTAGTAAAAGCATTTCTCAGCAGGACTTCAGGCTCTTCCCCACCAAGACTCAACTTCTTAAAAGATCGTGACGGAAATTCTTTCAACAGAATCATCTGTCATAAAAACCCAACCTGCGCACAACTAAGATGATTATTACTGGGTACCTTCTCCTTAATCTGAAGGCCAGATTAATTTAAATAAGTTATAAGAATGTGGTGCCTTGGTCAGAAGCCAAAGCGTTCTGACACACAACCCCATTTTATCCAGTTCTGAGGGTCTTTTTAGGGACACTCCCAAAGAAGCGTGGCCTAGCTGTGACCCTCAGCAGCGAAGAAGGGCAAAGATAAAAATGCCTAAAATAATAGACAAAGCTGGAAGGAAGTTTTTTCAGTCTCAAGAACCTAACAGGGGACCTCCCTGGTGGCACAGTGGTTAAGAATCCACCTGCCAATGCAGGGGACACAGGTTTGATCCCTGGTCCGGGAAGATCCCGCATGTCGCAGAGCAACTAAGCCCGTGCACCACAACTACTGAGCCTGTGCTCTAGAGCCCACAAGCCACAACTACTGAGCCCGCACACCTAGAGCCCGTGCTCCGCAACAAGAGAAGCCAGGGCAATGAGAAGCCCACGCACCGCAACAAGAGTAGCCCCTGCTCGCCGCAACTAGAGAAAGCCCACGCGCAGCAACGAAGACCCAGTGCAGCCAAAATAAATAAATAAGTGAATTTATAAAAAAAAAAAAAAGAACCTAACAGGAACTGAAATCCACAATGGTTCTAGTTGAATACTAACTCAAATATTACTTAAAGACAGCAAAGAAAAAGGCAGAAAATTACTGCTTGTTTAAAAAAAAAAAAAATCTAGAATTTTACCGCAATCCAACCAACAGCACCAGATGAGTGAGGGTCCACAGGACTTCTGCCAGCTACCGACTGGCAGACAGTCTTCTGACTCTAGCCCACGTCCCCTGATTTCAGCGCTCCCTCGTCACCACGGCGACGGCTCCCAGCACACGCCTCCTGTCCCCCTCCTCCGGGGGCGCTGCCGGCTCCGCTGGGCATACTCACGTCGATCTCTCCGTCGTCGATCTCCCCGTCGTCGTCCTCTTTCCTCTTCTCCTTGGCGGCCTCCACGGGCTCCCTGTCCTCCACGCCGCGGACGTCTGCCTTCCCGTCCTCCCCAGGAGCCCCTTCTCCCCTCTCCTCGTCATCCTCGGGCCCGGCCTTCTCGGTGTCGTCCTCCTGCGCAGCGGGGGCCGGCTCCTCGGGGACCTCCTCGTCGTAGTCTAACTCGTGCTCGTCCAGGTCCCTGGTGACCGACGAGGCCTCGTCCCTCAGGTCGTTGGTGCGGTCCTCCTCCCCCCGGCCCCGCTCGGCCCGCGGGGGGCTGGCCGGGCCCCCGCTCAGCTCCTGAGCCTCGGAGTCCCGGTCCTCCTCGTCAGAGCGACTCTCTTCTTCCTCCTGGCTCAGTCCTGGGGCGGTGCTCTCCTCAGCCTCCAAGTCAGAAGCCCTCCCCCCCGCTCCATCCAGGTCCTGCTCAGACCCACTTTCCCTCAGGATGTCATCGTCCGAGAGCCCCTGCTGCTCCTCTTCCTCATCCTCCGGAGAGCGAGGGTCCCGGTCAGGGCTCTCGGCCACATCCATCGGTACCCACGGTTCTGCAAAACAAAGAGAACACACACTCACAGCATCCAGCAAAAGGGCCAGTCAATCTCGCGCTGGTTTGCTGGGCCCCGTGCTTGCCTCTGACCTGCAGGAGGGCTCGCCCCGCCTGGCTCCTCCACACCCCAGACCCCAGTCCGCAGACCACCGGCACTGCACCCTAGGCCTCCGCGGGGCCGGGCCGAGTGCGTGGAGCTGTGTGCCAGGAGCCTCACATCTGGAGCCACCGGGCAGCGAGAGACCCGGCGTGCCCACCTCCACACAGGGCACCCCGACTGGTTATCAGACAGTGGGCAAGAAGATGGGCATTGCAAGCGACAGCTTTTGGGGTTCGTAAAGTAATTACTTGTGAAATTCAGGAAAACGAGCATTCGGAAGGAGGTGGCAACACTGAAGGCAGCGCCTGGCCTCTTCCGGAGTCACCCCGCAGGGTCTGGAACAGAAAGCCAGCCAGCCTGCCTTTGAGAGCCCCCAGGACATGGGCCATCTCCCGTTCCTGCACATGTCTCTCCAGGTCCGGTCGTGATGGCCGCATCAGACCCTACTGGAGCAGCCAAGGGACGCCCGGAAGGCCTTCGTGTGCTGTGATTCTCGAGAACCACTGTTCCAGGACAGGCAGGTCGTGGGAAAGAACTCTGGCAGAAAATCTTACATATTTAAGTAGTTTCTTATATAAAAAGACCAACAGTGTCATTTTAGAAGATTTCATTTCTATTTTTACTCACTAGATTTAATTATAAAGTGACTATTTTCTGGTTTTCCCACCCCAATGTGCAAAGATAGGACATTGTTCCATTGGTTCTAAACGCAGGTTGCAGAAGGTGGGCTGAGACGGTGTGTGCATGAAATCAACACCAAACAGCCTACAAGCAAACATTTACCATCCACCACGCAACGGGTAGCGAGTAACCACTAAGCTGGTGTGAAATAGCAGGAACAGTGAAGGGTTTAATGTTCACTTGATTCTTCAAAATTTTTTATTTAAAATAATGTATGCCCCAGTCATGCTACTTGGTACCTCAGTGAGATCTGGAAACGCACAAGTATATTTACATACTCTATATAAAATTACTTTATGCATTTACATAACTAAAAATTTAAAGTGTATCTTTTAACTTTATACCTTCAAAAGGAGAACCTATGTTTAAAGATGCACATACCAAGAGTTGGTATCTGAACCCACAGTTAAAAACAGTTTTGTTTTGTTTTGTTTTTGCTGTTAATGGAAATTATTAAAATTCAGCAAACATGAGGACAAGTCACTTAAAATTCATCACTTTATAAATAAATTAAATGGTTAGCAGTAAAAGAAATTTACAAACCAACCAATCCATTCAAAGTCACTTAAAAGTAGACAGCTTTGAAAATGATTCACTTTTCAGTCTTCTAACTACACTATCCAGAGGTAGGACTACTGGAAAGAATTATTAAAAAGTTAGCCCTAAAATGGAGTATTTTGCTGTCCCGTGGCTTCCTGGCTTCCCTGTGCAGGGCACAGCCTGTCACCACACACATCACCCCTGCAGCCCAGGGCAACGAGCAAGGCAAGAAGCCTACCGCGGACAGGGCCCGGCACCCGCACCTCTTCCAGACAGCGTGGGGGCGTTAGGGCAGCCAGTCAGGGGCCAGTGGCAAACCGGCAGCCTCCCTCCTTAGCTAATGACATCAGTAAAACACAGGAGATTTTCCTTTGTGTATGATGTCCTCTGCCTACCCTTGTACAGTTTTTATTACATTGTATATAACAAAACCTCTCCACAGAAGGGCAGGGACTTTCATTCCCCAGCTGCTTAGGCTGGCACCTGGGACCGTGTAGGCAGGCAGTCACGCGCAGCTGGTCACTGAGCCTCAGACATATCCCTACTGGAAACCTGACAAATTCTGATTCTCACATCATAGTCTAATGGCAACCTTGGGAACCAAGTCACCTCTGAAATCAATCAACTGGTAATCAAAATTAAGTGTCCCCTTAAACTAGTTTAAAATCCACAAACCTGATACTCTAGCTTTGCAACATATTATTATCCTGTTCATGGCGCAGAGGCTCCCTCACTAGTAACTTGATAGCAGCCCCTTCTTGGGACCCAGGTGCCAAAAGGTTTCATTGTCATGATTAGGTCCAACCAAATTGCTCTTTATATTCTGGCAAACTTCGATTTAAATCCTAGGGTAAGAAATGGGAGAAAGAACGCCTAACTTCAACTATATGAACTCAAGCAAGTGGGCCATGTCTTTCTGGGACACATGGAACAGGGCACACAGTGTGGGCTTCTGAGTCAGAACCTGAATCCCAGCGCTGCTGCTTCCCAGCTTTAGGGTCTTGGGCAAATTATGTAAACTTGCCAGACCCCAGTTTGTTCATCTGAAATACGGGGAAACAGCATCCGCTGCAGAAGTCGTTGCGACACCTAAATGAGATCAGCCTGATGGCTTCCAACACCCACACCCCTTTCCCTACCAGACTGCGGTCAGTCTCCTGGGTGCTCAGGAGACAGCCATCCAACACACGCCGGATAATCAACTCTGCACGACCACGTGTGCAATAGAATCAAGTCCACCCACCTGCTGAGAGACTACCACTCTGCCAGGCACTCGACCCAGTTCCTCGCATCAACCCTCCAAACAAACGCTGCTCCCCTCACAGAGAAGGAAACCAAGGCCACGTGGCCACTGAGCGCAATCCGGGCTTGCATCTCCGAGCCGCTGCAGGAGCAGGTGCCCAGTGCCGGCGCCGGCCCGATGCATGACGCGAGCTCCTGCTACCTGCCCAGGGACTAATCCCCACTCACCGCCACTGTTTCGACAGGAAAATGGGACCTGATCTCTAACTGACTTCACACGTGCGTGTTTGGAACAAAGCCGTCACATAAATCGGGGACTTGGACTGAACCAGCAGACTTTGCCTGTTGCTCTTTTCTCCCTTCTAAAGTTTTGTGCTGATCCAGCTAGGTTGCTATCTTAGCCCTTCTAGAACCAAAAAGACACATTTTCACACAGATTATTAGAGAACAGTGATGACCATATGGGAATCAAACTTGCGACACCAGTCACTTATTTTTTTATTTTAAATGTGTCTAAAGTTTGAACCTTAGGCACTTACACTAAAGGTGAATCTCATAAAAGAAGCCCTCACAAAGGTGCACACTTCTACACCGACACCACAGGAAATGCTGCCTCAAATTAAAATCCTGAGGCTGCTGTACTGTGTGTAAAAAAGAAGTACTTGCAGAGCCTGCATGCCCCACGACGTTTGTATTATGGAAATCACTTCAGCCGTCCAAGCACAAAGCTAACTTCCCTCCTCTCACGGGCAGTTTTCAGTGCTGACCAGAAGGTGGCAGAGTGCAAGGCCCTGTGTGCACCTGCTCCTATCGGGGAGGACTACCGCTGGCAGCCTTCTGGGCAGCACGGATTGCTCCGAGAATCCGAGGAAGGGGATGGCTCCTCTCCCTAGAAAAACCTGGACATACACAATTTATCCCCCACTTTCGGAGTTCAAAACCTCCTGAGGTCCACCCACTGAGAACTCCTGCCCTAAGTATGCTGTACATTATTCTACTACATGCCCAAACTCTCCACACCGTGTACCGCAACTATCTGTTTGCAAAGTCTGTTGGGAGACCCCCCCGCCCCGGCCCCATGAAGGGCCTGAGTGGAAGGGCTCAGAATCACCTGGGTTCTCCGAGCTCAGCAAATGGCTGGCACTCGGTAGCAGAGCTACCATATAACTTATTGTCTGAACTTGGGGGCGTGTTTGAGACTGAAAGGGGGCACTGTTAACCATTACAGCAGGCATGAGCCTGGCTATCCTAGGCACACTGGGACACACGGTCACCCTTAGGAGGCCCTGACAATCTCCTGAGCAAAGGGGTCCCATCTCTTCTTTCCCTGTGGAACCTCCTGGGATTTTCCAATCTGAGGCTACACACAGGTGAACAGCTTGCAGAGGAAAACATGCCAAAGAATCTTCCTGCTTATCAGAAGCAACCTGAGTCACACCTTGCTGCACAGAAGGGGTGTGTCGCTGGGGGTCAGAAGACGGTGTGTGTTCCAGGCCCTGCTCTGGGCGAGTTAACTGGCTCTCTGGGCATCAGTGTCCTGTTTTGAGATTAGTTCAACTCGGCAAATATCTGAGTACGTGCTCTGTGTCAGGAGCCAAGAAAACCATGTGGTCTATTAAATGCACACAACGAAATGGAGGGTCCTCTGGTCACGTCTTCACAACCCCCAGGCTCACTATTCTTACTCAGTCTGTTCTTCTCACACCGTCACCCTGTCATCGAGCGTTCTTGGCAAGGGTTAGAACTCTTTAGTCCTTTGACCCACAAGACAGTGAACTTGCCTGGAGAACAGAATAGCAGTGTCCATCACTGTGTCTCCACAGCATACTACACTGGCAGACGGGGACGGAGAGACGCTCGTTGACTAAATCACAAGGTCTCATTACTTGATGAACTACCTGTTGCACGCCAGAAAGAAACTTGAAGTAAGTGCCTACTTTTTAGAAGACTATTCTAGAACTGAGAGACAGAGTGGGTGCTGCCTCGTTTCCCAGCGGCCATTCTGGAAGGCTGCGCCCTGACTGCAAGGACACTGCTACAGTATACAACATGTGGGAACTTTTCTTTCCCAGCAACCTTTAGAACCTGCAGGACACTCCCCTGGCACTCTCAGTGGCAGCAAATCTTCCCTCTCTCACGGTGGGTCACTTTGACAAACCGCAGGAAGCTGTTCAGGGCCTGGTCTGGTAAGTGAGGTGAGTTCCCAAGCCAGGTAAGATGGTTTTTGGTCAAACGTGGGGTGTGACTATTGAATGAGACTGATTTTCCTCCTATGGCTTGTATATTTACTACCAAAACAGGAGTTCCAAAGAGGTTTTGGCAAAGGAGCACCAAAGAAATACAAGCCTAACCTTCCAGGTTAATAATTTTTAACAGAGCAGTCCCTATCTGAATGCCCAAGTTCTGCTACATCTGGTTAAAATTCAGACTCATAACTTCATGGATTTACAACATCCAAAGGAAGGATGTCAAGGTTGGTGATAGACACCATCCCCAAACTGACTAAAGTTGACATCAAACGACTCCTCAGGGAGGAAGCACTCACCTTGAGATGATCTGTGAAAAAGGAAAAAACCTCTTCAGTGTTTGATCGTTTCCCACCCAGAACTGGAGACAAGTTCCAGCCTCTGGGACACACGTGATTGGTTTCCAGAGCTGGCTGGGCTCCACACATGTGCTCAGATTGTAAAATCATCAGGCAAAGACTCCCCTGCCTGGGAAGCGGGAATCAGCCTGGGTCCAGGCTCACCCTGAGAATCCCAACCTCTGCTCTGGGACAGGACCACTCCACAGGCAACACGAAGGAGATGAGAATCAAAGGAGAAAAGATGACAGCACTGCTATGCCTCTAAATGCCCTCTTCGTCCATTCTCCCCAAATTGATCTGAAGAACTGACCTGCTCTCACAGATATAGAACTGAACAGCTCATTTAAGACGATCAACCACTCTAGCCGGCAAACTCAGCTGTCATGAAGTAGTCAGTAAAACTGAAGTTTTAGCAAGAGTAATGCCGAAAGTCTTTAAGTCTTAGGTTCTCCCAGCAATGAGCCGGCATCCTTTGGGCTCTTAGCCAAAGGGGCACAAGGAATTTTATTCCAAAGAGTGGCGCGCGTCTTGGGACACAGCCAATAGGTCCTACCTGTGCCTCCGGGAAGCCGAGGGAGCAAGTTCCAGGAGGCTCCGGGGAGCTCAAAGCTCCCGAAGAGCTTATCCCCAATCCGGAGGGCGAACCTGTGTGCCTCCTTCCGCCCCCCACCCCATCTTTGTGGGCGGAAAGCAGTGCCACGCGAATATCCCGGAAGAAAAATGACAGCTTCGGGAGATCAACCCCACTGCAGGGAGCGGAAGCAGCTGTCGGGCGCTCGAGCGGAGGGGGTCCAGGACCCCCAGGCCGGCTCGCCCGAACGGAACGTGGGATCGTGCCTAGCTCAGCTTCCCCTTCCGGGGCCCGAGAGCCACGTTTCGGCGGGGGGCAGCCTGGAGCGCTCCCCGGAGGCGGAGGCGGAGGCGGAGGCGGAGGCGGCGGGGCTCCCGGGCCTCGGCTCCGCGCAGCCGCCACGCTCCCCGCCCGGCCGCCTCGGCCTCCTCCTCCCGCCGGCCCGGCCTCCCGCCGTCGCCACCACTTACCTCAGCGCAAGGGCAGAGAGGGGGCCACGGCTTCGCAGGGGTCGGGGCGGCGCGGGGAAGACGTCCCTCAGCCCTTCCGCTCCTCACAGGCTCCGGCTTGAGACGCGACGCGGGCGGAACAAACGGGCTCCACTACCCGCGGGGGCCGGCCATTGTACGACGTCATCAGGCCGCGACGGTTGTCTGCGGGCCGGCGGGCTTCCCTCGCTCGCCACGCCCTCCGTCCGCTTCCTTCCGGCCTCCGCGCGGCCGCCTCCGCGCGGCCCCGCCCCCGCGGCGCGCGCCCGCCCGAGCCAGCACGGCGCAGGCGCGGCCGGGGCACCGCCCCTGGGGCGGGTCTCCGAGCCGGCGCACCGCCCGCCTAGCCGCAGGGTGGGCTTCCCGCGCCGCGCGGTCTCGTGAGCCGCGAGTGCCGGTTCGCGCCTGGCAGTGCGCTCCGCGGGCGGTACCGGACCCGCGGAGGTGGGTCCTGCGACGTCGGGGCTCGGAACTTACGTGCCTCCATGCGGCTGGAGAGGTCCCAGCCAAAGTTAATCCTTTGCGGGAAATGAGTTTAAATAGCAAATCTTAAACATTTTCAACTTCTTCCCGGGGACTAAATAGCTCCCTCTCTGTTAAATATAATCAGTGCAACGCAAAATTAATCATTTTCGAGAAACTGAGTTTAAATGTCAAAGACTAAACATTTTTTTTACAAAGAAAATATTTTTATTTGTATAACAAATATTCTAAGAAATGATGACATAATAAAATTAACAGAGTTGATGTGATGTCGAGACACAAATAAGTATGTAATGCTATTGATGATTAATCATTTTGTTTCATCCAACCTCCTCCCATCGATTATTTTAGAGAGCATCTCTGGTGTATTTCTGACTGAATCTTAAGCATGATGTATCCAGGTGATTCAATTAGGAAATCTTTGAAAGAATGAAGCCTAAACATTTTTAAAGACTATTTCTGTGCGACTAAATAGCTCCTGCTTTATCAAGTATAATCAGTCCAACACAAAATTTAATCATTTTTTGAGATATTGAGTTTAAATGTCAAAGCTTAAACATTTAATTATTATTATTATTATTATTTTTTTTTTTTTTTTTTTTTGTAAGCAATCCAGTGTTGAAAAGTTTGCTTCATCATTTTGTGGTGCTATCTTTGGGTTAAGAAACAGGATCAACTAAAAAGAAAATGTCATAGAGTCCTGGTGGATTTTGCCACACTGTGGCTTGTAACCTATTTGCTGGAAGCACCATAAAGTTCTCAGTAGTAAAAAATCAACCTTAATTAGCTTTTAAATTGAAAAGCAAATATTTTTTTGTGTGCTGTCTTAGAATGAGAGGTCCAGGGTGGGATTTTCCCCATAGGAAATAAATAAAAATAGGAGTTCCGGCTGGCAAAAGGACATAGACCACTGAAAGGTTAAACATTTAAAACTATTGCCAATGTTGTTAAAAAGTAGCAACAGGTCCAAAATGGAGTCACTTATGCTAAGCCTATCAAGACTTAATACCTAATTTAATTGAAGTTTTAGCCTCTCCCTAGAGTGGAAATTTAAACCCATCAGTCAGCACTAGGGAGGTGATCTGCCTAAGACCCCTGCATCCCCTAAGGGAAGGTGCCCTTGCTGGAAGTAACCCACCCTTTTAACTTCCTTGTCTCACCCTCCTGTGCCTATAACAACCTCCATTTTGTACAGCTTTTAGAAGCCTTTCTGCTTGCTACATGGGATGCAGCCTGATTCATAAATTGTTGAATAAAGCTAATTAGATCTTCAAGTTTACTCAGTTGAATTTTTAACACTGATTTCTTAAAAATAATCAGCTCAAAAAAACAAACAAAAACAAAATAATAATCAGCTCAACACAAAAGTTAATCATTTTTTAAAGATACTGCGTTTAAATATCAGAGCTTAAAATTTTACACTCTTTCCATGTGGATAAACAGCTGTGTATCTTACTAAATGCAGTCAGCTTAATGTCCTTGATCAGAAGGACATCATGTGGCATTGGGAGTATTTTTACAGCTTACCAACTGCCTTCACAGCCCTCAGGGTGGAGCCACACAGAGCCTCCTGCAGAACATCAAACTGTCCATGTTACAATAGGAACCTGCACTTAGAGGGACCCTAGGCTTGGTCGAATGCTCTGCTGTCCTCGCCTTAAGATTCTTAATCATTTTTGAACAAGGGGCCCACGTTTTCACTTTGCAGTGGACCCTGTGTGAATGAATGAGCAAGAGAAGAAATTGAGGTCATTGACATGGAGCTACCATTTGACCCGGCGATGTCACTCCCAGAGAAATGAAATGTGC
Organism: Eschrichtius robustus; assembly: GCF_028021215.1. Taxonomy (NCBI): domain Eukaryota; kingdom Metazoa; phylum Chordata; class Mammalia; order Artiodactyla; family Eschrichtiidae; genus Eschrichtius; species Eschrichtius robustus. The sequence continues at coordinate 1,598,261 of NC_090842.1, forward strand.
GCACAAAAACCTGTACACAAATGTTCCAGCAGTGTTATTCACAACAGCCCCAGAGTGGAAACAACCTAGGTGTCCATCAACTGATGATGGCTCAGTAAAATGTGGTCCAGGGAATTCCCTGGGGGTCCGGTGGTTAGGACTTGGCCCTTTCACTGACAAAGAACCAGGGTCGATCCCTGGTCCAGAAACTAAGATCCTACGAGCCGTGTGGCACGGCCAAAAAAAAATGTGGCCCATCCATACGGTAGAGTACTACTCAGCCATACAGAAGATTGAACTCTGTCTAAGAAGAGATGCCGTGGTCCAACCGTAAGAGGACACAAGAAGGTGGAAGGGGGCTTTCGCCAGAGCCCGGATCCTGGACTTCCAGGTTCAAGAACTCTGAGAAATAAATGTCTGTAGTTGAAGCCCCCCAGTCTGCGGTATCTGTTATGGTCGTCTGAGCTGACAAATACATTCTATTTACGTGAGATATCCAGAAGAGGCAAATCCACAGAGTCAGAAAGTAGGTGAGAGGTTACCAGGGGCTGGGGGAGGTGGGATGGGGAATGACCACTTAATGGGGACAAAAGTTCTTTTAGGGGTGATGAAAATGTTCCAGAGTCAGGCAGTTGTGATGGTTGTACGACTTTGTGAATATACTAAAAACCACTGAACTGTGCACTTTAAAAGGGTAGATTTTTGAGGGTGGGAGGAATTGGGAGATTAGGTTTGACACATATACACTATTGACAAGTAGGTATAAAATAGAGAACTATCGAGAACATACTGTATAGCACAGGGAACTCTACTTAATGCACTGTGGTGACCTAAATGGGAAGGAAATCCAAAAACGAGGGGATATATGTATATGTATAGCTGATTCATTTTGCTGTACAGTAGAAACTAACACAACATTGTAAAGCAACTATACTACAATACAAATTAATTTAAAAAAATGGTAGACTTTATGGCATATGAATTATACTTCAATAAAGCTATTCTTTTTTTTTAAAAAAGAAAAGAGCAACTAAGCTTGTGCACCACAACTACTGAGCTTGCACTCTAGAGCCCGCGAGCCACAACTACCGAGCCCGCATACTACAACTACTGAAGCCTGCCCTACTAGAGCCTGTGCTCCGCAACAAGAGAAGCCACCGCAATGAGAAGCCCGCGCACCGCAACGAAGAGGAGCCCCTGCTCGCCGCAACTAGAGAAAGCCTGTGCGCAGCAACAAAGACCCAACGCAGCCAAAAATCAATCAATAAATAAATGAAAATTAAAAAATAAAAGGAAAGAAATGAAGGGAGATGGTAGAGGAGAGGAGGAGGGTGGGAGCTGAGAGGCGGTGGGAGAGGCTTGGGGGAGGGGACTCCTCATAGGTGAATCTCTGAGTGTCCTCCCGTTTCTCCCTCCCCTTGCCTCTGGATCCAGCCACATCACCACCTGCCAGGATTAAGGCCACAGCTCCAGCCCCTCCCCCCGTTTCCCGCTCCATCACTGCCCCGAGCCCTACCCTCTCCCGGCACTCAGAGCTACGTGTCTAAATCTCGGGTTGGTTCCAATCTCATCACTCCGGCCTGAGACCCCTCCAGCAGCTCCCTCTGCCCCCAGATAAAACCCACCCCTGAGCACGCTGCCCCCCACTCTGTACCCCCGGGCCGCTGCTGGCCCCTCCGCCCCTCCCGCCCGGCGTTACTAATCACAGTGTTTTCAACATCCGGAGTGTGTGTGTATGTGTGTGTGTATGGGGGGGGCGGCGGGGAGGTGCATTTAGAAAGACAGAAAGTGGCCAAGGTGGGATTAGAACCCAGGTCTCTCTGAATCTAAATCCTCGACCTTGAGCCACTGAGTCCCCAGGTGTAAGGATGCAAGCTGTGTTCTCTAGGCCTCAGTGTTCCGGCTCTGCGAAGTGGGGCTATTCACCCCTGCTGCCTCCCTCTCAGGAGGGAAGGAAGAGACAGGAGGTGACAGGCACAAACATCTGTCCTTATATGGACTCCCAGCAGGCCTGGTGCCCAGCGATCTTGTGGAATCCTGGGAGGCAGCCCCACCATTCTCTCCGTTTTATAGTCAGGGAAATAGAAACTGTAACATCTAAGAGCTGGGATTCCACCCCAGGCAGTCGGACCACAAAACCCAAGTGGTTGGGCTTCCCTGGTGGCGCAGTGGTTGAGAATCTGCCTGCTAATGCAGGGGACTCGGGTTCGAGCCCTGGTCTGGGAAGATCCCACATGCCGCGGAGCAACTAGGCCCGTGAGCCACAACTCCTGAGCCTGCGCGTCTGGAGCCTGTACTCTGCAACAAGAGAGGCCACGATAGTGAAAGGCCCGCGCACCGCGATGAAGAGTGGCCCCACTTGCCGCAACTAGAGAAAGCCCTCGCACAGAAACGAAGACCCAACACAGCCAAAAATAAATAAATAAATAAATAAAAAAGAACCACTATGTCCATCCAAATAAATAAATAAATAAATAAATAAAAATATAAAATACTCTAAAATCAAAATTTAAAAAAAAAAAAAAAAAACCCAAGTGGCCTAGCGAATGAGGCTGTCTCCAGATTAAGGTACTCTGGCTGTGGCTGTTACGTAAGAGAAACGTAAACACCTGTTTCATCCAGCCCTGGTCATTTGGGGTCACTGTCACCGGCAGCCACTGTGACATTAACTGGCACATCCCCCCACATTCTGTGGGACAACAGGTGTGGTCCCATCAGGCAAGGGCCTTTGGGTCAGTCGAGGGCCTGCATTAACATTACTTATCGTATAAAATAGCTGTGGCCACGGGCTGTGACAGACCTCTGGATGGCCGTAATCGTGGAACTCTGGATGGGAACTTAATGGTGTGGTAATCTGCATTGGGCCACGACCACCTTGGGAAACAGCGTGGCGTTAGTGAGAGCAGTGCCTGGGATCAGCAGCTCCACCCTAGACAGCGGGGTCCCTGGATCACCAACAGCAGCAGCCCCTGGGGATTTGTTAGGAATGCACATTCTCAGGCCCCGCCCCACTCCTGCTGCTTGAGGACCTCTGGCTGTGGGCCAGCGGCCTGCAGGTTAACAGGTCCCGGGGAAGAGTAAGAACCACTGGCCTGGGACTCTCTTGCCCATCCCAGCAAGGATGTTCATAGGTCCCTTCGTAATAACCGAAAGAACAAAGGCAAAAACGAGAAATGGCCCAAATGTTTACAGGTGATTGTAATATCACACAATACTTACAAGATTGTAATTGTTTAGCATTGTAACATATGGATCCCAAGCTTCTGTGTATGAATCTATACATAAATCTATACAAGGGTGAAGCGAAGCTGCTTCCAAGGTGGGAGGGGGCGCTGGGTGCCCTGCTGAGGAGCCATGGGGCCATGGGAGGCTCCTGAGCAGGGCAGTGACAAGAAGGGCGCGGCAGGTGATTATTTTAAAACCCCTGTCTGACAGTTCTTGCGTCTGGATCACCCGGGGGTCTGCCGCGTTTCCTCTGGTTTTCAGCGATCTGGCCCTTTTTCATCGCACGACTTGTATTTTCAATTTGCTGTGGGACATTGTGGATGAATTATCTACTCCCAAAGAAGGCGAGGCTTTATTCTTCCCTGCAGGTGGTTTTAGCAGATCACTGGGCCCTGTTAAGATTTGCTTCTAGGCGTCAACAGGGCCGGTCTGTGCTCCCAGGGAGGGGGCCTTCTACGCCCACCTCCCCGTCTGCAGGCTGCATCTGCAGCCTGTCTCTCCCAGTGCCACACATTACTGGCTCCATGCCGCGGACCTCCCCTCCCAGGTGCTTTCCGCTGGTTCCTGAAGTTTTCCCCAAGGCTCACTTTGCCCTCTGCCTTCGCTCAGGGCTCATCCCCTCGACCCCGCCCCAAATGCCTCAACGTATGTGTGTGTGTCTTTATGAGTTTGTCCAGGGGCGAGGGTGAGCCCCGCACAAGGGCTTCTGTCTGAAAGCCACATTTGCGAAAATGAATCTGCTGGACGGATCCACCGGGAGGAGGGAACCAGGAGTTCTCGCCTCTCCAAGCGACTGGATGCCAGCCAGCCTCCGCGCTGCCTCGGGCTGTCACCAGAGGGCGCGCCAGTCCGGGCATTTGGGGTCCCATGCTGGGAGGGCCTCAGGCTCCTGGACGTTCAAATGCTGTCCGTCCCCTGCACTAGCTCACGGTCACGTGGTGAGGGGCCCAGGTGGGCGCAGGCTCACGTGCGGGCCCTGACACGCACACACGTGCACACTCCCCCATCTTCATCCAGACCCCACTCACATCGCAGCCCCTACGCAGACGCAGTGAGAGGGCTCCACTCAGGAAAGGATGGGCTCCACCGGCAGGGGTGCTGACCCCCGTGGGGCCCCTGGTCCCTCCAGGCTCCATCCTGGCCTCGTGGGGTTCCCGGCACTGACCCCACCTGGCCTCCTTCCCTCCCTGGAGACATCCAGGGGCGACCCTGAAACCCAGCCAACAGGTGGCTGCCTGCCCCTGTCTCATGAGGTTCACAGGCCCCGGGGAGGTTGGGGGAAAGGGCTCCTGGGACCTCCTCGCCTGAAGCTGTGTTGTTTATGTGGCCCCAGGGCCCCTCGCAAGGCAGGGCCTGGGCCGGCTGGTTCTGGTGAATGAATGAATGAATGAATGAATGAATGATTTTTTTTTTTGTGGCCTGGCCGCACGGCTTGTGGGATCTTAGTTCCCCCACCAGGGGTCGAACTGATGCTCTCAGCAGTGAAAGCGCGGTGTCTTAACCGCTGGGCTGCCAGGGAGGTCCTGATGAGCGAATACTGAGCTAAGGGATGAAGGTCAGCTCAGTTCCCACCTCGCGGGCTTTATCGAGGACCCTGGGTTCCCTCCCATGGTGGACAACCCGGGGGCGGCAGTTTCACACCCCAACGCCCTCCTCCACTTTGGCCACCAACAGAGCCCACGTGAACCCGCAGGCCATGCTGTGGTCCAGCCGGCAGCCTCCTATGCTGAAGACAAGTAGACTGTGGTGGCCGGGCTCCAGGACGGCCCCAGGGGGTCCTGCCTGCCTGCCTGCCTGCGGGGACGGAGCTCCCCAGCAGCCCCTCAATCAGGCTGGGCCTTGGCGACGCAGGGGACAGCGTGCTGAGCTGCCGTGTAGGGAGCCCGGTTCTCTGCTGGTCTGGCTGCAGGGAGAGGCAGAGGCCCCGTCCAGCCGGCCCATCCTCCCTGTGGGCGCCAGCCAGGCAGCGGACACCGTCCCAGCCGTCATCACGTGCAGAAGAGCCGCCGACAGAAAGGCAGGATAACGAGGAGGCTGCAGTGTCAGTCCTGCGCTAGGGGTGGCCAGTCACCCGGCACCAGAGGACCAAGGCGGCAGGGGCACTGCCATGGCGGGGACCAGGCGCCCCACCCACAGGTGCCCCGCCCCTGTGTGAGCTTACTGCCTGAGGGTGACTTCTCCCCTTTCAAGCACCAGCCTGCCGAGTCTCTTTACGCCTACAATCTTCTGTCTCTGCCTCCGTCTTCCTTTACACAGACATCACCTCACTCTCCAGGAGCACCTCCCACCCCACCCCTTCCTCACCTGGCCTGGCCTCATCACTCCTCTCTGCCCAGATTCCAGCAGAACCCATGGCCAAATACCCAGGCGTGCTGCTCAGATATTCATTCATAACCAGACAGTGTGACCACCAACCAGCCAGAAGGGCCTCCGACATAGGACCAGACATTTACGCTTTGGATCCTGGGCCGTGGAGACGTCTGGACGGTTCCAGGGAGTGTCAGGGCGGCAGGGTGGAGGGCCTTGGGACCAAATACAGGAAGGATCCCATGAGACAGGCAGCCTTTCAGTGGGGTATTTCATCTCCTTTTCTTTCTTCCTTTCTTTTTACAATATATTTTAAAAATATTTATTTATTTATTTGGTTGCACCTGGTCTTAGTTTCGGCAGGCTGGCTCCTTAGTTGCAGCTCGCTGGCTCCTTAGTTGCAGCATGTGAACTCTTAGTTGAGGCATGCATGTGGGATCTAGTTCCCTGACCAGGGATCGAACCCAGGCCCCCCGCATTGATAGCTCGGAGTCTTATCCACTGCGCCACCAGGGAAGTCCCTCGTCTCTTTTCCTAACTACAGAATCAACCCACATTTATCGATGCAGACAGAAAAACAAGGTGACCCAGGCGCTGGGTGTCCCTTTTCTCCAGACATTTCTGGAGCCTATGGCCGAGGACACCAACTTTGTAGAAGGAGAGATTTGGGTTCAGATACCAGCTTTACCATTGACTAGCTCTGTGGCTTTGAGCTAACCAACTTGCATCTGTGAGGCTCTGCTTTCTCTTCTGAAAAACGGCGACAATAACAGTTGCCACCATGAGGGGATAGTTGTGATGGCCACACAAGATGCCCAGGGCCGGGCCCCATGCCTGGCACATGCCAAGCTCCTGGCGGATGGCTGTTATTAGACACGAATACATTTTGCAAACAGGTGAGAGCGCTCACCTACTGTTTGCAGCCCGCCCTTTAACTCAGTGGATTGCATGCCAATCAGTTTTTCTCAACCACGTCTGTTTTAACTGCCAGACATCCAGCTGTGGGGACATAGCATCAAGTCCTTACCACTCTGAGTGGCCATCTAAGTTGTCAGCGAGTTGTCTTGCTGTGAACAAGAGCTCCGTAACTGCCTCATACCTGGGAGAAGCCACCGAGGGTTCCTGTGCTGCTTGGGCGGGGTGTTGCTGGCTGCAGGACTCCACGGGCACCCGGAGGGTGGAGACGCGGGAAAGTCTGCGGGCTGTGGTCTGTCCACAGGTGAGCTAGTGGGTGAGAACTCAGGGCGGGTGAGGCATTCTGTACATAGGTGCTGGGCGGCGACGCCCCTGCCCCTCTGGCACCTTTTTCCTGTCCGAGAGAGAGAAGGAGGAGCCCCGCGCCCAACAGCAAGGCGAGGGGTGTAGAGCGAGGGCCTAGCGTGAGGCTGAAGACAGATTCTAGTCCAGCGTGGTGATTTCAGCACCAGCCAGGAGGACAGCAGTCGAGAGCCATCCTGGGAGCGGAATTCCCAGGGGAGGGCCATCCTGGAGGAGAGGGGGGAGGTGCAGGAGGTGGGTTAGGGGTGGCAGGGCGAGCCAGGGAGATCCCCTGCCCCCCGGGTACTGCGGAGCCCTCCGTGTGGCCCTCCCAGGGTTCCAGGCAGCCCCAGTGGGGGGCTGGGCTGCCATGTTTGGGGCAGTGGGACCACAGCCTGCCAGGCATGCTGTCTCTTCTGCCGCCCTTTCTCCTCCTCAGCAGCCCTCCCCCACCTCCACTCATCTCTGTGTCCAGCCAGGTCCTGGGAATCACATCTTAGGGACCAAGCAGATGAAAATGCACTCAGCCAGGATTCACGTACGAGAGTGTTCACAACAGTGGCGCCTGATTCCCCCACAATGGAAACAACCCAGAAGTCCACTGAGAGTCCATCACGCGTGGACATATCGCAGCCCAGCTCTACGGCGGAGAATCACACAGCAGGGGAAACGGACGAGCTGGTTACACACAGCCAGGTGAGTCCCCACCCGCCAGTGTCACTGGAATAAGCAGGACACAGCTGCAGTGGCTCTGGTTATAGAAAGCTCTGAGGCGGGCAGAACAGAAGACAGTGACGGGGCACCCCCAGGGTGGGGGCGGGCGATGGCACCCATGTGCTCGCTTTATTCATTCGACCGTTGTTTCATGTTCCATGCACCTTTCTCTGAGTATATTATGTTCCAAGATCAAAACATAAAGAGACAAGAGAAGACGCTAGGTGTTGTTGGTCTTTCTAGAAGACATGTATTCAAGGGCACTTCGCCTGGATGCTCGATTTGGTGGCCAGGGATCTGCATGCTACCCAGGTCCCTCCAGCCTGAGGCCTCCGGGCCTGGGACTGGAATCTGCACTTTAAATGCCTTGGAAGAGCCAGGCCGCTGGCCACTTGGGGGTGACAGCTGGGATTCCTGCTTTCTGAGCCAGCTGAGGGGGCCCTTCGGGCTCTGTTCCCAAAGGCTAGCCGAGAGAAGGTGTGCCAGCCGTGGGGTGCACAGCGGCAGTACCAGCCCAGCAGGAAGGGTGGGGCACCCCTGCTCCCTGGAGCCCCCAGGCCGGGGCCCCAGTCCCGCTCCTCCACCTGGACCATTCACACCCCTGCCCGGGCCTCAGTCTCCCAGCCAGCACGGGCTCAGCTCAGGGTCCCCTCCTCTCCAGATCACAGTGGAAGGCCCTCGGGGGGCGGTCCCCGCACCAGACTCACCTTCAGATTCCAGACATCTGAGCCCCCCGCCCCCCGCCCCAGTAATCCCAGCCTCACGTGTAAGGGGACCAGTCCACGCCCTCCCCACCTCCTCCCTGGGTCTCCGCCTCTTCCTGTCGGGCTCTAGGGGCTCAGCGGGCTAGCGGGGTCCTTTGCAGCCTGGCGAACCCGTGGCCTGGGGAAGGCAGGGGGCTTGGGCTTTCTTCTCACGGGTGTCCCTGCGGGAGAAGCTGCATCGGCTGCCTTCAGCCCCACCAGGGTGGCCGGTGGGGGGCGGGGAGAAGGTGGCGGGGCGCGTGCGTGTGAGCACCCAGCACGTCTGTGGGCGGCACTGCAGCCTGCAGAACCAGAAGCCTTGCTGTGGGATCGGCTCTCCTCTCCCCCTGTCCCCCTCTGGGAGGAGGAAGGTGCCGAGGCTCTTCGCTGGGTAAGCTCTCAGCTGGGAGGCGGTGGTCCCGGCTGCCCGCCTGGCGGAAGGCTTTGTTCAGACAGGCTCGCCTGCAGGCAGGAGCGGGAGGTGGCGGTGAGGAGGAGGGGGGCCCCCGAGACACCGAGGCGGCAGGGGCCGCCGGGTGAGCGCCGGGCCTCAGGGGGCCTTGCACACGGGGGTGGGGGGCTGCTGGGAGAGCTCTGGGTCTGTCCTGACCCCGGGCCGCCGGCTGGAGGGAATGGAGCCTTTGGGGTCTTGGCGGCTGCCGTGACCCTGGGGCCATCGTCTCCTCCAGCTAAACGGGAGAGAGGCTCTTTTCCAGGAGAGCGAGGGGCCTCAGGCCGTGTGGATCCGCGTCAGCAGACGCCTGTGGGCACAGGTGTGTGGCGTGTTCTGCGTGCTTGTGCACCTGGGTGTGTGAGTGTGGACGGTGTGTGTCTTTAGCTACAGCACAGATGCCTGGGTTGTGATGTGCATTTGTGTACTTGTGTGTGCTTTTGGGTCCCTGTGTTGTGGGTACAGGTGTGCGCGGGGTGAGTTAAGTGTGTGCCTGCAGAGGTGGGTGCATGTGTGTGTGTGTGTCGTTGTGTGTGGCGGGTATGCTGTGCAGGGGGGCTTGGTTCATGTGTGTGTCTGTGTGCTTGTGTGTCCGCGTTTCTGCGTGTTGCCGTGCACAGGGGGAGTTGGGCTGTCTGTGTGGGGAGCATGTGTATGCATGTGTGTGAACACCATGTGACTCTGTGTTGCATGCGTGTGCGGTGCAGGTGTGCTGTGGGTATGTTGTGTGTTGTGTGTGTGCTGCGTGTGTGTGCAGGCGTGTGGTCGGCGTCCTGGGGCCACCAGCTCTCTCGCAGCCCTGCCCTAACTCTGCACCCTGGTCCCTGCCCCGTGGGCCACAGCGGGGACCGCCCTGTGAAGCTCTGGTGGCGTCAGCCTTGGCTCCCGCCGCTCAGCAGAGCTCCGGCTCCGCTCTGGTCCTGGGGCGCCTGTCCAACGGGGAGGCGGGGCTGCCAGGGGCGAGGCTGGGCTCTGCGGGAGCAGGCAGGCGGCACTGCTGGCAGGTGACACCTACGGGGTTAAAGGGTGGAGGTGGGTGGCGCGTGGTGTGCGTGTGTAGGTGCGCTGTGTATCGCGTGGCATCAGTGCTGTGTGTGCCCTGGGCCTTCACCCGTTTGCCCGAGTCCCAGCTGTGACTTCACTCCTCGATCAGCTCACGATACAAACCCTTTTGCCATCACTCCAGGAGCTGAGAAGGGAGAGAGGGGCGCCTATGAACCTCGATGGGTGGACGGGGGCTGGCTGACCCTGGCGTTTCCAGAGCAAGAGGGAGCAGAGCCCGCGGAGCCGCGGCTGGGGCCCTGCAGATGCCCTGGGCGCTCCCGTCTCATCCACTCCGCACAGCCCACCCGGGGTCGAGCTAGGATCCCCTGAAGGATGGGGAGACTGAGGCCCAGGGTGATTAAAGCCTCAATTTTAACATAAGTAACGGACATGCGACAGGTGCCAGGCTCCGGGCCCAGAAATTTCCGTGCCTCGCCGTTTTGTGGGACTCTCACCGTGTTCCTGAGAAGCAGGTGTCTTGATTCCCCCAGTTTCACAGACGAGCTGGCTGGGGCTTGGACACGCTGTGTGGCTTCCTAGTGACGGGGCAGCTGGCCGCTGAGCGCTCAGGAGGTGCTGGGCTGGGGCTTGACGTGCATCCTCCCGGGTTTAACCTCCGCTCGGCCTCACACCTTCGGGATGACGGCCGTCTGCATTTGCGTACCGGGGCACTGAGGCTGGCAGAGCAAGTGGCTCGCTGACTGTATTTACGGCAGAGACCAGAAGGAGCATCCCTGTTCTGTCCCTCGCCTGGCCAGGCAGTCACGTCCCGAGCGCCGGGTCCCTGCGCGTCCCTGGGGCCGGGCTCTCGGAGAGGCAGGTGTTCATCAGCGGCGTGAGGCCCGGCCGCTGGTGTGGACGCCTCCCAGAGCGCCCTCCCCCGCCAGCGCCTGCGCCGCCACCATGGAGAGCGGGAGCGGGCCGGGCAGCCCCAGCACCGTGTCCCTGGTTCCCGGTGATGCCGTCCCCAGCCCTGAGGACAAGATGGCCTCGGTCTTCCCGGTGCTCCTCGTGTGCGTGGTGGGCGTTGTGGGCAACGCCACGGTGGTCCTGGTGGTGTTGACCACACGGGACATGCACACGCCCACCAACCGCTACCTGGTCAGCCTGGCCCTGGCGGACCTTACTGTGCTGGTGGCGGCCGGGCTGCCCAAAGTCTCCAAAAGCTTGGCTGGGCAGTGGGTCTGTGGCCACGCCGGCTGCCTGGGCATCAGCTACTTGCAGTACCTGGGCATCCGTGCCTCCTCTTGCTCCATCCTGGCGTTCACCGTGGAGAGGGAGGTACACCCCGACCCCTGCTGCAAGCCAGGACTTCCTGGCCACGATCCTTGGTAAACTGAGTCTGCTCCCCATTTATGGAGGGGGCGCTGTGTGGGACCCTGGAGGAACCCGGCAAGGGCAGGGGCAGGCGCCGGGAAGCGGGCTTCTCATCTCACCTCTGCTACTGACTTGCTGCGGAATGCCAAGGCAACCCTGCACTTCTCTGGGCTTGGAGTCCCCACCGGGAACGTGGGCACTGGGGCCGGACAGTCTCTTGGGCCTCTTCCAGCTATGAAATTAATGCCTGAGAGGCCATCTAGCCTCTAAGCATGTGGACGCTGAAACCCACTGACCGGGTTCAAGCCCAGCTCTGCCTCTTCCCAGCTGCGCGGCCTTCAGCACATTGGTCCAGAGGATTAGGATGTCTCGTCCAGGGCTACACAGAACGGGGACATAACCGAGGCCTTCTGACATCCATACACTGGCCCGGTCCTGGCTCTCCCCTGCTGTGCCCATCTAGGGTCGCAATGTCCTTGACCCCTCAGCCTGTGACCTTTGGCGGTGGACGGTAGAAAACCCACCCTGGGACTTGCACAAAGGTCAAGGTCTTCGCAAGGGCACTCTGAACCTTGTGGGCCTGGCCGGACCTTGAGGGGCTGCACCTTCCGACTCGGCCCTGCCCTCCCCTCAAGACTGGCACCTTTGCTCTGCCAGCCCCCGAGGCTGCCTCAACATGGCCTCCCAGGTCCCCTATGAAAGGGCCAGTTCCACCATTGCGCCCACATTCGGTTCCCCATCCGGGAATCTGATTAGCTGAGTGGACCACCCTCCATGGCCCAATCCCACGGATCAGCAGGTGGGTCACGTGACTGCCCTGTGGCTTGCAGGTACTTCGCCATCTGCCATGCAATGCGGGCACAGGCCGTGTGCATCGCGGCGCGGGCCAAGTGCATCGCGGCCGGCGTCTGGGGGACCACGTCCGTCTACTGCCTGCTCTGGTTCTTCCTGGTGGACTTGGACGCTGGCGGGCACGGGGGGCCGCAGCCTGTACCTGCCCATCTGCCTGCTGGACTTCACCGTCTTCTTTGTTACGCCCTGCTGGAGGCCACTGTCCTCTACAGTCTCATAGGGAGGGTCTTGATCCAGAGCTCCCCGGCCCACCTGCCACAGCTCGGGGACCAGCTTGGGGGCCAGCATGGGGGTGGTGAGGACCGGCCAGAGCCCGGAAGCCAGGGGAGGCAGCCCCGCGGGCCAGAGGCTTCCCTTCTTCCAGGAAGCAGGTGGGCGGGGGTGGCCAGTGGGGAGCAGGGGTGGGCGGGGTCAGTTTGCAGAGAGGCAGGGAGATGCGGCAGAGGCGTGAATGGACAGAGAGGGGGTGCCGGCTCCACGTTCGTCCACCCACTCACTCAGCAGGTGTCCCCTGGGCACCGACTGTGTGCCAGGCGAGTTTCTAGGTGCGGGGACACGGGGGAGAACAGAACAAGATAAACATCCTGCCCCCGGGGCTCATGGCAGGACAAGTAAACATGGACCCTGTCAGAGGAAGAAATGGAGCCCGGAGGAGTGGGAGTTTAGGCGAAAGTTCGGAAGACTTTGCTGAGGTGATGACTGAATGAAGATCTGAGGTGACCAAGCAGACACCCAGGAAGTGGTCCAGGCGGCGGGGGAGGGGGGCAGGGGGAGGGCCTGGTGCACCGAGGGTCAGCAAGGATGGGGGAGCGGGGTGGGCGCCCCGGGGGCCCGGGAAGCAGTTGGCTCTGACTGGAGGTAGCAGGGGTTCTGAGCGGAGGGGCCGCACCTCCCTCCAGTTTCAGGGGGATCCCCATACGTTTGGAGCCCCAGACAGGTGTGCACAGGTCCCACATGTAACCACGACGGGCACTTGGAGAGGCTGAGGCAGGGGGAAGGCTGAGCAGAGAGGGCCCCTGTGGGTGAGCAGCAGAGATGTGAGTGGAGGGGGAGAGACAGAGAGGGAGACACAGAGACAGAGACAGAAACAGAGACAGAGAGACAGTGAGAGGGAGAGATGGAGAGACAGAGGGAGAGAGACAGGGAGAGAGATAGAGAGAGAGACGGAGAGAGAAGGAGAGACAGAGGCAGAGAGAGAGATGGAGAGACAGAGGGAGAGCCAGAAGCACGGAGCGGCCAAGGCCTGCTGGCACTCAGGGCGTAGCATGGCCCCAGCACAAAGCTATGGACACAGAGATGTCAAACTTCCTGGGGCAAAAGAGTGATGACTTCATGGGGACTCCTCACCCCACTGCCCCTCCACAGACCAATTCATGAAGGACACTGCTATTCTCCTGATGCCACAAGTGGGAGAGGGAGGCTCAGAGAGGTTAAGTGGGCTGCCCAAGGTCACAGAGCTGGGACGTGGTCACACAGCTTAGGCCTGCCGGCTCCAGCACCCATGCTCCCACCCACTGCCCCTGCATCCTGAAGGCGGCAGCAGGGAGGGCCCAAGACTAGAGCAGATGACAGGCCCCCCTGAGACCTCCCCTCAGTTCTGGGGCCCACAGGAAGCTCCTTGCATGGGTCAGTGGAGGCTGCCCTCGGAAGTGGCCAGGACACGTGCCCCTTCCCCTCCCATTGACCCGCCTCCCTTGCAGAGAAGCCGGGACCCTGGGTAGGCAGCTGGAAGTTAGGTGGAAGAGCCCAGAGTATCCCTGTCCTCGGCCCCCCTCCTGACAGGACTGTCTCCTGGGCCTGGCGACTCACTCCTGGGCTGAAAGAACAGATTGGGGTGTAGAATGGGGATATGACCATGGCTGGCTGGGCCACTCAGGACAGTGGCAAGCACAGGCGGGCTGCAGGAGAAGCCGGTTCGTGGTGCGTGTGCTGTGTCATCCTTCACTCTGAGCCCCTGCTTCCTCCTCCTTTTTTTTTTTTTTGTCTGCGTGGCTTGCGGGATCTCAGTTCCCAGACCAGGGATTGAACCTGGGTCCTGGCAGTGAAAGTGCCGAGTCCTAACCACTGGACCACCAGGGAATTCCCTGCTTCCTCGTCCTTCGTGTGGAGATGATAACAGAACCACTGGGAGGGCCCGATGCAGGGGACATAACCTAAGCGCCAGCAGCCACAGCGTCCACCTGGGGCCTTCCTGTGTCATCCCGGGCCCGAGGCCCCGCTCCAGGCATCCAGTCTTTACTTGCTGGGCGTCTGAGAGGTCTGGGGGATAGGGTGCGCCAGGGGGCTCAGGGCAGTGAGTATTTACCACCTGAAGTGGGGCTATTTCATGAGCGCATGGACCAGCACAGCTCTGAATGCCGGCCGTGGGCTCCTGCACAGGAAACGTTTAGCGCAGAGCCATACGCAGTGCTAGTTTAAGTGATTATTGCAGTCACGTCCTCATCACTTACTCAGCAAACATGCCCTGAGGCAGGAGCCGTGTCACTCGGTCACTCGGTGTGCCGGGTGCCAGGGGCTTCCCACCCCTGCCCTCCCGCCCTGCAGGTCACCATGATGCTGGTGGTAGTCGTGCTACTCTCTGCCGTCCTGCGGATGCCCTACCGCACACCGGTGCTGCTCAACTCCTCTGTGGCCCAGCCTTTCCTGGACCCCTGGGGGCTTCTCCTCTGCCGCACCTATGTCTACACCAACAGCGCCATCAACCCCATCATCTACAGCCTCGTGTCCCCGAAGTTCCGGCTGCCTTCCAGCGGCTGTGCGGGGGTGGGGTGGAGGAGCCACAGACGTGCACAGCTGGCCTCAGCTCCACCAGCTACAGCGTGGACCCCAGAAGACGCGGACCGGCGGGAGTGAGGTCACGGGCCCTCAGGCAGCTGGGCCCCCACTCCAGCAGCAGGGGCCTGGTTTCAGCACCATCTGAGGGCTGCCGTCCCCCTGCCCAGCCCCTCTCGCTTCCCTCGGTTTGCTCCTGTGCTGTGTCCTGTCCGCTGGTGGCTGGCAGGGCCAGGAGAGGGGAGAAGCCCCTTTGCCAACGGCTCTTCTGGGTCCCTGGTGCCTTCCCTCCCCATGAACAAGGACTGGTCACATGTCCTAGTTCTGGCCCGGTGGTTGGACTCCATTTGGGTAGCGCTCTCCCCTCCTCTGGAAGCGGGGGAGGTTAGGAGCAGGAGGAAGCTGGGAGGGTCCCAGCCTTCACTGGTGTAAAATTAGGACCCTCCATCTGTTATTATTCATTCGTTTAAGCACTCTGTTTTCCAGGGGAAAAGTCCTGATGGGTATTACAGGAATGCATTTCCAGTCTCTGGTGATAGCATGTGTCAGTCTGGCTGTGGGCAGAGTCCGTGTGCGATGTTTTCCAAGTGGGACGGTGCCACCTGGTGCCACATAGAAAGGGTACCCAGCTTTACCGCTGACACCCAGAGACACCGCTGGCAGACTCGCCACTCACGTGTGCTGAGGCTGGCCGGTACCCCGGCCTCCGGCCTCCTCCCCTTTGAGCTCTGTCCCTGGACCACAAGCCCTGAGTGGTGCTGCCTCAGGTCATAAACAGAGCAGAGCGCTGTGTCTCTTCGGGCCCCTCAGCCAGAAACAGGAAGCCTTCCTGAACCCCTCGCCCGAAGCGTTCAAGCTCTGCTCTTGTGGGGCCCGCTTTGCTGACCACTGCCCTCTACACCCAGCACTGGAGGGGGAGGTCAGGGCATGGGACGGCCAGGCCCCAGGCTTCTTGCTCTCGGGCTCCATCTCTTTTCTGGGTGGAACACTGCAGCCAAAGGCATTGACAATTCAGGCGTCAGGTGGCAGAAGAAGCCCTCCGTGGGGGAGCCAGATGTGTTTCTGGGCCAGCTGGTGCGTGGGACCATTGCCTGGCCCGGCTCTCAGAACCGCAGGCCTCAGTTTCTTCTCGCCACTTCCCAGGCGAGACTCCATATGGAAAGTGCTTTCAAAATCACGGGCGGGTGGGCTTCCCTGGTGGCGCAGTGCTTGAGAATCTGCCTGCCGATGCAGGGGACACGGGTTCGAGCCCTGGTCTGGGAAGATCCCACATGCCGCGGAGCAGCTGGGCCCGTGAGCCACAATTACTGAGCCTGCGCGTCTGGACCCTGTGCTCCGCAACAAGAGAGGCCGCGATAGTGAGAGGCCCGCGCACCGCAATGAAGAGTGGTCCCCGCTTGCCGCAACTAGAGAAAGCCCTCGCACAGAAACTAAGACCCAACACAGCTATAAATAAATAAAAATTAAAAAAAAAAATCGCGGGTGGGGACACAGATCAGCCGTTGTCACCTCTGCTGTGACTCCAAGCGCCAGCGGAGGCTGGGCCGAGGGCCACATGCGGGCGGCCAGGACCTGGGACCCCAGAGCTAGGTCAAGGGCCCGGCAGGCGGCCTGCTATGCGTTGAGCGGTCCGGGCCCCAGGGCAGGACGCGGCCTGTTTGCAGGGGCCGTATGGTGTCGGCCAAGCGGGAGAACGGATGCCCGGCCTTCCATTGGTGCTCGCGGCTGTCCATCCTGCTGATCCACCAATGAGAGGAGAGTGTGGGTGTGAGTGGGTGTGGCCGTGGTCACGTGACAGCCGCAGACAGCGGGCCCCGCTGGCCCTTTGCCCGCCGCCTGTCCACGCCAGACCGTCCTCCTGGTGGTCCTTACTGATGGTCAGGGGCTCCGGGCCAGCCCGCTACAAGCAGCCCTTCTAACCCAGCAACGACCCTGTCAAGGGAGACCTCCAGTTCTCCCGGTTTCACTGATGAGGAAGCTGAGGCCGGGAGACCTTCAGGCCGTCACCTGTCCCCTGTGGGTGAGCCGCTGAACTCCTGACCGCAAAGCTCTTTAGGCCAAAGGCACGGGACCTTGACCCCATCCCCATTCTCTCCAAAATTATTTTCCTCTTGGGCCCCTGTGATGCTCATTAAAGCAGATTTTCCGTGGACACTTGTTTGGAAGAAGGTCTGTGTGTCCAGAGGTCGCCCAAATGTGACTTCCAGGATGGAAGGAGGTGGGAACGAGGAAGTACTTTGGTCAGGGAGGAAGGGCGTCCTGAAAGCTGGGGCCATGGTGAGGCTCTGTCCCCAGAGAGAGCCGAGGGACAGATGGGGGACGATGAGAAGACGGGGCCTCGCTGGAGGGAGGGCGCCCTCACCTCGACCTTGTGGCTGAGCCCAGGGGATGGAGGCTGCCCGGGAGTGAGCATCTCCTGTGGCCGCTGAGGGTGTGCGGCGCCCAGGTCGGGGCACTGGCGTTAAGAGGCCAGCCCCGGCCGCGTTACTTACTGTCATGAGCCCTGGCCGTGGCCCCTTCTTGCTTCATCTGTGAAATGGAGGCGAGCTCTGCAGGCCTTCCTGCGTGGGCGCCGACGGACGCAGCACAGCTGGGACAGCTTTTCCTGCTTACTCTGTTCCTGGCTTCAAGCTTTGTTTCTGGTACCTTCTGGACGGTCTCCTGACGCTGAGGTTACCTCTCCAACCAAACCGAGCCCCTGCTGTGAGGCTTCGGGTCTCCTCCTGGCCTTTCTTGATACCCTTCCCGTCAACCCGTCACACACCTCGGCTCGGGTGCCCCTGCCCCCAGTTAAGACCGGGCCGAGGGAGGGTACTTGTCACGGGAGTTCTGGCCTCACCTCTGTGCCGGTCCTGCTGTCTGAACTGCTCCTTTTCTCTTTTCGTTTGGCACAGGGACATGTCGTTGACAGGGAGGTTGACTGCTTTATTGTCCCTTACCCAGGACATAGATGCAAATCAGGAAATAAGTTAATTTGGGCACCCCACTCCCCTGCAAATGAAAGAAGGGAACTTCTGAAAGTCGGAGAGGACCCCAAACTGCTGCCCTGATGCCCAGGAGTGAGCCTGTGCTCCGGCTTCGCTTTACACACAGCTCCCAGGAGCCCTGTTGGGTGGTCCAGGGCTCCCCAGACCTGGTGTGCGTCAGGCCTTCCCCCTGAAGCCCCTCGCTCAGTCGCTCCGATTTCTATTTCCTGGTTCTCACAATAGCCGTTCCCACGTCCCACCCCCTGGGGAGCCTCAAAAATACCAGTGCTGGGCCTGGGCCCACAGTTCTGGGCGCCTGCAGTAGAGGGGCCAGAGCTACGCGGCGGGAGCACTGCCCTGGGTGGGAAACAAATCCGCGACAACCCGCTCCGCGCTAAGGGACGCGCTGGGACAGGCTGACAGCCCCAGCCCCCCAGCTGGGCACCCCAGCCCTTAACTGTGACAGCGCCTGTGACAGGCAGCGCCCCCAGTTTAAGGGGACCAAGACCAGCACTGTGCTCTGGATGGATTTCCCACCCCGAGGGGCTAAAGGCGAGGAAGCTTTGGTGTGTGGAGGGGTCGCCAGTGGTTCACTCCCAGCTGGGCTGGGAGGCCCCTGGGGACGTGTGTGAAGCCTGACTTGCTGCGGCTCAGAACTCAAGCTGCCCGGGACGACGCAGATGAACTGTCGCCACGTGGGAGTAGATGCAGCAGTTAGAGGTTAGAGCGGGTGCTGCCTGGGAACGGGCCCAGAAAACAGTGCTCGGAAAAGGGACGGTGCCAGGGCCCCGGGCGGGGTGTGCCGTGCAGTGCCCTCGGGCCATCGGGACACCATGTCCGGTGCTGGCTTACTCGGTGCCATTCGGAGCTCCCCCGAGGCTCTGCTCTCTGATGAGTGTGTGTGGCCCTCGGGGTGAATGCCAAAGGGCTGCCGAGGGCGTGGGGCCCGGTGCTGGCCCAGCTCGGGCGGAGCCAGCGAATCCCGCTGCCCCCTCTCGGGAGCCTGTGTGGGTCACCCACTTCCCCCACCTCCAGCAGGGGCCGCCGTGGGTGCAGGGACATCGCCACACTCCCCAGCTCAGCGCTGGGCCCTGGGGGCAGTGGGCTCCCCTGGGAAATGCTGGAGCAGCCAGGGTGTCTGGGTGGGGTCCCCTCTGAGTCTGTGCTCCCAGAAAAGAGGGGCAAGTAAGAAGCCTCACAAACCCCTTGTTTTTCGAAGCGCCCTGGGAGACGGCTTACTGCAGAGACTTGCCCGAATGAAGTGGAGTTGATTCACTCTTCCTCAGGGCCCCCTTGAGGACCCCAGATACCCCCTGGGTTACCTGCGACTAGGCCAGACCCTGACCCTCCAGCTCCCTGATCTTCATCTCGTGGTTGATTAGCTGAGATTAGAGCCGCTGGTTCCCCTGAAACTAGCTACAGAGAAAACCATTTCCAGTTCAGCTGACCGAGATTCCCCTGATTGCCAAACAAGCCCAGCTGGAGACCACCGCCCTGTCACCCGCAGGCCACCCCCGTCACACCTCTCCTCCCCGCCACAGGAGCCCAGGGCAGGGCCGCCTGCCGGGACATCTGGTCTTCGGCCCCGGGGAGCCCTCCCCCTTGCTCTGGGTCTGCGGTTTGGCTGTCACTGCGGGCTGAGCGGCCCCACGGCGGCCCACGTGTTTCTTGTGAGGGCCGCACGCCGCAGGGGCGCAGGTGGGCTGAGTTAGTATCCACTCAATTGCTCACGTGTTCGCCGCCTCATCCCGATATCCCAGCAGGCACCGGGCCCAGAGCTTGTTTTCCCTCGATTTGCCCGGTGCTGGTCTCCTCCGGCGCTGGTCTCACCCACCTCATCGGCCTGCATGGCGGTTTTTTGGTTGTCACAGGGCTGGATGGAGCCAGCGGCACTTAGTGGACGGTCCAGGGGGTGCCTGAAGTCACCATCGTGGAGGTAAGGTGCTTGTTTGCAGTTCCTTGAGCTTTGTGCGTGGACACGAAGGGCTCTTTGCACTTTTTGAAGCCGCACTGGCCGTTCCAGGAGAGTGACCACCGTGTAGCTGAGGAGACGCTGTGCTCGGCTTCATGTGGAGCCCGAACGGGCGGTTCACTGTTTGGGGGCATCGTGTCATTACAGCCAATCAGTCGGGGTTTGCGCCTGGGGCAGTGCCTCTTTAGCTGCTACCTTCACCAGGAGCCTCCCCCTCCAGGAAGCCCTGGGGCAGCCCCCAGCTGGTGGCACCCCCAGCCCTCCCACATCCCACGCCTCCCTCCCCTCCCCCTCCGTCCCCACTCCTCCCTCCCCTTCCTGCCCACCACTCCTTCCTCTCCCCAAAACTCCCGAGACCCTAACACTTTTCCCTAGGTGCTCAGCGTTGATTTATGGGCCCCGAGGGTAGCGAGTGCATTGCACGCGGTTTTGAATTCTAGTCTCCAGCGCTCCTGGGCTAGTGGCACGTGTCCAGTGGCTGGCTGGTCAGGTCGTCCAGGTGCCACAGGGCTCACCAAGCGCGGTGCGTACGGCTGGGTGACCCCGGAGAGCCCCCCCCTCAGGGCTCTGGTGTCTCAGACTGAGCTCATGGTCTGAGCTGGTTCTGGAGGATCAAGAGGGGACTGAGAATCATGCATTAAAGAAATTGCAGAGAAAAACACCAGGGAAGAAGGTTCACCAGAGAGACTGAGTAAGGACGTGCAGATGTGTGTGGACGCAGGTGCCTTTGTGCTCCTTTAACTGCAGGCGGGGCGGGGCTGGCCTGGGGCGATGGGACGCCCACTCCCCTGCTGGGTTCTGGCATGTTCTCAGGCAGTAGGTGCCTGGTATCAGCGCCACACAGATGCACAGCACTTTGTCTTCCTCCGACCCCAGGAGGCTTCAGGCCTGCCGCCCAGGGCGCTTGGCGCTCCCTCTGGTCCTTCAGGGTCGTGCATCTTTGGGAGGCTCGGGTCCCCCAAGCCCGCATCTCCCTTGTCCTCCTCCTTGCGAGGCCAGGGGCCCTCTCAGGCTCTCCCAACCCCGCCTGACTGAGGAGCTGGGGACCCCGGCCCAGACCACAGGCGCCTGCTGGCTCGGTGGGAAGGAGGGTGCCAGGGGGAGTGGTTGGCTCTGGGCAGGGTTGCTCTGCTTGGCCTGGGCCTGGGGTTCCAGGTGCTCAGTCCAGCCAAGTGAGAATGCCCGTGTCAGGACCCTGGCTCAGAAGGGATTTGGTGACTGAGAAGGAGTTGTCCGGGAGGCGCGGCAGCTGCCACCTGGCGCTGGGAGGGGCGACTGATGCCACCAGGGTGGTCCTCAGAGGTGGGCCTGGGGCCTTGCCCAACCTCTAACCCGCCCTGTGGTTGAGCGGGGGTGGAGTGTGCCGGTTGGGGACCGCGGAGCCTGGGGTGGAGGGCTGCTCCCAGCAGAGGAGGGCCTGGGGCCAGCAGGCACGGGGAGAGGTGTCCGTGGCCCATGTGAGCCCCCCAGCTCTCTCTTGACTCCCCGAGGTGGCTGCTGACTTTGAGCTTGGGCGGCAGGGCCGGGGACAAGTTGGGGAGGTGGCAGGTGGGCGGGGGGCGTGAGGGTTAGGAGAGCCATGCTCTGGTGGGAACAGCCCCAGAGCCTGGGAGACGAGGCCCCCGCCTCTCACCGGCCACTTGGAACAATCCTCACGCTGGTCCTGAGGGTGAAAGAGGGTGGATTGCGCTTTGTCGGTGGTGAAGTGTTCTTGTTCTGGGGGCTCGACGGACACCTGGGTCATCGCTGGGCTGCGGGGGGGCCGGGGGGAGGGGGAGTTGCCTGGGGGCTTGGCCATCTGAGGGCCCCAGCGGAGTAGAGGGGGCCTTAATAGAGGCTGGGGGGGGCAGAGAGCTGGGCTGCGTGGGGTGGGAGCAGGGGCCACGCACAGATTCCTGTCCTGCTAGAGACGGAAGTGGCAGGGCTGGAGGGGCCCCGCACTGACATCACCGAGCCTCCAGTTTCTTCTTCAGGAAACGGAGCTGAGCTGGGTGGAGGGGTGGTGAGCGGTTAGTCTCGCAGTTCTCAGAGTGTGGTCCGTGGAACCCTCAAGGTCTGTGACGTCAAAGCCACTCAGACGCCACTTGCCTTTGGCACAAGGTGACCTCTGCTCTGATGGCCTCGGCCCGGGCTGTGCTCCCGTGTGTCCCCGCAGCCGATGCTGAGGGTGTCCTTGATGAGGCAGCAACAAGATACTAATCGTACTGAATCTCAGCGCTTGAGTTTTGTCTTCTTAATGGTTCTGGTAATGAAACGGGAGGAGCAGGTGTGGCCGTGAGCCGAGGTGCACCACGGGGCCGAGTCTCCTCCAGGATGCGCCCAGGAGACCAGCTCAGAGCCTGTGCTGGTGATAGAGCTCGGGCTCTCGCGGGAAAATGAGAATTTTGCACAGCTTGAGAGCTTCACAGGGTTGGACTTTGCTGACGAAATTGGTGGTGACGGGGCGGAGTGCTGTGTCTGTGTTTGATGTCGTGTGAGGTGCGTCTCCACTGGGAGATCCACTGGACCCCGTGAACTTAGATTTTTCCAAACGGCCCGGTCATGCCTGGGTAAAAATCCTTTCAAAGTGCAAAACA
This sequence comes from Eschrichtius robustus, assembly GCF_028021215.1. Classification (NCBI taxonomy): domain Eukaryota; kingdom Metazoa; phylum Chordata; class Mammalia; order Artiodactyla; family Eschrichtiidae; genus Eschrichtius; species Eschrichtius robustus. Next base: position 1,620,436 of record NC_090842.1, read on the forward strand.
GACCAATGGATTTTACTGTAACAGAGGAGGAAAGGGTCGGGGATAGGGTAGCAGAGTCCACCTCGAAGCTAGTCTCTAGGGCCTGCCGGGGGGTCCGACGGGGCTACTGAAATGCCTCTGCGTTTCCAGGCACACGTCTGTGGGGCCAGATTTTCGTCGCGTACTTCAACCAAAATAGTGTATTGACACAGATGCGAATCCCACCGTCTGCTGTTAAATAGCCAACAGTAAAGCGATTTGAAGCACTACAGTGTCCTTCCTCTCCTTATTTTGGAAACTATTATTTTTCATAAAAACATTATTTCTGCTAACACGTAATGGGTTTATGACTGTTATTTTTAAATAACGTGAATATTTTAAAAATTCTCAGGCGTTTCTTTCTTTCATTCTTTCTTTTTGGCTGTGTTGGGTCTTTGTTGCTGCGTGTGGGCTTTCTCTAGTTGTGGCGAGCGGGGGCCACTCTTGTTGCGGTGCACGGGCTCTAGGCATGCCGGCTTCAGTAGTTGTGGCACGCGGGCTCAGTAGTTGTGGCTCGCGGGCTCTAGAACACAGGCTCAGTAGTTGTGGCGCACGGGCTTAGTTGCTCCGCGGCATGTGGGATCTTCCCGGGCCAGGGCTCGAACCCGTGTCCCCTGCATTGGCAGGGGGATTGTCAACCACTGCGCCACCAGGGAAGCCCCTCAGGTATTTCGAATACGGTAAATACCTATAGATACAACCTACATGGATCAAAGCTTTTTGGGGTCCTCAGTAATTTAAGAACATAAATGGGGTCCTGAGATGAAAAGATTTCAGATTACTTAGACAGTAGGTGTGGAATAATATAGTACCTGGCAAGTCCTGTTCCTGATAAATGGTCATTGTCCTTTCTTTCGGTTTCCTTTTGGGGACACTGAGGTTCAGAGAGGAAAGATTCACCCGTGACACAGGCAGGGCCAGGTGCCTGCCTTACTCCGGCCCGGCGATGCTACCCGCTCCCTCCTCCTTCCTGCTGGTGACTCCTGAGCCGGGGGCGGGGTGCAGCTTGGAGCCCTTGGAGCCCTCCGTCAGAATCAGCCCCCGCCCCTCAGGCGGCCCGCCTCTGTGAGCGCCGCGAGAGGAGAGGGCAGCCCACTGCAGTGCCTGCAGAGGTGGAAGGAGCCCTGCCTGCCTGCAAGGGACCTGCATCCACGTCCCTAATCACAAAAAATCACTGCCGCTGCTTAATTCTAAACAGTGAGCGCCCGCTACAGAAAACTAAGAAGGTAGAGAAAGGTCAAAGAGCTCCTTTTCACGCACAGACTACCTTCAACTCCATCACCTGCCTGAGTTTCCCCGAAGGCCTCAGGGGCAGCTGCCGGTACTGTCCCGGGAGAGTGAGGACGTGTGCGGGGCTGTCCTGGGCCACAAGCGCCCGGCGGGTCCAGACCAAGGCTCCGTCCTCACCTACACGAGCTGTCAGGAAACCCAGGCAGAGCTCGCTTGATGGCACTGCCAATCGCAGGTCTGTGGTGACGCTGCGTCGAGCAAGTCTATTGGCGCCATTTTCCCAACGGCATTTGCTCACTTTGTGTCTCTGTGTCACATTTTGATAATCCTCGTGATATTTCAAACTTTCTCATTATTACAGTTGTTATGGGGATCTGTGATCAGTGATCTTTGTTGTTACTCTTGCACAAAAGATTACAACTGGCTGAAGGCTTAGAGGATGGTTAGCGTTTTTTATTTTTTTATTTTTTTTTGAATTTTTAAATTTTATTTTTTATACAACAGGTTCTTTTATCCATTTTATACATATTAGTGTATACATGTCAATCCCAATCTCCCAATTCATCACAACACCCCCTCCCCCGCCCCCCCGCCACTTTCCCCCCTTGGTGTCCAAACGTCTGTTCCCTACATCTGTGTCTCAATTTCTGCCCTGCAAACTGGTTCACCTGTACCATTTTCTAGGTTCCACATATATGCGTTAATATACGATATTTGTTTTTCTCTTTCTGCATTCTACATTCCCACCAACAGTGCAAGAGGGTTCCCTTTTCTCCACACCCTCTCCAGCATTTGTTGTTTGTAGATTTTCTGATGATGCCCATTCTAACTGGTGTGAGGTGATACCTCATTGTAGGTTTTTTTTTTTCAACTTTATTTTATTTATTTATTTTTTTAACATCTTTATTGGAGTATAATTGCTTTACAATGGTATGTTAGTTTCTGCTTTATAACAAAGTGAATCAGTTATGCATATACATATATCCCCATATCTCTTCCCTCTTGCATCTCCCTCCCTCCCACCCTCCCTATCCCACCCCTCTAGGTGGTCACAAAGCACCGAGCTGATCTCCCTGTGCTATGCAGCTGCTTCCCACTAGCTATCCATTTGACATTTGGCAGTGTATATATGTACATGCCACTCTCTCATTTTGTCCCAGCTTACCCTTCCCCCTCCCCATGTCCTCAACTCCATTCTCTATGTCTGTGTCTTTATTCCTGTCCTGCCCCTAGGTTCTTCAGAAACATTTTTTTTTATTCCATATATATGTGTTAGCATATAGTATTTGTTTTTCTCTTTCTAACTTACTTCACTCTGTATGACAGACTCTGTGTCCATCCACCTCACTACAAATAACTCAATTTTGTTTCTTTTTATGGCTGAGTAATATTCCATTGTATATATGTGCCACATATTCTTTATCCATTCATCTGTCGATGGGCATTTAGGTTGCTTACGTGACCTGGCTATTGTAAATAGTGCTGCAGTGAACATTGGGGTGCATGTGTCTTTTTGAATTACGGTTTTCTCTGGGTATATGCCCAGTAGTGGGTCATATGGTAAATCTATTTTTAGTTTTTTAAGGAACCTCCATACTGTTCTCCGCAGTGGCTGTATCAATTTACATTCCCACCAACAGTGCAAGAGGGTTCCCTTTTCTCCACACCCTCTCCAGCATTTATTGTTTATAGATTTTTTGATGATGGCCATTCTGACTGGTGTGAGATGATATCTCATTGTAGTTGTTTTTTTAAAAAATATCTTTATTGGAGTATAATTGCTTTACAATGGTCTGTTAGTTTCTGCTTTATTACAAGGTGAATGAGTTATACATATACATATGTTCCCATATCTCTTCCCTCTTGCATCTCCCTCCCTCCCACCCCTCTAGGTGGTCATAAACCACCTACCTGATCTCCCTGTGCTATGCGGCTGCTTCCACTAGCTATCTATTTTACGTTTGGTACTGTATATATGTCCATGCCACTCTCTCACTTTGTCACAGCTTACCCTTCCCCCTCCCCATATCCTCATGTCCATGCTCTAGTAGGTCTGTGTCCTTATTCCCGTCTTAACCCTAGGTACTTCATGACCTTTTTTTTTTCTTCCCTTAAATTCCATATATATGTGTTAGCATATGGTATTTGTTTTTCTTTTTCTGGCTTACTTCACTCTGTATGACAGACTCTAGGTCCATCCACCTCACTACAAATAACTCAATTTCGTTTCTTTTTATGGCTGAGTAATATTCTATTGTATATATGTGCCACATCTTCTTTATCCATTCATGTGTTGATGGACACTTAGGTTGCTTCCATGTCCTGGCTATTGTACATAGAGCTGCAATGAACATTTTTGTACATGACTCTTTTTGAATTATGGTTTTCTCAGGGTATATACCCAGTAGTGGGATTGCTGGGTCGTATGGTAGTTCTATTTTTAATTTTTTAAGGAACCTCCATACTGTTCTCCATAGTGGCTGTATCAATTTACATTCCCACCAACAGTGCAAGAGTGTTCCCTTTTCTCCACACCCTCTCCAGCATTTACTGTTTCTAGATATTTTAATTAATTAATTAATTAATTAATTTTTAGCTGTGTTGGGTCTTCGTTTCTGTACAAGGGCTTTCTCTAGTTGCGGCAAGTGGGGGCCACTCCTCATCGCGGTGCGCGGGCCTCTCACTGTCGCGGCCTCTCTTGTTGCGGAGCACAGGCTCCAGGCGCGCAGGCTCAGTAGCTGTGGCTCACGGGCCTAGTTGCTCCGCGGCATGTGGGATCTTCCCAGACCAGGGCTCGAACCCGTGTCCCCTGCATTGGCAGGCAGATTCTCAACCACTGCGCCACCAGGGAAGCCCTAGAGTTTTTGATGATGGCCATTCTGACCGGTGTGAGATGATATCTCATTGTAGTTTTGATTTGCATATCTCTAATGATTAATGATGTTGAGCATTCTTTCATGTGTTTGTTGGCAATCTGTATATCTTCTTTGGAGAAATGTCTATTTAGATCTTCTGCCCATTTTTTGATTGGGTTGTTTGTTTTTTTGATATTGAGCTGCATGAGCTGCTTGTAAATTTTGGAGGTTAATACTTTGTGTATTCGTTTGCAAATATTTTCTCCCATTCTGAGGGTTGTCTTTTCGTCTTGTTTGTAGTTTCCTTTACTGTGCAAAAGCTTTTAAGTGTCATTAGGTGCCATTTGTTTATTTTTGTTTTTATTTCCATTACTCTAGGAGGTGGATCAAAAAAGATCTTGCTGTGATTTATGTCAAAGAGTGTTCTTCCTATGTTTTTCTCTAAGAGTCTTATAGCGTCCAGTCTTACATTTAGGTCTCTAATCCATTTTGAGTTTATTTTTGTGTATGGTGTTAGGGAGTGTTCTAATTTCATTCTTTTACATGTAGGTATCCAGTTTTCCCAGCACCACTTATTGAAAAGACTGTCTTTTCTCCATTGTATATCCTTGCCTCCTTTGTCATAGATTAGTTGACCATAGGTGCGTGGGTTTATCTCTGGGCTTTCTATCCTGTTCCATTGATCTATATTTCTGTTTTTGTGCCAGCACCATATTGTCTTGATTACTCTAGCTTTGTAGTATAGTCTGAAGTCAGGGATTCTGATTCCTCCAGCTCCGTTTTTTTCCCTCAAGACTGCTTTGGCTATTTGGGGTCTTTTGTGTCTCCATACAAATTTTAAGATTATTTTGTTCTAGTTCTGTAAAAAAAATGCCATTGGTAATTTGATAGGGATTGCATTGAATCTGTAGATTGCTTTGGGTAGTATGGTCATTTTCACAGTATTGATTCTTCCAATCCAAGAACATGGTATATCTCTCCATCTGTTGGTATCATCTTTCATTTCTTTCATCAGTGTCTTATAGTTTTCCGCATACAGTTCTTTTGTCTCCCTAGGTAGGTTTATTCCTAGGTGTTTTATCCTTTATGTTGCCATGGTAAATGAGAGTGTTTCTTAATTTCTCTTTCAGATTTTTCATCATTAGTGTATAGGAATGCAAGAGATTTCTGTGCATTAATTTTGTATCCTGCAACTTTACCAAATTCATTGATTAGCTCTAGTAGTTTTCTGGTGGCATCTGTAGGATTCTCTGTGTATAGTATCATGTCATCTGCAGACAGTGACAGTTTTACTTCTTCTTTTCCAATTTGTATTCCTTTTATTTCTTTTTCTTCTCTGATTGCCGTGGCTAGGACTTCCAAAACCATGTTGAATAATAGTGGTGAGAGTGGACATCCTTGTCTTGTTCCTGATCTTAGAGGAAATGCTTTCAGTTTTTCACCATTGAGAATGATGTTTGCTGTGGGTTTGTCATATATGGCCTTTATTATGTTGAGGTAGGTTCCCTCTATGCCCACTTTCTGGAGAGTTTTTATCATAAATGGGTGTTGAATTTTGTCAAAAGCTTTTTCTGCATCTATTGAGATGATCATATGGTTTTTATTCTTCAATTTGTTAATATGGTGTATCACATTGATTGATTTGCCTATATTGAAGAATGCTTGCATCCCTGGGATAAGTCCCACTTGATCATGGTATATGATCCTTTTAATGTGTTGTTGGATTCTGTTTGCTAGTATTTTTTTGAGGATTTTTGCATCTATATTCATCAGTGATATTGGTCTGTTATTTTCTTTTTTTGTAGTATCTTTGTCTGGTTTTGGTATCAGGGTGATGGTGGCATTGTAGAATGAGTTTGGGAGTGTTCCTTCCTGTGCAAGTTTTTGGAAGAGTTTGAAAAGGATGGGTGTTAGCTCTTCTCTAAATGTGTGATAGAATTCACCTGTGAAGCCATCTGGTCCTGGACTTTTGTTTGTTGGAAGATTTTTAATCATAGTTTCAATTTCATTACTTGTGATTGGTCTGTTCATATTTTCCATTTCTTCCTGGTTCAGTCTTGGAAGGTTATACCTTTCTAAGAATTTGTCCATTTCTTCAGCGTTTTCCATTTTATTGGCATAGAGTTGCTTGTAGTAGTCCCTTAGGATGCTTTGTATTTCTGTGGTGTCTGTCGTAACTTCTCCTTTTTCATGTCTAATTTTATTGATTTGAGTCCTCTCCCTGTTTTTCTTGAGTCTGGCTAAAGGTTTATCGTTTTTGTTTATCTTCTCAAAGAACCAGCTTTTAGTTTTATTGATCTTTGCTATTGTTTTCTTTGTTTCTATTTCATTTATTTCTGCTCTGATCTTTATGATTTCTTTCCTTCTGCTAACTTTGGGTTTTATTTGTTCTTCTTTCTCTAGTTCCTCTAGGTGTAAGGTTAGATTGTTTATTTGAGATTTTTCTTGTTTCTCGAGGTACGCTTGTATAGCTATAAACTTCCCTCTTAGAACTGCTTTCGCTGCATCCCATAGGTTTTGGATCGTCGTGTTTTCATTGTTATTTGTCTCTATGTATTTTTTGGTTTCCTCTTTGATTTCTTCAGTGATCTCTTGGTTATTTAGTATCGTATCGTTTAGCCTCCATGTGTTTGTGTTTTTAATGTTTTTTTCCCTGTAATTGATTTCTAATCTCATAGCATTGTGGTCAGAAAAGATGCTTGATATGATTTCAATTTTCTTAAATTTACTGAGGCTTGATTTGTGACCCAAGATGTGATCTATCCTGGAGAATGTTCCATGCGCACTTGAGAAGAAAGTGTAATGTGCTGTTTTCAGGTGGAATGTGCTATAAATATCAATTAAATCTATCTGGTCTATTGTGTCATTTAAAGCCTGTGTTTCCTTATTCATTTTCTGTTTGGATGATCTGTCCATTGGTGTAAGTGAGGTGTTAAAGTCCCCCACTATTATTGTGTTACTGTCGATTTCCTCTTTTATAGCTGTTAGCAGTTGCCTTATGTATTGAGGTGCTCCTGTGTTGGGTGCATATATATTTATAATTGTTATATCTTCTTCTTGGATTGAACCCTTGATCATTATGTAGTGTCCTTCTTTGTCTCTTGTAACATTCTTTACTTTAAAGTCTATTTTATCTGATATGAGTATAGCTACTCCAGCTTTCTTTTGATTTCCATTTGCATGGAATATCTTTTTCCATCCCCTCACTTTCAGTCTGTATGTGTCCCTAGGTCTAAAGTGGGTCTCTTGTAGACAGCATATATATGGGTCTTGTTTTTGTATCCATTCAGCAAGCCTGTGTCTTTTGGGTGGAGCATTTAATCCATTCACGTTTAAGGTAATTATCGATAGGTATGTTCCTATGACCATTTTCTTAATTGTTTTGGGTTTGTTTTTGTAGGTCCTTTTCTTCCCTTGTGTTTCCCACTTAGAGAAGTTCCTTTAGCATTTGTTGTAGAGCTGGTTTGGTGGTGCTGAATTCTTTTAGCTTTTGCTTGTCTGTAAAGCTTTTGATTTCTCCATCAAATCTAAATGAGATCCTTGCCGGGTAGAGTAATCTTGGTTGTAGGTTCTTCCCTTTCATCACTTCAAGTATATCATGCCACTCCCTTCTGGCTTGCAGAGTTTCTGCTGGGAAATCAGCTGTTAACCTTATGGGAGTTCCCTTGTATGTTATTTGTCGTTTTTCCCTTGCTGCTTTCAATAATTTTTCTTTGTCTTTAATTTTTGCCACTTTGATTACTATGTGTCTCGGCGTGTTTCTCCTTGGGTTTATTCTGTATGGGACTCTGCGCTTCCTGGACTTGGGTGGCTATTTCCTTTCCCATGTTAGGGAAGTTTTCGACTATAATCTCTTCAAATATTTTCTCTGGTCCTTTCTCTCTCTCTTCACCTTCTGGGACCCCTATAATGCGAATGTTGTTGCGTTTAATGTTGTCCCAGAGGTCTCTTAAGCTGTCTTCATTTCTTTTCATTCTTTTTTCTTTAGTTTGTTCCGCAGCAGTGAATTCCACCATTCTGTCTTCCAGGTCACTTATCCGTTCTTCTGCCTCAGTTATTCTGCTATTGATTCCTTCTAGTGTGGTTTTCATTTCAGTTATTGTATTGGTCGTCTCTGTTTGTTTGTTCTTTAATTCTTCTAGGTCTTTGTTAATCATTTCTTGCATCTTCTCAATCTTTGCCTCCATTCTTATTCCGAGGTCCTGGATCATCTTCACTATCATTTTTCTGAATTCTTTTTCTGGAAGGTTGCCTATCTCCACTTCATTTAGTTGTTTTTCTGGGGGTTTTTCTTGTTCCTTCATCTGGTACATAGCCCTCTGCCTTTTCATCTTGTCTATCTTTCTGTGAGTGTGGTTTTTGTTCTACAGGCTGCAGGATTGTAGTTCTTCTTGCTTCTGCTGTCTGCCCTCTGGTCAGCAGGCAGCTTCTTAACCACTCCGCCACCAGTGAAGTCCCCGTAAAGTATTTTTAATTATGGTTTGCACATCGTTTTTTATACATGATGCTACCACACACTTAACAGACTACAGTGTAGTGTAAACATCACTTTCATGTGCACTGGGAAAGCAAAGAATTCATGTGCCCCAACTTATTGCAGTGCTTGCTTTACCGCCTGCGATGGTCTGGACCCATACCCGCAGTATCTCTGAGGTGAGCCTGTATGATTAGAACAAATCCTCCTGCCAACCCAGAAAACCTCTCCACAGGGTAGAATAGAGAGGACGGTGTCATGATTGAATAAGCGTGAAACCGGAATGGGATGCTCATCACACCCGGTCGGCGGTTGCACACACGAGGGAAGCTCACCCTTTCATTTAGCCAAGAAGATTCAGCCCATTAGACACACGTTCCCAGGACAGACAAGAATTAGTCCTCACGCAGGAGGCCTTGACAGTGCCATTTGTCACACATAGTTCATGCCAACTCCGCCTCTAACTGGGGGCATCTGTGTTAGCTAATCGCCTTTATCTAAAGGGACAGTAAAAGTTCTGGCATCTCTCAGGAGTAGGGTTTCAGCCTGGAGCCAGGCACCTGCCCCCATGGAAACTGGGAGTAGATAGGGAGCCACCTTCCTAAGGCTCACATTCAAAGAGGCAGCTCCCAGGTGCTTGAGAAGGATGGTCCTGGGTCGTAAAACCTGCAAGAGGCTTATGTAGCTGTTTATAAAATGACATCCATTTCAGAAGAGGCAGAGAGATAATTTACAGGTTTTTTAAAATGCTCTAAGGAAAGAGAGGGGATGGTCCCATTCCCTTTTTGCACCTGGAGAATTAATTTTTTCCCTATTTTAATCTGTTTGCCCTCACACAGACCCCCCCTAGGTGACCTGAGAATGGTTAGGAAGTGACGTGCCCACTTGGATCGCGGCGTAATTGGGAGCAAGGGGGTCGTGCAGAGAAACAGGGGGATGATGTGTGTGTAAGAGCAGGAGCGTTAAGCCTGCGGGGGCCTGGCCAGTGTTGTCTGTCTGTCTGTCTGTGAGCAGTGGGTCCCCCTTGATGGGGGCTGGGAGCCGGGAGTGACTTGTGGAGCTGGAGGGCCACTTGCTTGTGCAGGGGGGCAGTTGAGAGTGAGGAGGGAGGGGGGAGGGGGCAAAGCCCGCAGCATCAAAAAGATACCTGCCCCACAATGTTCATTGCAGCATTATTTATAATAGCCAGGACATGGAAGCAACCTAAGTGTCCGTTGACAGATGAATGGATAAAGAAGATGTGGTACATATATACAATGGAATATTACTCAGCCATGAAAAAGAATGAAATAATGCCATTTGCAGCAACCTGGATGGACCTAGATATTATCATACTAAGTGAAGGCAAAGAAAGGACAAATTTCATATGATATCCCTTATATGTAAAATCTAAAAAAATAATACCAATTAACCTATGTCCAAAATAGAAACAGGCTCACAGACATAGAAAACAAACTTATGGTTACTGAAGGGGAAAAGGGAGGGGGAGGGATAAATTAGGAGTGTAAGTTTAACAGATACACGTGACTTCATATAAAATAGAAAATCAACAAGGATTTACTGTATAGCACAGAGAACTACATTCAATATCTTATAATAACCTATAATGGAAAACAATCAAAAAAGTGTATAACCAAATCACTTTGCTGTACACCTGAAAGTAACACAATATGGTAAATCAACTATACTTCAATAAAAGTATCTCTTATCCTGTGTTTATTCTGATTATATTGTTGAAATGTATTTTGTCTTATCAGTTCCTATTTTTTAAATTGAAGTATAGTTGATTTACAATGTTGTGTTAATTTCTGCTGTATAGCAGTGATTCAGTTACACATATATATACATTCTTTTTTTTTAATATTCTTTTCCATCATGTTTTATCATGGGATACTGAAATATAGTTCCCTGTGCTCTACAGTAGGACCTTGTTGTTTATCCATTCCATATATAAAAGCATACATCTGCTCACCCCAACCTCTTACTCTACCCCTCCCCCAACCCCCTGCCCCTTGGCAACCACTAGTATGTCTGTGAGTCTGTTTCTGTTTCATAGATAGGTTCATTTGTGTCATATTTCAGATTCCACTTATAAGTGATATCCTATGGTATTTGTCTTTCTCTTTCTGACTTACTTCATGTAGTATGATCTCTAGTTGCATCCACATTGCTGCAAATGGCATTATTTTGTTCTTTTTTATGGCTGAGTAGTATTCCATTGTGTGTGTGTGTATGTGTGTTTGTGTATGTATGTATATATGTATATACCACATCTTCTTTTTCCATCTGTTGTTGGACATTCAGGCCATGTCTTGGCTATTATGAATAGTGCTGCTATGAACATAGGGGTGCATGTATCTTTTTGAATTAGAGTTTTGTCTGGTTATATGCCCAGGAGTGGAATTGCTGGATCATATAATAATTCTATTTTTAGTTTTTTGAGGAACCTCTATACTGTTTTCCATAGTGGCTGCATCAACTTACATTCCCACCAACAGTGTAGGAGTGTTCCCTTTTCTCCACATCCTCTTCACAATTAATTTGTAGAGTTTTTAATGATGGCCATTCTGACCAGTGTGAGGTGGTAACTCACTGTAGTTTTGATTTGCATTTCTCTAATAATTAGTGATGTTGAGCATCTTTTCATGTGCCTATTGGCTATCTGTGTTTCTTCTTTGGAGAAATGTCTATTTAGTTCTTCTGCCCATTTTTTGCGATTGGGTGGTTTGTTTTTTTTTTGTTGTTGTTGTTGAGTTGTATGAGCTGTTAGTATCTTTTGGAAATTAAGCCCTTGTCGGTTGCATCATGTGCAAATATTTTCTCCCATTCTGTAGGTTGTCTTTTCGTTTTGTTTATGGTTTCCTTTGCTGTGCAAAAGCTTGTAAGTTTGATTAGGTCTCATTTGTTTATTTTTGTTTTTATTTCTATTGCCTTGGGAGACTGACCTAAGAAAACAGTGGTACGATTTATGTCAGAGAGTGTTTTGCGTATGATCTCTTGTAGGAATTTTATGGTGTCATGTCTTATGTTTAAGTCTTTAAGCCATTTTGAGTTTATTTTTGTGCATGGTGTGAGGGTGTGTTCTGATTTCATTGATTTACATGTGGCTGTCCCAGCACCACGTGCTGAAGAGACTATCTTTTTCCCATTGTATATTCTTGCCTCCTTTGTCGAAGATTAATTGACCGTAGGTGTGCGGGTTTATTTCTGTTCTGTTGATCCATATGTCTGTTACTGTGCCAACACCATGCTGTTTTGATTACTGTAGTTTTGCAGTATTGTCTGAAGGGTTATGCCTCCTGCTTTGTTCTTTTTCTTCAGGATTGCTTTGGCAATTCTGGGTCTTTTAAGGTTCCATATGAATTTTAGCATTATTTGTTCTAGTTCTGTGAAAAATGTCATGGGCAATTTGATAGGGATCACATTAGATATGTAGATTACTTTGGGTAGTATAGCCATTTTAACAATATGAATTCTTCCAACCAAGAGCTTGGGATATCTTTTCCTTTCTTTGAATCATCTTCAATTTCCTTTATTTACATTTTATAGTTGTCAGCGTAAAAGTCTTTCACCCCCTTGGTCAGGCTTATTCCTACGTATTTTATTTTTGGAGTTGTGATTTTGAGAGGTTTAAAAATTTTTTTTTTACATTCCCTTCTGATATTTCATTGTTAGTGTAAAGAGATGCAACCGATTTCTGTACATTAACCTTGTATCCTGCTACCTTGCTGAATTCATTTATCAGTTCTAATAGTTTTTGTGTGGAGTATTTAGGGTTTTCTATACATAAAATTTTGTTGTCTGCATATAATGACAATTTTACCTCTTCCCTTCCAATTTGGATACCTTTTGCTTCTTTCTCTTGTCTGATTGCTGTGGCTAGAATTTTCCAGTACTATCTTGAATAGAAGAGGTGAGAGTGGGCCTCCTTGTCTTGTTCCAGATTTTAGCAGGAAGGCTTTCAGCTTTTCACCATTGAGTATCATGTTGACTGTGGGTTTGTCATAAATAGCTTTTATGATGGTGAGATTTGTTCTGTCTATACCCACTTTGTTAAGAGTTTTTATCATGAATGGGTTTTGAATTTTGTCAAATACTTTTTCTGCATCTATTGAGATGATCATGTGGTTTTTGTCTCTTCTTTTGTTTATGTGGCATATCACATTGATTTTGTGTATGTTGAACCATCCTTGTGAAACTTGTGATGAATCCCACTATGAGTGGGTGGGAATGTGCTGTTTTGAGCCATAGGTATGTGGTCATTTGTCACAAAAGCCACGAGACACACATGCAGGGACAAAGTCCCCGCCTAACCAGGGCCTCCCAGTGACCCCTTCAGACACCTGCCCCTCTCTTAGCTGGAAACATCTGTGACAAGACCACCAGCAAGAGCTGGAGGGCTTTGTTCCGTGGTGGTGGAGTGGCCATGGCCAGCCCGGGCCGAGGCTCTGGAAACACTGGGGCTTTCACTGAAGCCCTGTCGTTTTCTCTAGAGCTATTGATGATCTGGCCACCCTTGCCCCTCACCCCACTTAAGGGAGTGGAGGAGACAGCTCCTAATGCCAGTGGGAGTCCCGGGGGTGCCCCCTCCCAGAGCGGCCACCCATGCCAGTTCTGCATGGCCTGGGTCCTCCCAGCCGGGCCGGGGCCTGTGCACCCCCCTCCAGGGAACCCTGACCAGCTGCATGCCTTCTCCCCGGACCCCGCTCGATGGGGAAGTGTCCTCTGGCCAGCACAGCACTCCCCCGACATACACTGCCTTTAACTGAACGTTGATACGCTCTCGCATCTGGCTTATTGCAGCTAATGCGCGGCCTTACTGGATGACGGACGTGTCACCTCCCAAGTGCCCATTTAACTTGCTTTTCACGGCAGGTTCGGGGGAGGAACATGAACGCACATCACCTGCAGTGCTTAAAACCTGTGGCTTTAGGAAAAAACATAGGAGTTCCCTGGTGGCCTAGTGGTTAGGATTCGGTGCTTTCACTGCGGAGGCCTGGGTTCGAGCCCTGCTCAGGGAACCATCCCCCATGCCGCACAGTGTGGTCAAAATACAAATAAGTAAAAAGGAAATATGCTTTAAAAAAAAAAAAAGTAAAGAAAGCACTTAAAAAAAAAGAAAAGAAAAAACACGGAGATGCTGACAGCTGATGACTCTTGGGGACTTGGGGACACTGGCCTTTGAAGGGCCTTCCTCATCCCTGGGGCAGGGTCCAGGAAGAGCTGCCCAGCCGTCCACCGCGCCCCCCCCACCCCATTCTTCAGCCACTGCCGAGTGCCAGGCTGTGGGTGTAGCAATAATAAATGCAGGCTTTGTCTTCAAGGAGGCTTCTGCCTGACACAGGAGGTAAATCCACATATAAAGGATGATTATTCACGGTATAAATTATAAGGCCCCATATGAGCTTCGCACAGCTGACAGAGTGCCACATGCCGGGGGCTTAAAACACAGGCGTCTATTCTCTCCTGGTTCTGGAGGCAACAAGTCTGAAATCAAGGTGTCCAGAGGCCCCAGGGGTGGGTGCTTCCTTCCCTCCTCCAGCTTCTGCGATTGCTGGAGTCCTGGGCTTGTGGCTGCTGCATCCCTCTCATCTCTGCCTCTGTGCCTCCCGGCCTCACCCTGTGTCTCTGGGTCTCTCCATGTCCCGGTCCCTTCTTATATGGACACCAATCCCTATACTGGCTTCAGGACACACCCGAACCTAGGATGACCTCAGTTTAAACTGCTGACATCTGCAAAGACCCTGTTTCCAAATAAGGCCACATCCACAGGTGCAGGGGGTCAGGACGTGGACATATCTTTCGAGGGGACACAGTTCAGCCCACAGCAGACCCCAAGGGAGGGGCTTCCGAGGAAGGAGAGGTTACTCCGGTCCTCTGTGAGAGCAGTGGCTAACAGCACTTGGATCCTGAGGAAGGAGCGAGACTTGGGGGTGGGGAGGATGGGGAAGGGCGCCCCAGCCAGCGGGGACAGCACACCGGAAGGCGTGCGGAAGTGAGGGGCGAGGCTCAGGCTTGCGGGGCTGGGGCCAGAGTCTGCCGTGCAAGAAGCTAGACCCCGGGGGGCGGGGATGCAGCTGGCCAGGTGTCACGCGATGGGCCCCTCGGCGGGGTCTCTGCTTTCTGGAGAGACGACGGCCGTGACTCGTGTCCCTGGGGCAGGCAGGGGCTTTCCTGGGCGTCGTCTTAGAGGCAACGACAAGAAGCAGGACAGGCCACTCAGTGGGGCTGACGGGGCTCAGCTCTACCAGCCTCATGATTCCGAGCTGGCGCCCACCAGCTGCCACAAACACACTTAAAACCTGACAAGCCAGACACGCCTCCCGGGAGCGTGGTTCCACAGAGCTCAGCCTACACGTGGCGGCACGCTGACCAGCCTTAAGGAGGGGGGTTTGGACACACGCAGCAGTGCGGACAGCCCCGGGTGTGCGCTAAGTGAACCAAGCCAGGTGCCCGAGGCCCGGGGCGTGGGATTCCACTTATAGGAAGCGCGCAAGTCCTCAGAGATGGAGCGGATGAGGGGCTGCAGGGGTGAGCGGGTTGGGGCGTGAGTGCTGGTGGAGGGCGTCTCCTTCGGGGGTGATGCAGCGAGCTGGAAGTGGAGAAGGGGGTGTCTGCACGTCGGGGTGAACGTGCCAGATGCCACTGAAGTGTCACGTGCACTTCACCTCCATTAAAGTAAAGGGCTGGGGAGGGGGTGGGGAGCCTGGGGGGCGGAACCCGCTGCTTGGTGACCTGGCAGCTCGAGGTCCTCCCGTGCGAGGTGTGTGGCTGCTGGACTCCTGTCCCCCCTGCCCCCCACCTGCCCTCGGAGGGTTTAGCGCCTCCAGCTGGTCTCACGGAGACCAAACTGGGCTCTTGGGGGTTCCAGTCTCCTGGGCGTAGGTGACGGGCTGAGGCGTGGGCGGTGTAAGGACCGTCTCGGGTCAGCAGATGGCTCCCCGCAGGTTGGTCTCGGGCAGCCTCTCCCCTCTGAGCTCAGACCCTGACTCCCCCCTCCCGGAGCCTGGCTGGTGAGGAAGGCCGCGTGGTGGCCGGCGGTGGTCACTGGCTGGCTCTGGGCCGCGTGGCTGACCGCCCCTGCTCCCTGGCCTGCAGTCTGCGTTCCGGGGTTCGCACTGGACAAGAAGCAGAGGTGCGGCGAGCGTACTGGGGGGCCCAGTTGGGGTTCAGTAAGCGTGAGGTTCCCTCATCTTGCCTGACAGCGGGGTTCTGATCGGGCCGAGCTGACCGCCGACCTCAGGAGGAGAGGTCGAGCCTTCACGGGGTTGGGGTCAGGCCGGCCAGAGGGGTCGGGGTTCTGACTGCTCAGCCCACCCTGACGGAAGCCTCCCCAGCCCCTGCCCGGAACACCCCCTCCCCTCCCCAGACATCAGACGGTTCCAGAAGTTCTTGTTGCTGCTTAAATGAGTGTTCGCCTGAAAACTAAATTTCTGACAGTCTGACGCGGATTGAAGTGACTTCCACTTTTCTTTTTTGAATGAGCACTTAAAAAATCAGAGCCAAAGTGTTTTAGACACTACAGTTAAAATCAGAGCCTGATTCCTTCTGTGAGGCTGACGCTGATATGAGACCTATTTTTAGACTAAGAAATTGACTAGCTTTACTCTGCTTTGGTATTTCCAGCTTATTTTGAAACCCAAGCTTTGTGTGCTCTTTGCCAGGTGAGCTTGGCATGGATTCTGGCTAAATGCAGCCAGATTTGGGTCTGTGTGCTGTGGCACAGAGCAGCAGGGTCCTGCCCGGCACTGCCAGTGACAGGGCGTTCAACCCCTTGGACCCTCTGTTTCCTCCTCTGTAAAAGGATGTTGGGGCAGGAAGCTTCAGATGGGAACAGAGGTTCCCAAGCCCTGACCCAGGGACCTGTGCTCTGTGACAAAGTTTCTATGAGTCTGCGGTCAAATGGGAAAAATTAGAGCAAAATCGGGGATTTCATGAAGTCAAATTTGCTTCACGTAAAAGACTCTTTTGTTCTGAGATTATGTCTTCCTCCTAACATTTTTTATGTTAAAATGTGTTTTTATGAAATATTGAGATGATTAAACAGTAGTTTTAAGAAATGAATGTCAATTATCTGGGGAAGGAAGGGAGGAAGGAAGGAAAAGAGAGGAGGAGAGAGACCAGAGGTCATTGTTAACAGTTTTTGGTTTGTGAATTTCCAAAGCCTGGGGGCCCTGCTCTGGGGGCCTTGTCCTCTCCAGCCTCCAGCTCCGAGACCAACCACTGACCCCCTCGGATGAGCCACGTGCCAGGCCAGAGGCCCTGGGTGGGAGCTGGTGGCCGAGCTGTCGGGCCAGCCAGATCGGAGGGGGTGGTGCTGGTGGGCAGAGCAGGGACCCTCAGCTGGGCCACTCAGGGTCCCATTGACAAGCAGTCCAGCCCTGAGCTTGGGCTGGAGCCAAGGAGGTCCCTGGGATTCCATGCGTGACACCGTGTAGAAGGAAGGGTGGCGGTGGCCCCGCCAGGTGACACGGGTCCCAGCCTGCCAGGGCTGGGGGCCTGGAGCCCTTTCTGACTCCTGTGGGGTGAATGGGACGGTACTGCTGGGAGAGTGGCGTCTACCCCTGATCTGTGAGGGTATGGTGGGAGCCCCTGTGGTGTGATCCTGTGAGACCTTCCCATTTCACGGACACGGCAAGGCGAGCTCAGGGAGTGAAGCTGCTGGGCCAGCTCCTGCTGGGGGAGCTGGGCCTCACGCCTGCGTCGTCTGTGTGGCCACTGTGTCCTCCTCTTCTCCCTCCCCAGAACCCACCTAGAATCTGTCGGTTCAGGACAAGCGTTGCCCCCAGCTCTGCTTCTGTCCCCTTGGGGACAGGGGTGTTCATTCTCCCCTCCACTCTGCGTCCACCTGCTGGCTCTGGGCGCCCGACTGCTCTTCTGCCTGCAGAGGGGGGACATGGTCACGCCGCCTGCCCTGGGGCTCGGGTTCAGAAGGGCTCTGCCGTGGCGCTCTGTGAACTTCACTACTGAGTTCCTGCTGTGGGCATGCCCTCACCCCGTTGGGCTGGCGAGGATACCAAGCGTCCTGGAGGTGAGCTGCCCGTGGCCGTGTGGCTGGGAAGCACCAAGGTGGGATTGGGTGTCTGAGGCCAGAGCCCATTCCTATCGTTTTTAGACTAGATGACCTTCAGGTTCTGTTTTTTCACTTCAAAATGAACATAATAACCTTGTAGGAATGGGCAAAGGGTCTGAAGAGTCACTTCTCCAAAGAAATATGAATGACCAACAAGCACAGGAAAAGACGCTCAACATCATTAGCCATCAGCAAATGCAAATGAAACTGCAGTGAGGCCCTGCCCCCCACCTGGGGGACAGAGGACAGCTAAGGAGAAAGTCAGATGACAGCAAGTGTTGATGAGGACGGGGAGAAAGCAGACCCTGTGACTGCTGGGGGTGGGGTGTAAAATGGTGCCACTGCCGTGGAAACCGGTCTGGTGTTTCCCCAAAAGGTTAAAGATACAGTTAGCACGTGACCCAGCAATTCCACGCCCGGGTATCTGCCCAGAGAAATGGAAGTGCACGTCCACATAAACATGTGCGCGGGGACGTCTGCCGCAGCATTGTTCACGTAGCTAAGAAGTGTGCGTCACCGACTGAACAAGCGGAGCGCGGTCCGTCCACGCGGTGGAATACTACTCTGCCTTAAAGGGAGCGAAGCGCTGACACGACCTGGAGGCACCTGGAAAGCACGCTGAGAGCCAGAAGCCAGACACGAGCACGCGCATTGAGTGATTCCGTGTATGCGAGACGTCCAGGACGGGTGAATCTGCAGAGACAGAAAGTCCATCAGTCGTTGTGGGGGGCTGGGGGGGCCGTGGAGGTTGGGGGAGATGAGATGGTTGTAAACTTGACTGTGGCGATGGCTGCACGACTCCGCGAATCTGTGGAAGGCTAGTGCGTCGTGCACTCCAGTGGGTGAATTGTATGGCATGTGAGTTATACCTCAGTAAAGCTGCTGAAAGATCACTCGTGGCGGCCCCCCCAGGGCCTTCCTGAGGCCGACTCAGAGCACAGTCTGCGGGGCGCCGGGGTGGCCTGGGCAGAGCAGGGCGTGGGTGCTTGGCTGTCCCTTGGGAGGGTGGGAGAGGCAGCCAGCGAGCCCACAGCCCTGGAGGTGGGGGGCTGCCCCCAGGGCCTGGGGGTGACCAGCAGCCCAGCCCCCTGCCCCCCCCAGGATGCTGTGGACACGGCGGCCCTGGCTTCTCCCCTCGCCCCCCCCCGCCCCGCCTTCCTCCCCTTTTCTCTCCATCTCTCTGTGGCTCTTTCTGTTTATCCTGCTCTGTTTATCTCTCTTGGGCTGAAGAAACGGGCTCAATCTCCCCACCACCACCAGGGCCTCAGGGTGTGTTTGATGCCAAGGTCACAGCCAGGGTCGCTGCTAAGCACAGAGGTGGCTGAACTTGGAGCCTGGAGGCCCAGCTACACGCATGGGATGGGAGCCCACCTGGGGCCCAGCTTGCAAACAGGCCTACGACATGCGGTAACCGTCATCCTCGGGCCGCAGACCGCCTGGCCCGGCCTCAGCTTCCTGGGCTGCGGAGCACTTCCCTCAGGGGAAACCAGCGCAGCCGGAGTAGCAAAGGGATTAAATGGAGCTGTTTTCGTCCGTCTGCGTGGAGCCAGGTCATGTGAAGGAGGTGGCAGTCCTGACACTTGAGGAGCTCCCAGGGAGGAAGGGAGGCCATGTCTCCCTGAGAGCCTTAGGGGGCATCGGGTTGGAAAGTGTCCCTCAAGTTCATGTCCACCTGGAGCCTCAGCCTGTGCCCTTGTTTGGGAGAAGGGTCTTACAGATGGGATTAAGATAAGGATTGCACTGAAGTCATCCTGGATTAGGGTGGCCCTGAAACCCATAAGGGTGTCCTTAAAAGAGACAGACGAGGAGAGACACAGACGCAGAGGAGAGAAGGCGGAGGGAGGGGGCGGAGGGAAGCGCCCACAGCCGGGGACTCCAAGGCCTGAGCAAGGCCAGCATCGGGGCGAGGCCGGCAAGACAGACGCCCCCCAGAGCCTCCGGAGGAGGCGCCTGCCCACACTTTCACCTGCCTTCAGGCCCCCCAGCCTGTGGTCCTTTGCTCTGGCCGCCCCAGGACACTCTCTGGAGGTGGGCGGAGTGGACCAGGGTTGGAAGCAGGCGGAGGCAGACCCGGGGATGCCTGCCGCTCGCCGCTGCACCGAATATGGTTCAGACTCTCCCCATCCCAGAGCCTCCTGGGGCTCAGTCCTCGGGGGTGGGGGGGCCCTGCACGCCCCTGCGCAGCTGCCCTGTCCCGGGAGCAGAGTGCCCGGCCACCGTCGGTCCAAGGACAACCACCAGGCCCCTCTGTATCCCGCGTCCTGACAGGCGTCCGGCAGTTTCTCGAATGCCCATCAGCACCTCAAGGCTCCCACGACTCAGCGCCTCGGCCCTTAGACAGTCTGGTCTCTCTCCCGAGCGATTCACAGGTGCTTACACGGGGCTCCTTTGCTCTGAGGGTGGGCCGGACAGTCTGCCACCAACAGGCCCTCTACAGACGCCACTGCTGGGCACGATGGCGCCAGTGGCCCTTTGTGGGAGGGCACTTCTCCTGCTCCCGGAGAGGTGTGGTGGCAGCATGCGGTTTCTACGCGGGCGTCCCCCTCCCCAGGCCGTGGTCCCTTGTCTGGAGCGGGAAGGGCGCCCAGAGAGGTGGTGAGACGGCTCTGAAGCTCTGGGGACTGCGGCTTGCAGGTGTGCAGTCAGCACCTGTGGGGACACACACACACACACACACGCGCGGGTACCCAGGAAGGCACGGGTGTGACGGGGCCACTGCTCAGAGACCCTCGCAGGACACAGACCCTTGCGGGGAGTTTCGGGTCCCATCAGGCTGCTGTGCCCCAGGTGTCCCCCCTTCACCTCAGTATCCTGCTGTGAGCATTTTGCTTTTTGAATTGGGGTGATTTATGCACAGTAAACGCAGTTTCACCTCTACATGTTTTAAACTCTGATACCTCACTGTCATTTTTGATTTTGACATTTGTCTTTTAGAAAGTTTAAGGCCAGAAAGAGATGGGTTTCCTACATTTCCGTGTGCTCCTCTCATCCTGGGGACGCGGGTCCCACTGGTTTCGTGTCCCTGCAGCCTCAACACCTTCCTTCAGCTTGGGGGCGAATTCGCTTTCCACTTTCGAGTATCTTAAGTGACGATTCCACTGCTGTTCTTGAAGCATAGTCTCACTGTGTATAGAAATCTGGGTTGATGGTGTTATTTTTTCCTTCACTTTAAAAACATCTTGTTGATGGAGCCTAGAGTCTGTCATACAGGGTGAAGTAAGTCAGAAAGAGAAAAACAAATACCGTATGCTAACACATATATATGGAATCTAAAAAAAAAAAAAAAAGGTTCTGAAGAACCTAGGGGCAGGACAGGACTAAAGACGCAGATGTAGAGAATGGATTTCAGGACATGGGGAGAGGGAAGGGGAAGCTGGGACGAGGTGAGAGAGTGGCATGGACATATATACACTACCGAATGTAAAATAGATGGCTAGTGGGAAGCAGCCGCACAGCACAGGGAGATCAGCTCGGGGCTTTGTGACCACCTAGAGGGGTGGGACAGGGAGGGTGGGAGGGAGAAACAAGAGGGAGGAGATACGGGGATATATGTGTATGTATAGCCGATTCACTTTGTTATAAAGGAGAAACTAACACACCATTGTAAAGCAACTATACTCCAATAAAGATGTTAAAAACAAAACAAAACAAAGCATCTTGTTGTCTCTGGAAGAGAAATGAGCTGTCGTCCTCATCACGTGCCCTGTATTTTAGAGTCTGCTTTCTCACAATTAGCTGTCGTCCTCATCACATGCCCTGTATTTTAGAGTCTGCTTTCTCTGGGTGAGTGCGTTTCACCCGTGCACGGTTCTGTAAGATCCCCATCACCATTTGAGTCATGCAGCCTCCAAAGACCAACACTTTTCATCTCACAGCCTAAAAAAATTCTCATTTGTTAAAATCACCACCAATCTCATCAGAAAAGTCTTTAAATATTGAGAAGCTGTCAAGCCAGCAGTGATGGGCACAAGCGTCCCAGATTCCAGTCTTCACTTCAAAGCTCCAGTTTTTTGTTGTTTTTTTTTTTTAATTTTAGTCTTGCTTGATTTCCCTTTGCTCACTTTTTTTTTTTTTTTTTAATTTTACTTATTTATTTATTTTTCTTTATGGCTGTGTTGGGTCTCCGTTTCCGTGCGAGGGCTTTCTCTAGTTGCGGCAAGTGGGGGCCACTCTTCATCGCAGTGCGCGGGCCTCTCACTGTCGCGGCCTCTCTTGTTGTGGAGCACAGGCTCCAGACGCGCAGGCTCAGTAATTGTGGCTCACAGGCCTAGCCGCTCCGCAGCATGCAGGATCCTCCCAGGCCAGGGCTCGAACCCGCGTCCCCTGCATTGGCAGGCAGATTCTTAACCACTGCGCCACCAGGGAAGCCCCAGAGCTCCAGTTTTAACACTGACAAAAAATACTGTCACTGGTTTCCCCTACAGGACAGGCTAATTGATCCGTTTTTAGGACTCACGTGCTCAGTGCCCTGTGTTTCTGTCATCATCTTGCAAACCAGCCGATGACGTTCCCTGGAACCATCGGGGGGTTCACCTGGAGGCTCCGTCTGTCCTCCGGGGCCTTCTTCAGGGCCACCGTCCCGCTCTTCCCTGGTCATCACACAGAATGTTAAGGAGACTGTGCTCAACGGGTGAGATTTAATAGATTTAATGCTTTTTACTGCTCCATCAAGGACATTCTTAATTTAAACTGGTTTCTGTTGCTTTCCTGTGAGACGGGGGCAGGAGGGCCAGGGTGCCCATTGCCGGATCTGCTGCCTCAGTCAGTGGTAAGGTCCACTTGTCACACCCGCGTTGGCTTTTGTGCCACTCACGCGACTTCGGTCAAAGGAGGACCTTGCTGGCCCTCTGGAAAGGTTGGGGGCACCCCTGGATTCCCTGGCGCACACTCAGAGCTGCTGGTGTAAAAGCACAGGAGGTGTGTGCGTGTCCTTGCTCCTTCCCAGTTGCCCTCTGCTGGCTGGCTGGAGTGTCATGGAAGGCGAGCCCAAGCTGCTGTCTGCAGGGCCCTGGGACCGAGCTCTGCCCACCGCAGGTTAGAGACGTGGCTCAGGGAACCCCCGGGGGAGAGGCCTGAGTCTGGGCGCGTCCAGGTCCAGACCCGGCACACCAGCTGCGGCTGGTGGATCCTTCTCAGAATCCAGGGGGCCTGCCCCTCTGCCTGCCCGGGCCAGTCTGCCCTGCCCGCTGGCCTTGCTCCCTGTGCGTGCCTGTCCCTCTGGGATGGCCTCCCCATCTCAAGGTCATCAGGTCAGCACCTGGAGGGAAACACACACGGGTTGCGGGAATTAAGACACGGACAGTTTTGGGGCCGTCACTCTGCCGTCACGCCGTCCGAGCACATACGTGGAGCCTGAACGTGAACCCTGAACGTGAACCCACCGTTACGTGTGCACCTGCGTGTGAGTCGCACGTGCCCTCGGCGTCATCACTGAGATTTCTCTGTGCTGACTCACGGGGCCAGCCCTGTCACCTGGAGTGCTGAGACATGATTTCCATGGAGCTCAGAGTGGCCTCGGTTTTGAGCAGGACCTAATGAGGTGGTGGGTCCAGCTTTGACTACCCCTCTGCGTGATAAAGGGCATTCGTGTCAGCTGCAGGGGGCCTGCAGGAACTCCGCGATCTTCTCATCTCATTAAGTGTCAGAGACCAGCCTGTAAGGGATGTCCCTGCAGAGGCCCTGGGCGGCGTGAAGGTGACATCCAGGGAACCCAGAGAACCGGCCAGAGGGGTGTGTCCTGGCCACGCCAGAGGGGCTCCCGTAAAGGTGCTCCGTCCACGAGATCACGGCTCACCCACCGCAAATGAGAGGCTGGGAGCATGTGCATGAGTGTACGAGCGCCGTTCGTCTGGCTAGAAGCTCTGCTCCCACCCAGCGTCGAGTCACAGCCCCAGAAAACACCTGGCTGTGGACAGGGGGCGGGGGCAGCAGATGTGTTTTCGGTCTCAAGCCCCCGCCAGCTGTGCTCTCCCTCTCTGCCCTCCGCCTCCCCGCCCCACACGGCGTTTTCCGCCTGGCCCTGGTGGGGCGGGGGCCTCACTGCGGGCGGTGAGGAGCAGCCTGAGTGCCCCCCTCACCCCCCACCCCCCCAGCACGCGGAGCGGAGCAGGGCGTGGCCACGCACGGCCAAGGCGGAGGCGGGGCCTCGTGGGGAGCAGGCTTCACTCCTCAGCGTCCGTGGAGAGATTGGCAACGTCGACTGCGTTTGTTGCCGTGGGCCTGATCAGAGGGCTGTTAACGACAGAATTCTAGGAGTTGCACCTGGGACTCAAGAAGGGGCTGCTGGGGCCTCTTCACATTGTGCATGGAATCAAGCCATCGGGGCTGCCACGTTCAGAGACGTTACAGACCCACCAGCCCGGGTGGTGGGGAGTTGGGCCTCATGCAGCGTACCCCGCCCCCGGCTTTCTTGCGTCCGAGTGACGACCCCCGTGGCAGAGGTGGCTGGGCGCCCGCGTGTGCAGGGGCAGGGCCTCTCCCTGACCGAGCCTGCGGGGCCGGGGCCGTGGGCGTCGTCTCCTTGTCCTTCGCGCCCCGGCGTGGTGTCGGGATCCTCCCCGGCAGCAGCCTTTGCTTTGATCCCCACTGAGTTAGTGGCGTGGGTCCCGGCGTGGCCCCTCCTGGGTGGGGGGGTCAGGTCGCATGTGTGTCCCTCAAGAATTTGGTCCTCAGACTCTGGGAGTCTTTTAAAGCCTATGCATTTTGGGGTCCTTGGAAATCCTGGCTAGCGGCGCCATCTCGGGGGCGGTGAGTAGTAACTCAGAGCTGGCGTTAGACTCGTGACACCCAGTCGGCCCTTGTCCTCTCCTGCCGTGCAAAGTCCTATACTATTTTGAATCTCCAGAAACGTTCGAATCTCAAGCTTCTGTTTCGAATTCTCTGTTGTCGCCCACTGATGCGACCTCACAAAGTGTCATGTGGACGTCCCGGTGGCCGCTTCCCTCTCCAGGTGCCCTGGTCGGCTTCCCTGGGACGGGGCGGCCGCAGCAGCACAGCGGTGGCAGGATTCCAGCCCCCAGCCCCCAGCCCCCAGCCCCCGAGCACAGCGCCTGGGCTACCTGTGCGGGCGTTTGCACGTAGGGAGGGGCTTGCTCACCTCCTGGGCGTGTTAGGTGCACAGGGAGCTGGTGCTCAGGCTGATTCCATCAGGGCATTAGTTCTCGTGCCGTCATGCTCGGGGTGGGGGTGGGGATCAGGGACGAGCATGACGGTGGCAGCCGTGTGGCAGCAAAGGAGCCTCGGGCCTGGGCGTGCTCCCGGAGCGAGGGTGCCCCGTCACACCGGTCAGGACTCGGGGCTGTGTCGCCCGCAAGCACAGCGTCAGGGACGGGGTCCCCTCTCCTTTCCTGGGGGTGCTGCCTGGCACTTCTCTCCGGTACGGCGGCTGGGGGCGGTTCCCACCCGCGAGCCCCTAGTTAAGTAACGCGGCCGGACCCCTCGGAGTCCCAGCCCACTCTCCCAGCCTCGTGCCCTTCGGACTCTGCACAGGGGACCTTCCGCAGTCTGGGCATGGCTGCCGCCCCGGGCGACTCTACTCTGCAGCGCGGCCTGGACTTAGCGAGGCCGGGGCTTCCGAGGCTCATCTGATGATGAGTGAAGGCAGAATGGTATCGGGACGGAGTGTCGGAACGTGCGGCTCTGAAGGGCTGAGGTCTGGGCCCAGACCCCTCCTTGCTGCGTCCTGCCCCAGCTGACAGAGGCCCCTTGGCAGGGCCGTCCTGCGCCTGTTGGGCTGATCAGAAAGGCATGAACAGTGTCTGAGCACCTGCCCTTCAGGTATTTCTCAAACTGGCCAGAGAAGAACCTGCTGGGAGCTGATCAAGGCCGATTCCCAGGCCCTGGCCTGTTCAGCCCGTCTGGGGCCCCTGGAATATGTATTCTCCACTGGGGCTCGGGTGATGCGACGTGGCTGCCCCGGAGAAGAGTGCTCTCAGGAACGGGGACCAATCGTGTCCCAGAGAACCGCTCTCCTAAGTCGTCCCCCGCGGCGGTGGGGAGGCTGTCCCCACAGGGAGGCGCCGAGGCCGGCCTGGGCCGCGCAGTGGGGGGCCCGGCCTCAGCTGCTCCGAGCTGCTACCCGCGAGAGGCAGGCGAGGGCAGGTCTGCGAGCAAGGCTGGGCCGGAGCCTCGGAAGGGAGGTGGCCACGGCAGCCGTGTGCGCGCTCAGCCGTGATGCTCCCAGCACCAGCTCGAGTGATGGCCGGTCCCGCCCCCTCCCGGAGCCCACGTCCTCCTGTGAGGATGGCGATGGGGGAGGAGGGTAGAGGCTGTACCTCCAGGGCTGCTGCACGGGCAGCCGTATGACCCGCCTGGTGCCTGCCGGGACTCTGCCTGGGCCCCCCGCCTTCTCCCGTGCGCCCCCGCACCCAGGGCCCGGCCCTCGGGGCTCCTCCCGCGCTCGCCGGTCATCTCTGCTGCGCCTTCGCCTTCTGTGGAGACCACGCGGTTCCAGACTCTGCAGGTCCTCGGGCGGCACGCTGCCCTCCTCCACGTTCTCCCTGTTCCCTTTGCATCTGGGACCCGCCTCCGCCTCCCACCCTTCCTTCTGGGTCCTCGGGAGACAGAGGGCGGGTGCCCTCGCCGGCCGAGAGCTCTTGGCACCTGGCCTCCTGGCCCACGTAAACGAGTCACTGCTGACCCCTGGCGCCAGGAACGTCCACCTGCAGTGATTCCTAGTGCCAGGGTTTCCCAGGGGTGGCCCAGGGTGCGAGGGGCTGCGGAGACCTGGACGAGGTTTGCACACGGGACTCTGGGGGGACGACCCAATTAGGAGGAGATGGGGTTGGACGGTGGTCTTGAACGTGGACCGAGCGCTGTGCATGCCGTGTGTACAGTGTCACCTGATCAGAGCTGGCTTGGGGAGGTGCAGTTGGCACAGCGTTGGGGGGGGCAGCTGAAGGCAGGAGCCCAGCAGAGAATGGGACGGAGGAGGGAACCCAGGAGGTGGGCAGGCGGGGCTGGCTTTGCAGAGGACTGTGACGACTGGGGTGTGCTGGGGGGGCCTGACTGACCACGTGCCCCTGCCCGGGGCCGGGCCGTGGGCCAGGTGCCCAGGAGGCAGTGGTCAAGGC
Source organism: Eschrichtius robustus (assembly GCF_028021215.1). Lineage (NCBI taxonomy): Eukaryota > Metazoa > Chordata > Mammalia > Artiodactyla > Eschrichtiidae > Eschrichtius > Eschrichtius robustus. The sequence goes on from NC_090842.1 coordinate 1,647,157, forward strand.
CGGTGAGGCCCGTGGGGTAGGGAGAAGGGGGTAAGAAAATGAAACCAGGTGACCCCGAGAGTGGCCACCATGACGGGGAAATGAGCAGGGTGTTAGGACGGCGGGTCAGGGAAGGTCTCTAAACCGCGTGACAAGGGCAGCCCCTTGCGGGGAGCAGGTGTTGCCGAGACGCTGGAGCGGCATGAACAGGCCACGCGGCGATGACCAGGGCCTGGCGGCCACCTCTGTGCAGCAGGAGCCGCCGAAGGCCTGGAGCAGGGTGTGACACCACCTGGTCTCCCAGCCACCCGACCTGGCAGTGAAGAGTCGTGTTGGCGGGGGACAGTGCAGTCCATCGGGGGCGGCCGTCCCGGAGGCAGTGAGACGCGCTGAGAGGTTTGGAATTGGCGGCTGAGAGAGAAGCCAGGCGAACTTGTGGACCTGGGGGCCAGGATGGGCAGAGGCGGGTTTCACGGAGTCACAGCTGCTCTGACACTGAGGTGTGAGGAGGTGAGGGTGCTGCTGTCACCAGCTCCGGGGGCAGAGGGTTGATGGCCACGTCTGCGCAGGTGTGGGGAGAAGACGCAGCAGGGAGAGCTCAGTCTTGGACGTGTCAGGGCCCTTGAGGGACATGTATTGGGTGCACTGGTCTGGGTGGGGCGCATGGCCGGGCTAGAGAGATGTAGGGGCCCGGGAACCCGCGTGCCTGCCCAGGAGCGTAGGTGGAGTGAGCTTCGGGGATGGGGGCGGTGGCTCAGAGCCATGATACCCCACGGGCGGGGGGCTGGTCTGGGAGCATCAGGGCTCCCAGAGAGGTGGGGAGGAGGCCGAGCGCTGTCCCTGGGCTGCAGCTAGGACGGTGGCGGCAGGTTCTTGGGGAGGACGTGGCGTGGCTTGAGGAGGCGGCAGGGTGTGGGAAACGGGGGTCCGAGGAGGGTGAAGGCGGGCTCTGGGCTGTGGGTGGAGAGCCTAGCACTGGGGACCTTGAGTGGGGCAAGCGCTGCAGGGTGCTGGCCATGCGCCGGGGGGAGAGCGGGGGGCATGTGACCCAGAACCCAGCTGCAGGGCCCAGGACCTCCCTGGCACAAGGCTTGGCCTGGCCAGCAGTTCAGGCCTGGGGTGGGGGTCAGGGGTCGGGTGGGCGTGGACACTGAGGCCCTTTTCTGTGTGGCGCTGTCCTCCACTCACGCGGTGCAGGGGTGGGGGTGAGCACAGATGCTTCGCCTGCCTCCCCCATCCTTCCCCTTTGAGCATCTGTGCTCATCAGCACACAGAGGCGTTCACCCTGCCTCATGAGGGGTTAATGACATCTGCCTCATTTGGTGGCGGGACTCAGAGGCGGAGCCTCAGACTCTCCGGGGCGCAACAATGAGGAGCAGAGTTGAAGGGTCTGGGAGCCTCCCTGCCCGAGTCCAGGAGGGCAGAGCCAGGAAGGCCTTCACAAGGCGGGGCATTTACCAGGAAAGCAGCTTGGCTCCCGGGGCCCCCGACTGTCCAGCTGCCCAGCTGGGGGCAAGCGGGAGGGGGCCGTGTCCCGTGGACCTGTGGGCGAGGTGTGGGGACTGTTCTTATCCGAACACAAACTCCTTAGCCTGTCACCCCTGAGGGCTGGGCGGGAGGAAACCTGCCTCGAGCGAGCAGGAGAGTGAGTCTGGGTGGGTGGCAGGAAGCACATCTGATGTTTGGAGGCAGAGAAAGGTGAGAGGTCACGTTTCACTTTCATCTGCAGTAGGCGGCCAGGTATATTGGAAAAGACATTCTGTACTGCAAACAGGGCCACCAGGCTTGAGGATGCCCACAGCCCCCCAGCTGCCAAGTGCCAAGACCACAGTTGGACTCCTCTTGCTTGGGTTTGGCCCAGGTCATGGTTAGCAGCAGCAGCAGCAACAGGGCAGACTGGGGGTGGTGTGGCCCCCAGTGCCTGTCCGCGGCTCACGCTTCCTTCTCCCCCGCCCCCCCCCCAATCAGCCTCGGCAGCCGCAGGGCTTCATCCTCCCCAACATGCTCCCCTCCCTGGGTTCCTTGGTGGCCCGTGACTGGACAGGTGACATCCAGGCCTCAGGACTCAGCAGGTGGAAGAGCTGTCCGCTGGCCAGGATTAAGCTCTTCCGTTTGGTGTCTGGTGACCAAACCAGAGCTTCTCGCTGGCTCCTGGAGGGCAGCAGCAGTGGACCTAGAAGGGCAGTGCCTGCTCTCCCCGTGCCCCAAGGGGGCCCAGAGCAGTGCCATCAGCCCCGGGTGCAGGGCGAGATGCAGCTCTTAGGGCCAGTGTGTGACTCCGGCCTGCAGTGTCCTGCGTGTACTCACAGGTGGTGCTGGCCCTGCCTGTGCCGCCCCCCGCGGGGCCCCGCTGCTCAGAGAACTAGACTGCTCCACCACCGTGCTCAGCAAACTGAACTTCTTTATTAAGTGCCAAGGTCCAGGCGGGCGCTGCCCCCTGCAGCCTCTCTGACGAGATCTGTGGCCGGAGCGTCCCGGATCCCCCTGCAGGGCAGCAGCGCCGGGCGCTCACTTCACGTGCTCGGCCGCGTGCGAGGAGCAGTAATACTTCTTGTGGGCGATGAACGTGGACAGGCTGCTGAACCTGATGTTGCACAGGCGGCAGTACCTGTGGTTGCCGTTGGGCACGGAGGCCGGCGTCCCCGGGCTGGGGGTCTGCACGCCCTTGTCCGAGTGGGAGGGGGGCGCCGGCACGGCCTCGGGGGACGTGGCCGGGGGCGGGCCGGGCCGGGGGCTGCCGGCGGGCGGCTCCCAGGGGTCCTGGCCGTTGAGGCCGTCGCGGGGGGCGGCGGGCGAGGGCGTCCGGGCCTCGGCGCCAGGGCCAGAGCCGGCCGGGGGCTTGCCCAGCAGCAGGCCGTGCGCCAGGCGGAAGTGCTCGATGAGGTCGCCGCGCACGACGCCGTTCGGGGGGCAGTAGGGGCAGACAACGGCGGGCGGGTCCTCGGGGTTGGCGCGCAGGCGGCGCGGGGCGGAGGGGCACGAGAACTTCTTGTGCGCCAGGTACGCCTCGAGGCTATGGAAGCTCACGCGGCAGGCTGTGCACTCGTGGTAGTCGGCCAGGGCCGGTAGGCCAGGCGCAGGGCCAGGGCCGGCGGCGGGAGCCTGGCGCCGCGGCTTCTTGCTCAGGTCGATAGGGCCTTCCGCCGGGTCTGGGCCGCTTCCGCCTCCATTTCCGCTTCCGGGCCGCGGCGCCGGCGACGCAGGCGGCGTGGGGGCGTGGCCTGGCGCGACGGGCTGGGCAGGTCCGACCGGGGACGGGGCGGGTCCGACCGGGGGCGGGGCGGGTCCGGCCACGTGCAGCTCGTAGAGCTTGCGGCGCCTGCGCGTGCGCACGGGCGGCGCAGCGGGCGCGGGGGTCCCGGAGGTCCCGGGGGTCCCGGAGGTTCCGGCGGGCGGGGGCCGGCGCGGCGGCGGGTCGTGGCGAGAGGCGCAGTAGTACCGCTTGTGCACCGTATAGGTCTCGTGGCGGCTGAAGCGGATGTTGCAGGCCTCGCACAGCGTCCGGCGGGGGTCGTCGTCCTCGTCTGCCCCGCTGCCCGGGCTCGGGCTGCCTTCGCTGCCTCGGCCGCCCGCCTCGGCCTCGGCCTCGGCCTCGGCCGTAGCCGCGCCCCCCGCCTCGTCCTCGCGCGCCCCGGGGCCCGGCGGCGAGCGCGGCTCGTCGGCCTCGGCGGGCGGCGGGGCGGGGGCCGCCTTGGGCCGGCGGGTGGGGGGCGCGTCGTCGGGCGGGCGGCGGCCGGAGCAGTACAGGCGCTTGTGCACATAGAAGTTGTTGACGTTGTTGAAGGTGATGTCGCAGTCGAAACACGTGGCGCCCTTGGGGGCCCCCGTGAAGAGGCCAGCCGGCGCGGCCACCCCCGCGCCCGCCTGCAGCCGGCTGTGCACCAGCTCGGACATCTTGGCCAGGATCTCGGAGGCCGGCGGCGCCGCGGGCAGCTGCGGCAGGAAGAGCGCGCCGGGCCCTGGGCTGGAGCCGGGTGTGGGGCTGGACAGCTCCGCCTTCACGCGCACGGGGCTGGGGCCGGCGCTGGGCGGTGACGGCGTCCGCGACAGGGCCGGGGGCCCTGGCTCCGCCTCGGGCTCCTCCGCCACCTCCACCTTGATGCTCCTGGGGGTCGCCGGGGTCTCGCCGCCGCCCCCGTTCTGGGGGCCCGCTCTGGCCTCTCCGTTGGTGGCCTCTGCCAGGGCCTTCCTCTCCAGTCCCGGTGATGGGGCGGGCACCAGGCCCAGGTCTGCAGAGGCCAGAGGGCCGTGCAGCGCCGTGTGCTGCTGGAAGCCGGCCAGACTGTCTGCGGGGAGACCCCAGGGGCCACACTTAAGGGCTGGAGCAGGACCTGCCTGGGCCAGACCTGGAGCCGGGAAGGGAGAGCTGGGCTGGGCGCAGAGGTGGTGGAGGGTCAAGGCCGAAACCGACACCCCCCCACCCCTCCACCCCTCGTGGCCGGGCCTGCCTCCCCCTTCCCAGTCCTCAGGGTCCCCAGGGGCTCACCTGCGGGGAGCTTGGCAGTGGGGTGCCCAGTCCCTGGTGAGTAGATCTCAACCTTAGAGCCCGGCTGGCAGACCATGTGGTTGGTCACCAGGTGGCTGTAGAGGATGTCCCTTGTGGTGGAGATGAAGCCGCAGCTGTGGCAGACACCTGCAGGTGGGCTGTGGTGTCAGAGCCCTGCCGGTGGCTGCGCCCCACATACCCCACCGCCCCCTTCCTGGCCCCGCTTACCCGTCAGCGTGTCTGTGTGCACCTTGAGGTGCCGCTCGCAGTTGGCCTTGGTGGTGAAGGCGGACAGGCAGATGAGACACACGAAGGGGCGCTCTCCTGGAACATGGGGCCCGGTAAGGGAGCCTGGCTGGCCGAGGACTACGGCACGGGCATGTGTGGAGGACCCCTAAGCTCTGCCTCCTAGGACCCCAGCGGGGGCCCAGCCCCCAGCCGACCACCCAGCTGGTCGCAGGCGGGCCGCGTGGCCTGGGGCCCTGTGGGAGGCTGCTCGGCGTGGTGGGAGGACCACTCGGGCACGTCCACGGCAGCTGTGCAACCCCAGGATAAGTGCAGTGAGCATGCATGGCTTGGGTGGGGAGACACGCTGTTGGGGGCGGGGCTCACCGCTGTGGCTGCGCATGTGGATCTCCAGGGAGCTGGCGCTGGGGCAGCTTTTGTGGCACTGGGGGAAGGGGCAGACCCGCTCGTTGGGGTAGGTCTCCTTGGGCTTCTCTTCGGGGGCGGCCACGGCGGGGGAGCTGGTGCCCTGGCGGCTGGCGCAGTAGTAGAGGAGGTGGGCTTGTAGGTTCCGCTCGCTGCGGTACCAGATGCCGCAGTCCTTGCAGGGAAAGACGTCTTCTGCGGGTGGGAGAGGCGGGCGCAGCCTGAGCGGTGCCCCGGCAGCAGCGCCGGCTGCCTACCACCCGGGGCGGGCCGTGGGCCCTCTACAACACGAGGGCTGTGCCCCGGCGTCCTCCAGCGTGGGGGGGTGGGGTTTGTGACCTGGGCTGTCCCTCTTCACTGTTTTGCCTTCTCCGGTGTCCCTTGATAACTGTGTCCCCTCTCTACGGATCTCCAGGATGCCATGGGGACTTGTGGATGGGGTGTGAGCGACCCCCAGGATGGCCCCTGGGCTGCGTCCCGACAGTGAGCCCCATAAGGAGACACTGTGGTCTCTTGGGGGTGCCCAGGGAAGGAGCGAGGCTGGGGTCCGTCACCTGATTGTCTCTGTGACTTGGCAGGGGCGATGGGACTCGCGGGCTGGCGTGGAGCTGGGTGCCCGTGGAGGAGGAGGAGACAGGTGTGTGCATGTGAGCGGGTGTGTGGGCGGCTGGGTGCCTGAGCCCCAAGCACTGGGGCAGGAGGGCGAGAGCTGAGCGTGCCTCTGGGTGGGCAGGGGGCTGAGGCCAGGAGCTGCAGAGGACGAGGAGCTGCCCGGTGCACCGCCCTTCCCCCTACCCGCCAAACATCTGATGGCTCTTTGTGTTACTGGTCAGAACTTGCTGAATTCACCACATTGAACCCAAGTGGGCTGCCTCTACCTTTGCAGTTTATGGGGGTTTGGATGGCGGGGGTGGATTTGCCAGCTGGTGAGGATTCTCTGGTGGGTGCTTCAGCAGCCCTCCGCTTCTCAGCAGAATGATAAGGAGTGTTCTGTTGTTTCTGTCCCTGCTCCTTGGCCGGCCACCCCTTGGCTGAACCCAGGGCAGGGGGGAGACATTGTTCTGGGTCTCGACCTTGACCTTCACATGGAATGGAGGGGCCTGGAACACCTTTTGGGGGTTTTAACTTCTGCAGGTTAGGATGTGTTTTTCAGCCCGTTGGTTGGCAGTTACTGAACAGGTGGTCTGCCTGCCCCCCCCCCCCGCCGGGGGGGGCTGCCAGGTTTCCACCTTGTGCCTCTTTTAAGGAATTTAGTACCTGTCTGTCAAGTGAGGCGGGCACTCCTCATGCCCCTGTGCCTGCGGTGTTTCCGGCTTAACTCTCCCTCCTGTGTTGTTTATTTCTGGTTTTCAAGTTCCCTTTTATTTGCGGGGGGTCTCAAGGCAGCTCTGTTCTCTATCAGCTGAGGCCTTGAGCTGGGATCCGGGTCTGAGGGGCCAGCGGTGGGCTTCTGTTGGTATCTGCAGGGCCAGTGCTGGGGACTGTCCCGCTGCTTGCGGCATAGGGAAGGGACAGGCAGCCTCGGAGGCCGGCGTGGGCCGCAGCCGCAGCCCTAAAGCTCAGCGAGGACGGCCGTCACCCCACCAACCCAGGGCTGACCTCGGGCCAAGTCCTGGGTGGATGCAGCCCAGGTAACCTGCACAGACACCTCAAGATCGGCATTACCTTTACTGCTTCCACACATGAGAAAACTTTCTGAGGCCCAGAGTGGTGGAGTCTCTCAAGAATTAAACCAGGTCTGATTGACTTTGGAGCTCGGGTTCTGAAAGCCCTTCTAGACCACCAGTAGGAGAGGCCCAGGTGGGGTTGGTATAAACAATGTCTAGCCCACCATGCCCCTCACAGACAAAGTATCAGACCCAAGGGGAGGGGAACCGAGGCCCAGAGAGACTGCTCCTGGGCGGGCTTGAGAGGAAGCCCTCCAGCACCCGGGGCTCCCCCCACCCCCAAAAGAGACAGAGGCAGCCCCCCGGGCACCAGATGCCATTCCCTGCCCCGGTTGGGTGGCCGTCCTGGCCTCTGAGAGACCCTTCCATCCAGCACCCTTCTTTCCTGAAACCTCAACGTTCAGACAAGACCCCCGTTTGCTCACCACCACTCTCTCAGCCCCCCTGCAGGACCCCATCCTCCCTGGGGCAGTGGCCTTGCCCTGTCCGGCCCAGTCCCTCCACGCAGGCTCTGGGGACGGGCCGCCCGCCTGTGCTTGTCCCCACCCCCTCTGGTGTCACCCTCCTCACTTGGCTGCCAGTGTTTGGGTCACGGTGACCTCCATGCTGCCTGCCCTTGGTCTCAACACAGCCGGGACACGGAGGACCATTGGCAGACGCCTCCCCTCACCCCTGGCTCTGGTGTCTGCAGGTCCTGTCTCCCCCTGGGGCCTCGTCCTGCCCGGAGCTCCCCCACTCTGACCACACCCTGAGCCCCAGCACGTGTCCCCCAGTCGCCGCCTGGGCTCCACTTAGTGCCCAACAGGCGTCTCGGGTCAGGCTGCTCAGAACGGGCCCTCCACCCTGACTGCGATGGGACGGACAGTGTCCGCCCCGTGGCCATGCTGAAGCCCCGGCCTCGCGCTGCCGCCTCCCCCCCCCCGAGCCCCGGCAGGCCCTGTTCACTCCAGTGCCCCTCTGGCCTCTGCCATGGTGCCTCCACCCGCTTAAAGCCGTCATCACGTTTGACCTGCTTAAAAAGGTCACTTTTCTCCCAATTTTAAAACCCTACAGTCTCCCTCTAGTAGCCATGCAATTTTAGAACTAAATGGGGTCGTACCCTTTGCTGCCTGAAAGCCCCCTGCCGCGGTCGTTTCTCTGAGAAGGAACCCCAGCCCTGGTCCGGGGCCACCCTCGGAGTCTGGCTCTGGCCACGGTGGCCGTCTCGCTGGGCCCGGGCCATCCGCTCAGCTGCTCTCCCTGGCACGCGGGTCTTCCGAGCACCCCAGCCGCTGCCCTCCTTCGTGGATGTGCCTGTGGCCGCCTGCCCCCCCCTAGTAAGGCTGCCCCCGCCCCTGGAGTGGTGGCGCCCTCAGGGCGGGCAGCTGTCCCCACCTCGGTGACCCCAGTGCCTTGACCGCTTGGTTTGGTGTGGATGTTGAACAAGGATTTGAGAAACGAGCGAATCTCGTCGGTTCTCAGACCCTCCGCTGCTTGTGGGGAGGAGTGAGTGACAAACGTGGTCCCTCCACTCCAGCTCTCCTCACTGGCGGCTCTGCCCCAGGGGACACTTGGCCACGTCCTTCACAACTGGGAGGTGGGGATGGTACCAGCGTCTAGTGGGCGAGGGCAGGGCTGCTGCTGGGCACCCCACGGTGCATGTGTCCAAGACTCCACCCCCACCCCGCGTGGCCTCTCCAGCTGGTGGTCTAGAAGGGCCCTCAGGACCCCGCGGAGCGTGTGCCAGAGGCGCCGTGGTGAGAAGCCCGCTCTGCTGCAGACCCTCCGGGAAGGCTGTGGGCCCGCCTCCCCGTCAGCATCTGTGAGCTCACCACGTGGCCCGCTGCACGCTGGCTGCACCCTGGAGCCCCTCCTGGGACCCCACTGCCAGGCCCCCGTGCACACCCCCGGGGCGCATGCCCTCCTCTGTTCAGGTGGCAGTGGTGACCGGTCTTTGCAGATCCTGAGCTGGGCACCGCCTGCAGCCCTGAGCCTGGGGTGGGGGGCGGGCAGGCAGCGGGTTACTCACTGTTGACAACTGCAGTCGCGAGGATGGACGCCATGCCCGCCTGCTGGGGCAGGAGCTGGATGTCGGCGGCGGGGGAGGGGGCCAGGCCCTTGGGCTCCGCGGGCTCCTCCTTCGCAGGCTGGCGGGGGGCGCTGTGGGGCTCCGCCGCGAGGAGCACGCTGAGCTGCCCGCCCGCGGCCACCGGCCTGGTGAGCCGGCACCAGAGGGCGCCATCTGCGGGGGGAGGGCGTCTGTGATGGGGCGCCGGCAGCCCCAGGCCCCCACGGCCATGCCTCCGCGCCGCCCCAGCTTAGGCACGGGGGTTCCGAAGCCGGCGTGGTGGCCGGGGAGAGGCCACACCCGGGTTCGCAGCTGTGGCCGTCTGGTTTCCGTGGCATGCCTGCCTCCTCCGGGCGACTAGGTGTTGCCCTGGGTCTGCCTGCTCTTGGGGCCTCCCTGCCTGTGCCCGTCTGAGCGGGAGGGCCCTCTTCCGGGAGAGGGGAGCAGAGCGGCCGGGAGGGCCTGGGAGCCGCTCTCCCGCGCCCTAGAAAGGCCTCCCAGCTCCTCGCGACTCGGCCAGCGCGGCTGTTGCCACGGTGGCCTGCGGGGGGCGGCCTTGGCCAACAGGACCCGGGCTGAGCTGCCCGCAGGTCCGGCCACCTCCAGCGTCCGGCGCAGAGGCGCAGGCCCCACGGGACCAGGCCACCTGGCTGGCATCAGCACCGCAGGGACCCTTGTGCTGCCTGCCTGGGCAGATGAACCCTGTTGACCAGGCGAGCAGGGGGGGCAGGCCAGGCACTGCTAGCTGGGCCACGTCCCCGCCAGGTGTACGAACCCCCAGCTGGTCACCTGCTGCCAACCTGGGCCCTCACAGCACCCCAAAGCAGGGAGGGTGGGCCGGGGTCCTCTCCCCCTACAGAGGGGGAAACAGGCACGCGGGTGCTGTGCTAGCCAGGTCCTCGGGGTCCATGGCAGGTCAGATGGAACGCTCAGGTCCCCGGATGCTGACCTCAGCACCTGCTCTGACCCCTGCTGTGCCCCGGAGGCCCCCGGGGGGGGGAGTGTTGGAGCAGCCGCCCAGCGTGCCCCTGCCCACCTCCACTGGCCTTTGGCTCTGTCCTGAAACGAGGCTGCCCACAGGACATTTAGTCCAGTGTGTTCCGGAGGCGATGGTGAGGGCGACACCCCCAGAACATTCTCCCAAAGCCGAGTCCCCCCCACCCAGAGGAAGGAGGTGGACTTCCCGTGGCCACGCTGCGGTGGATGGCTCTTGCTTGGCTGTGGAAGTTGTCACGTGTCTATCCCCACATCCTCCCCGGGACCTGAGCTGCCTCATCTGTAATGGAGGGGGGGCGTCCCCCGCCCTCCCAGGGCCACCCCTGGAAGGTGCAGGGATGCAGGAGGGACGTGGGGCGCAGAGCTTTCCTCGGCTTCACAAAACAGAGGCCCCAGAAGGTGAGGGGACCTGTCCCAGGCCCCCCAGCTGGGTTTGGACATGGCCCTCCTGACCACTCCTGGAGGGAGCCAGGCTGCACAGGGCCCTGGTCCAGCGGGCACCCCCAGGTGCCCCTGTGGTCTCCCAGAGGCCCCGAGGGCAGTCCTGGCCTGGGCCCGCTCTCCCCAACCCCCGGGGCTGACACCTGTCCAGCCCTAGGCGAGCATTAACGGGGGCGCTGGGCGTGTGGTGGCAGCGGTGGCCAGCCCCTCGGCCCGGCCCAAGCAGGCTGATTTCCCTTTAAGGGCCGGCCCAGGGGGAGCCGTGACCCCCACCCTCCGGAAGGCAGTGAGGGAAGCGCCAGGATACCAACCCTTCCTGTAGATCTCCGAGTTGGCTTCGGCCTCTGTCAGGGCCCAGGGCAGCGTCCTCAGCCAGCAGGCCTCGTCCTCCAGCAGCAGGGTCAGGGCCGGGCTCTGGGGGCGGGGAGGGGGGTCAGCAAGGACTCAGTCATGCCCTCGGACACAAGTCAGCAGGAGAGAGGCTGGCCGGGGCGGCGGGGGGCTCCCTGCCTTTGGCTGCGCCAAGCACTGTGCTGGCGACACGCATGCAGCAGGGAGCCAGTGCCTGCCACGGGTCAGGCGCTGGTTTCCCTTGGAAACTGAGGCCCAGAGAGGTGAAGCAACTGGCCTAAGGTCACACAGCCAGTGAGTGGCAGAGTGGGGAGGCACACCTGGACCTCCGTTCTTGCTGCCCCCTCCCTGGTGGGGCACTGGGCCGGGTGCAGGCTCCTCCCACACAGGCCCCCAGAGACCTGCAGAGTGAGCTGTGGGAGTGGCTGCACAGCACGCGGGCCCACCTCTGTCCAGTCCATCCTGGGGCCAGCAGACGTCTCGTCCCACCTGCCTGGGCCCAGCAGCCCCCTGAGGTCGCGGGCAGCAAGACGACCCCCCCGCCGAGGCTGGCTCAGCACCTGGCCTCCCTGCGGCTCGCAGACCGTGGTCAGCCCCTCGCCCAGCCACGCGCTCTCCGGCGGCCTGGTCTGCGAGCCGGGCCTCTGCAGCGCCCAGAGCGGAAGAGCACTCTGAGCTCGGTTCTCACTCGGGGCTGCCCGCGGCCCCCAGAGGGGGTGGCCTGATTTCCGGTGCCCTCCCCCACCCTCCCCAGGCAGCACTGCAAACATACGTCCCCTGTCCCAACGTGGCCTGGTGCTGGGAGGGGGCTGGCCCTTGCCACACGGAGGCGATGAGGTACAGACCCTGGCCCTGCCTGGCCGCAGAAAGTTAGGGTGATGACCGCTGCCGCCCCTCAGGCCGCAGCCCCAGGGCTGGATGGGTTCTGGACGGCTCCTCTCCTAGGGGGGGGTCCCCAAGCTCCGCCACTGGCGCCGTGTGGAAAGGCACAGCACATTCGTGTCGGGAGTATTTTCTTTGTTTTATGCAAGTGAAAGCTTTTAAGTCAAACTGTGTATCAGAACCTCTAACTGAAGGACCAGTGTCACTTGCCGTCACCTGGATGGGGGCACCTGGCCAGGAAGCTACCGTGATGGGATGGCTGGAGCAAGTGACACATGGGAGGTTCCCTGACGTGTTCTGGGCACCTCCCCGCCTGGTCCAAGCCCACGGCTTTACTGGGCTTTGCCTGCAGGGACCATGTGGGCTCCAGAGCTGGGCATCGGGTCCAGTCCAGACTCCCTGACTGTGCCCAATAGCCAGCACCGTGCCCGCCCTCCCTGGGCCCAGCACCTCTGCAAACGGCAATGCCCCGAGCCCGCGGGCTCCCTCGACCGTCCTTGTGCTACCACCTGCTCTGGGGGTGGGTCACATCCCTCTTTGACTCAGTCTCCCCGGGGCACTGGGAAGTCGAAGCCTGTGTGAAGCCCTCCTTTCAGACAGTGCCCTCCTGTCATGTGACAAACACAGGACAAACAGGAGTCCCGCCAGCCTTGCTTCTCCATTCCCTTCGGCCAGCAGGACACAGCGGGCAGAGGCTGTGCCTTCGGGCCCAGGAGGCTGACATCCACTGGGGCAGCAGGCCAGCAACCGCCAGGTTGTCAACGGGGGGCGAGTGTCTCCACCAAGGAGCACGCTTTAACGGACGGCTAGCTGCAGGGCTGGGGGTCCCCGTCACCCACAGCTGGGGGCAGGCTGGGGGGCGGGGCTGGCACAGCAGCGACTGACCGGCGGCTCCCACGTCCCGGCTATCCTGACCGGGGCCAGCAGAGAGGCGGAGGCCAGGGTCTCCCTGAGTCTCTAATGAATATTAATGAGTGGAGGAGGGAGAAAAAAATTAATCTGCCTGATCCTCCGATGGGTGCTGCGGTAACGATATGAAATCTAATTATTCGTCCCAATATTTCTAAACCCTCAAACTGAGACTGACAGCCTCCCGGTCGGTTTAATGCTTATCACTCCTGGGAGCGGCGTGTTCGCGGCATGATAAAAGCGCCCGCGCGCAGCTCTGCTGACGCTGCAGAACCCCTGAATTTCCGCGTCGGTCCGAGTGGAGGGGAGACGGCAGCGCTGTGTTCCCGGCTCTGTGCCTCCTGCTGGGAGCGGCCCCTCGCCTGGCGGCTGCCCTGGGCGGGCTGGGTGCCCGTGAGGGCGGGTGAGGGGCAGGGGACGGGGACGTGGGGACCTGGAGGGGGCTTGCATCCTGCGCCGCGCGCCCGACTTGCAGGAGGAGAGGGGCCAGGAGATCCAGGCCGTACGACCACCAGGCCCTTCACCCTCGTTCCCTCAGCCCTTAACACTCTGGGGGGCCCTGGCCCCCACTTAAAGGGGGCAGGCTGAGTCCACCATCTCCAGCCGCCCTGCCTGCGCATGCACCCCAGGGGTGCAGGAGCCGGCGCCCCACGGCTCTGGGGAGAGGAGCACGGCCCTGCCCAGTCTGCCCCTGTCTCCGTCCCTGTGGGGTGGCAACGCGCACTGTCCCGGGCAGCTGGACCCTGCCGTGCGCTAGGGCTACAGCTCGCCCCCCTGCCCTATTATTTTCTCCCCCCAACCCCCAATTCCAAGCAGCCCTGGAACAGAAGCCCTTTTCTCTGGTGGTTGAAGGCACCGGGCCGAGGCAGGCTCCCTTCCTGGCCCTGCCCGTGGGCAGCGGGGTGCAAGCCTAAAACGATCAGAGATGTGTGCGCTGCTGGCCACCTCCCCTCCACTGGCGCCCCAGGCTCACTGCTGGGTCTGGGTCCAGCTCGCCCCAGACAGTCCGGGTGCGGCGTCTGCAAGAAGCTTAGCCCCCACCCTGCCTCAGCCCTGGGGGTCGCCCTGTCCCTCCCTCCTGACTCCAGGCCGCCCCACCCAGCCCCGGGACAGCGGGCGGCCACTTTAAATTCTCTGGGTGCATCTGAGAACCCTCCTTGTTCCCCCAACAAAGAGGTCAGTGTCTGGGTTCTGTGCCCGCTGATAACCATCAGAAACCCTATCTCTACCGCATCCGCTGTGACAGCCGTATCTGAGGCTGTTCCCAAACTCGCCGTGCAGCGCATGAAGTAGCGTCGAGGGGAGGTCGGGGCTGGGGCAGGCCTGGGGTGGGCTCTGATTGGGGCCTGCACCCGTCTCTCTCTTTCAGCGTGTCCTGAGAAGCCCCCACCTGCGTCCCACTCACCATCGCCAGAGGCAATGGCTTTCCGCCCTTGGCACCAGACGTTTCACGAGGCAAGAGAAGCACGACACGGGCAGCTCAAGGCATGGCCCCATCTGGCAAAGAAAGACCCATAATGCACCACGCCTGGGCTGAGCGCCTTCCCTTGGGAATTACTCCCTCTCACAGCCAGAGGGAGAGGGGCCTCGCCAGGAGGGCACCGGGCTCGTGCACTGCAGCCCCATCACCCCCTGGCCCGGGATCGTCCTGCTGTGAGTTTGGCTCTGCCAGGCGATGACCGCTGACAACAGCCTTTGCGGGGGCCCCATGTGGAGGGCCGCTCAGAGCCCATCTGCATGGGGTCAGCTGGCGGCTGGGCCTGGATGGTCCCACGTCAGCCTCACAGGCAGGGGCTTTCTGCTCAGACCCGCTGCCCTGCTCGCCATCCAGGGGGTACCTCCCAGCTCTCACTGATGTCACGGTGGCCTCGTGGCTGAAGTGGGTGAGCCATGGGGGGACAACTGGACGGACGGATGGGCCGAGTGAGTGCGGGCCCATTCGTTCATTCAACCATCCATCCATCCACCCATCCTTCCAACATCTATCTGTCCATTCACCGTCTACTCCTCCATCTACCTTCTACCCATTCACCCACCATCCATTAATCCATCAGCACATCCACTGACTCACCTATCTATCCACCCGTCCGTCCACCTTCGACCCATCAATCCACTGTACACCCGTTCGTTCACCTTTCACCCGTCCATCCATCCATCCAACCACCTATCCACCATTCTTTATCCATACACACATCCACTCACCCTTCTGTCCATCCCCCTGTCCACCCGCCATCCAGCCATCCATGCACCTTCTGCCCATCCATCTAGCATTCAACCTTCCATTTACCATCTACCTGTACATGCATCTATCTACCTGTCCATCCATCCATCTACCCATCCACTGGCTACTTGTCCATCTACTGTCCATCCACCATCCATTTATCCATTCAATATCCACTCAACTGCCTCTCCACAACCATCCACCCATCCCTCTATCATCCACTGTCCATCCACCTTCTCCCCGTCCATCCACCATCCATCTACCTTCTACCTGTCTATCTGCCATCCATTTATCCATCCACACCTCCACTCACCCACCCACCCACCCATCCACCATGCACCCTTCTATACACCTTGTACCCACCATCCACCAATCCATCCACACATCCAATCACCCACCCATGCAGCCACCTTCTCCTTCTCCCCTGCCCATCCACCATCCACCTGGCCATCCAACTTCTACTCGTCCATCCACCATCCATTCAATATCCACTCAACTGATCCTCCACAACCATCCACCCATCTATCCACCATTCACCCATCCTTCCACCTTCTAATTGTCCATCCACCCTTCCATCAACCATCCACCTTCTACTCATCCATCCATCTACCTGTCCCCACCCATCCATCCAACATCTACCTGTACATATATCCAACTACCATCTACCTGTCCATCTCTCCATCCACCCATCTCTCCTCCATCTACATGTCCATCTACCATTCACCCATCCATCCATCTTCCACTGGTCCATCCATCTTTCACTGGTCCATCCACCTTCTACCCATCTATCTATCATCTTCCTGTCCACACATCCATCTACCCGTCCACCCACCATTCACCAATCCATCCACCATCCACCCACCTTTACCTATCCATCTACCATCACCCATCCACCTTCCATCTACCTGTCTATCCATCCATCCCTCCCTCCACCATCTACCCCTCCACATACAACCCATTTATCCATCTACACATCCACCCACCACCCATCCATCCATCCTGAACATTTCTTCTGCATCTGAGTACAAGTTTTAGAACTGCTGCGCCTCCAAGCCCTGGGTTTCTGTGGTGGAACCACAGCTGGATCCTAGGGGACCTTGAGGTCCCACAGCAAGTTGGTGCCAGAACCAATTCTCGACTCCTGGCAGGCTCTGCGTGCTGTGTCCTTTCTGGGGTACCACCCCCGACGCCCAGTGTGTGCGGGGAGACTCCTTGCCTCCCCTCCGGCCTGCAAGCAGCCTGGGCCTGAGGAGACCAGTGGGAAAGGGTTGCCACACCCCAGCGTCGCCCCTCTCCCACTTCCCTCTCCAAACAGTGACGACAAACTGCCTGGCGGGTGACAGGACGATCAGGGGCGGGAGGTACACGGGGGAGAGAACCGGGGCCCATCAGCTGAGCTCGATAAGGGGCCTGCTGAAATGTTAGCGAAAATATTTAGACAATAAATGAAGTATCGGAAAGGCACGCATATCTTTAAGAAATCAATCATCTTGTACGTGTGTCTGGACACTCGGCGCCAAGGCGGAGATAGCGCCTGCTGGGGAGATAAGGGTTAATCAAGGATTTAATTCTGCAGGAGATAAAGCTGCAGGGAAGAGCAGGCGGCTCCTTCCTCCCTGGGCCCCTCTGCAGGAGCCTCAGAGGCCGTCTTCTCTGGCGCGCTCCCTGGATTATCTCTCCGCCTGGAGAGGGTTTCCAACCTCACGCCAAGTCTCCCCAGGCTGACCTGCGCCCTGGGCCCAAGGAGGACAAAACCCCCGGAGAGGAGGCTGCAGGCGGGAGGGGAGGGCCTGGGGGTGGGGGTGTGGTGGGGATCCCAGGGCTGGTGCGGACATCTCCAGCCCCCCATCCCCGTCCTGCAGGGGTCTCTGTGGTTAGGAAAATAGTGATTTCTCCTCTGCTATTTGGTCCTGGTGACTGGCAAGTTACCTAACCTCTTGGAGCCTCAGTTTCCTCATCTGGGAAATGGGAACAGCAGTACCCGCCTCACGGGGGGTGGAGAAAATGAGGGGCCGAGTATAAGGATGGGCGCACGGCAGTGTGTCGGGAACACGCACCTGTCCATCTTGGAAGGGGTTGACTGTCCCCAAGGAGGGAGCGGAGGAGAGGTGCAGGCCCTGCTCAGGACACACTGACCTTCCCAGTCCTCAGCCATCCCGCCTCTGTCCCATCACTGCTTACGGCTATTCTCTGAGTTCAGACATGAGAGTCACAGAGCTCCTATTAACTCCCCCCAACGGCCTACCCTCTCTCTCAAGAGTCAACTGTTGCTTGTACACCTCCAGTGACGGGGAGCTCACTGCCTATAGGGACTCCTGTAAATACCACAGCCTCGGTCACACAGTGGAGCCAAAATGTGGCTCCTTCCAAGGGGCTGAAATCCACACTGGAGCTCCTACTGCTGCCTCCCTGCTCGGGGCCACGGGGCAAGAGGGTCATCCCTCCCGCAGGGCTGCTGGCCACGCTGCCTGCCGAGCCACGCCCTGTGGTAAGCGCCACGTGTGGATCACTGCGTTTAACCCGCCCGGCTGCCCCAGGAGGCCGCCACGTCACAGAGGAGCTGCTGCTCTGCCCACCCTCTCCTCTGCGGGGAGGTCGCAGGGTCCGCAGGCTCGGGCCTCAAGGACCCTTCAGGGCTCCCCTGTGTCCCCCCCTGAGGTCCCAAAGGCTGAGGAGACAGAAGCTCAGAGAGGTGGGGGCCTGCCTGGGGGCACACGGCAAAATGGCCACAGGGTAGGAGACCCCAGGACCTGGACCCTGTGCCATGGGGATGGCCTGGCCTTGAAAGTGGGGGCCCTCGGTCCTGGGCCGCCTCCCACCCCCTCGCTGAGTGGCCTGGGTGAGCACCGCCCCTCTGAACCTGGCCACTCAGCTGGGACAGGCGGCGTGGGCAGCCCAGGGGCCTCAGCTGAGACGTCTCCAATCTCCCGAGGCCCGGGCCCCAGCTCTGAGGTTCTGAGGCAGCGTGACCCACAGCCCAGGCTTCGCCGCACACGGGAGTGGGTGGGGGCTGTGAGCGGCAGTCCGAGGGTTGCAGCTGGGGATCCTGCCCACGGCTCTCTACCAGCCCTGCTGCAGGCCAAGTTCCTGGGGCCCTGGTTTCCTTGGCAGAGAGACGGGGGCTCTGCCGGGTTGGAGCTGGTCAGAGCTGTTAAGGCAGCATTTGGCCTCCAGGCGCAGGGCTGGGGGGAAGCCCCACACACACAGCCCCACCACTGCCACTGAAGGCCCATCAGAGGCCCACGAGGCCCAGCATCACAGGGCACCTGCCAGCAGTGTGTACCCTGGATCCAGCCACACCTGAATGCCACATTAGGAATCAGAAGGGCCCAGGCCATGGCTGTGCCTGCACATTTGGGGCACCTGAGCCTGGGCCTGAGGGGACCAACCCGGGTGCTGCCCGGCCTCCCAGGCAAGCGTCACCATGGCTAGGAGGTGCTTCCTGAACTCTCATCAAGCACAGGCCCCTCCCGGTTCCCACCACACCGTATGTGCCCATTCCACTGCCCCACACTTACTTGCTTCCCATACATCAACACCCTTTCTTAACCAAAACGGTATTTTAAAATAAGCATTTGTACCCTTTGCAAGAAAACGCCACACCGACTTGCCATAAACTGAAGGCAGCTCAGCAGTAGCCCTGAGACAAATGACAGCCCAGTGGTCATTAGCACGCGCTAGAGACGCTCAGGCAGCGCCCTCTCCCTGTCACCTGGGGGCCCACAGGCACGGAAACGCAACGAATATCTCACCCTTGGTTGCAGCTGCCCCCAAGTATCCAGAAAACCACCTCGCTTACCACGAGGGGTGGCCCCACCCGTGAAGCCCAGTGCCAGGGCGCAGTCCCTGCCTGCTTCCCCAGCCACAGGCCACAGGCCAGGTCCAGTCCCACAACTTCGTTCCTTATTGCTTCCTTCCCTTGAACGCCCTTCTCTTTCTCTGCCTCGCCAACTTCTACTCATTCATTAAGGGCCTGCTGAAAGAACCCCTCCTCTAGGCAGCCCTCCCTGTGTTACCCTGAGGTCCCATAGGCCCTGCATCACCTCCTCCAGGCAGCCCTCAGTGTGTCACCCCAAGGTCCCTAGGCCCCACATCACCACCTCCAGGCAGCCCTCCCCGTGCTCCCAGGCAGTTAACTCCTCCCTGCTCCCAACACCTCATGGCTGTATCTCCTGACACGTTTCACGTGGAGTGGCAGTTGCTCCTGCACGAGAGTCTAGCCCGGGCCTGGCTCAGGGGGCTGAAGGGGCCTGTGCCCTGGGCCAGACACTGTCCTGGCCACTGCGGCCGGGGTCAGGGCTCCTTACCGGTTCCGCCTGCCCGGGGGACGAGGTTCTGGTCTGGATGCTCCCGCGGAATGGGCCCCAGGACAGGCCCTCAGCGAGGCTGCACCGAGCCCGCACGCACCTCTGTCCGTCCTGCAGCAGCAGCTCCAGCTCATCTGTGGGGAGAGATGTCAGAGGTGTGAGGAGGTCCGGGTCGCAAGTCCAGTCTATCCTGCGGCACCCGCCCCACCAGGAGCAGTTGCGGGGCTGAGGGCAGAGGAGGGAGGGTGGCCCTGGCCCAGGTTAGGGGGATGGCGGCTGGTGCCGGGTCCTCGGGGCCAGGCCAGCCCCTGCAGTGAGACCTGTTCTGGGGGATGGCAGGCTGCAGAGGTAGGACAGCGGGGGCGCCTGCAGCTGCACCTGAGCAGGCGGGCGCACCGCTCGGCGGGACCCTGGCTGCTGCGTTGGGACGCGTGTGCCTTGCACAGCCTAGGACGCACACACGGAACCGGGTCACCCCTACCGCCTCACGTGGGGGCAGGCACAGAGTGGAGGACGATGACGCCCACGAGACCGCCTCCCGTCCCCTCCACACGGTCCGCCCAGCCCCTTCCCATCAGCTCGAGCCCCAGCATCCGCAGAGCACGTCTGTGCGGGCAGCTGTGAAATGCTGGGCCTTGGCTCCCGTCTCTGAGACAGGGACCCCGCACCTCCCACCCCCTGTGGTTGGGGTGAGGACTGAGCAAGTCAATCCTCTTAGCATCTAAGCACAGGGCCCGGCGGGGGGAGCCAGGCCTGGAGCCAAGTGTTCCTCCCCTCCCCCCCCCACTGCCGGCCGAGGCCCTCGGCACAGCCGGACTGCGCTCGGGTAGCGCCAGCACCACTCCCTGCAGGACCCCCGCCTGCCCTCTGGAAAGGTCTGGACCCCACTCCTGCCGAGGCCCTTGGCCGGCGGCTGCCTGTCCGAGCGGCCTGTCACCCGGCTGAGGGCCTAAGGCTCTCGGGCCGCGGCCACCTGTGCTGGGATCAGGGCCAACCAATCTCCCGGACTCTGCCAGCTTGCGTGGCCAGGGCTGTGGCTCCTGTGGCTCAGCTAGGGGAGCGGCATCTGTGGCCGGCCACCGGCAGGAGTCGGTTCCACTGACGTGGACAGACCGGCCTCTGCCAGGAGCCCCGCCACAGACCTTCTCACGGGGAGGGACCTTGGGGTCGCACAGGGTCTGCAGGTGGGCTCCCAGGTTCAGCCCGGCCTCAGCGCACGACCCAAGTGACCTTGTGGGGTGGGCTGGATGGCGGCCCCCGAAAGATACCTCCGCCCGCAACATGGGAATGTTCCCTTATTTGGAAAAAGGGTATTTGCAGATGTGACTGAGATCGGATCTCAAGGTGAGACCATCGGATTACCCAGTAGGCCCTACAGCCAATGACAAATGTCCTCGTAAGAGACACACAGAAAAAAAGAGGCACAGGAAGAAGTCCACTTGAAGACGGGGCGGGCACTGGTGGGATACAGCTGGGGGGGACACTGCATCTGGAGCCCCTGAGGGAACGCAGCCCTGCCCACGCCTTGATTCGGGACTTCTGGCTCCAGAGCTGTGAGAGAGTAGATCTCTGATGTTTCAAGGCACCAAGGTTGTGTGAATTTGCCTGGGCCACCCTGGGAGACGCACACCTGGCACGTTACCTGCCATCTCGAGCCTTAGCGTCCCCACAGCCGATGGGATGATGGTGGCCGTGCCCTCAGAGGGCGGTCCCTCCCCAGGCCACACGCCCTCTGCCCAGGAAGGCGGGGCCGCCTTGTGCCTCGGGTGCCACCTGGGCTGCCTGGGCCCACAGAGGCCTCACGTGGCCTGGCCTGGGCCCCGAGCAAGCGCTGCTGCATTGGCCCTGCTTCCTGGATCCCCGATCGGGCGGGCTGTGGCCTTAATGGGCCCGATTATCAGATAACTGCCGGCCTAATGGCACAGATAACGTGTAAATACACCAGGAGGCCAGGCTACAATGTTCTAACTGGGTCCTTGTCTTCCCCAGGGCAGATAAGATGGCAGGGGACCAGGACGGGGCCAGGAGGCGGCGCCCTTTATCGGCCCCGCGGTGAGGGGGACAGAGGCCGGCCGTGTCACTCTGCAGCCTGCCCACGAGGGGCCGTGTCCTCTACCCGTGCACCCAGGATGCCAGGGTCCCAGCCAGGGCTCTGCCCATGGCGCCCCCCCCTCCCCTGGGCCTGCAGGGTGCCAGCCGGCATGCGGTCACCCGTTCCTGCCCAAATGGCCCTATGACGTCGGCCCTCTCCTGGTCCCCACCACCCCCCAATACAGATGAGGAAACTGAGGCCCCGAGAGGCCACATAGCTGGCAGTGGGATGCCAGGATCTGAGCCCGGGCCGCTGCTGTCCTGGGTATATCTGGGTCTCTGGTCCCCCGCCCAGCTGGCCCCAGGGCGTGGGTGTATGGGGAGAGGCTGTCTAAAGGCAGGTTTGCTGGGCACTCACTTGGCCATCCAAATGGTCTGGCCAGCCATCCGACGGGTCTACGCTCTCCTTCTGAGGCTGGCGGGGAGCCCACCGTGGGCTAAGCCGTGTACCACCTGCCCCCTCCCATCCCCCCCTCAGGACGGTGGGGTCAAGGCGGAATCATCCCGCTTCCCAACACCATGGCCGGTGCCCGTCCAGACAGCCAGACCTGCGCTAAGCCTCATGGGGTCGGCCCACACTTGGCCCTCCAGAGCGGGGAGGCCCACTCCCTCTCTGGACTTCAGTTCTGCCGCTGGGGCCACAGACGACAGTGACAGTGACCACGACTCCCTCTGTTGCCGTCACATATTTTCCTTTCAGTGTCCAGGGCCTGTTCCTGGCTTGTCAGGCCTGGGCCCCCAGTAGCAGACAGTGCCATCCATCTAAGGCCAGCACCCACCTTCCTGGGGGGAGGAGGAGCGGGGAATTCAGTTCAGTCTTCCCCAGTGTGGGCCAAGTCCCACACAGACTAAAGGACGCGGCAGGGTCGGAGGTGGCTGGCCCAGGTCACCCCGTGGGCGAGAGGGGGCGGGGTGCAGCCCCAGGCCCCCAGTCTGCCCCTGGCTCGCTGCACCCGTGGGGTCCTGAGGCCCCTTTCTCAGAGCCCTGGCCCTAGCTCATCCCCAGTCCTGGTAGCCCCCCAGAGGAAGGGGCAGAGCCAGTGAGCCCCCGCACCCGCCCACGCTGCACCACAGACAAACTGCCGTGGCCCCTAATCGTGCCCCAGGGCTGGCGGCCCCAGCTCCCAGATAACAGCGTGGCTGGTGCTTCCCGTGGCAGCCACTCCATCTCCTGGGTATCACGCACCACCAGAGGGAGGACGGCTCCTGATAAAGGCGGCCGTTCTGCACGACGGGGCAGAACCCACCACTCAGGGCTTGCTGGGGGATGGTCGAGGCCTGGGAAAGGCAGGGAGGCCAGGGATCTGAGGGATGTGGGCTGAGGATCGGGCAGTGGTCACCATTGGAAGCCCCCTCCCTGGTCCAGGGGAGGCCGTCCCTGAGAGGCTGGGCATTAGAAAGGGTACCCCATGTGGGTGGATGCAGGGCCATAGCAGATGCCTGGCTCCATGACGGGAACATGGCTGGATCTCAGCCCCAGCTCATTCAGTGCCCTTGTGCAGTGCACAACCTGTGCAACTGTCCATGGTGGCCCTGGTGATGTTCAACATCCATCCACTCAGATAACCTATTTCCAGCTCCCAGTTCCTGCCCAACCCCTTGCACAGTCAAGTAGGTGTTAAAGCCCAGTCAGCACCTATCAGAGACCCTCTCTCAACCAGAAATAAAACTGTATCCCAAAGAACCGGTCAGGAGAGGCAAGGCCACCTACTCCTCGCAGACTGGGTACCTGGTGAGGGCTCAGTTCAAGGCTGAGAATGAATGAAAGTATGAACGAGTGAGGAAGGGGCTGGGGGCAGGAGACGCTGAGCTCAGGATAGGAGCTGGCTGGGAGAGTGACAGACAGGAAGACACAGCTATTTTTAAACAGCCTCTGAAAGAGCTGGAGGATCTAGACAGTGGTGGCCATGGAAATGGTCAGCTCCCAACCATACTGACAGGAAACTTGGGGCCCAGGGAGGCCCAGGGGTGCTCAAGCCACACTGCGAGCCCGGGCCAGAGGTGGGGCCAGAACCCAGTCTCTGGACTCACAAAACCCCACGTGGGTACCTGGGGCAGAGCTGAGGGAGGCATGGCCTCTGCCCTCAGGGCTCCCAGGAAACATGGGCGGCAGCATCTCCAATGGTGGGCCAGTCAGGGTGGACTTCCAGGTGGAGGTGTCCTCTGCCCTGGTAGCCTCCTGTGACCCATGTCTCTGTTTCCTCCTCCCAGCTCCAGAGTGGGGCACAGAGGACTCCAACTCCGGTGAGGTCCTGGCCGAGTCCTCCCTGACCTCTGTACCATGGCCTCCGTCCCCAAAGCTGGACAGCAGGGGTGATGCCATTTGTCCTGGGAACTCCCAGTCCTAACACAATTCCTGGCTTCTGTTTATCGAGCCTTAGTCAAGCGCTTGGCATAATTCACAGGGATTCCTCCCAGCCATGCCAAAGCTATTCCCCCCAGTGTACAGAGGGAGAGACTGAGGCTCAGAGAGGTTAAGCAACTGGCCCAAGGTACACAGCTGGCAGGTAGGATATGAACCAGAGCCCCAGCAGGCTCATGGCCAGGGCCTTGACACCCTTTTCTGGGTCTTTCTGGTCATAGGCAGGAGGCGACAGAGAAGAGGGCGGGGAGAGGTTGCTGGAGGGGAGGGGAGGGGAGGGGAGGGGTGGCAGGCGAGCCCCCGCTCTCCCGTTGCAGGGCTGACTCTCCCTGCTCTGCCCTCACTTTCCCCATCCGCAGCCTGGTCTCCTCTGGAGGAGGGGGTAGGCCCTGCACTGCCTGGGTGGACCTCCCCACGGGGGTCGGGCCATCACTACAGGCACAGCGTTGGGACAAAGACTAATTTATTCTGTCATACAACCCCACACACGTTATTTCCAGAGCAAATATGCCGCGCTGGGATTCAACTTCACCCCCAAGCATCTGTGAGGATCCAGACGAGAAAATTCAGCCTTTGCATATTTATGTGATTTAAACACCTGTTTAGGTCTTAAAACCCTTCGATGGGGCTTCCCTGGTGGCGCAGTGGTTGAGAATCTGCCTGCCAATGCAGGGGACACGGGTTCGAGCCCTGGTCTGGGAAGATCCCACATGCCGCGGAGCAACTAGGCCCGTGAGCCACAACTACTGAGCCTGCACGTCTGCAGCCTGTGCTCCGCAACAAGAGAGGCCGCGACAGTGAGAGGCCCGCACACCGTGATGAAGAATGGTCCCCGCTCGCCGCAACTAGAGAAAGCCCTCGCACAGAAACAAAGACCCAACACAGCCATAAATAAATAAATAAGTAAATTAAAAAAAAAAAAAAAAAACCCTTCGATGGCGTCCCGAGGGGCCAGGGAAAGGAGGCAGGGCTGGGCATCGCCGCCCCAGGCCAGGCTTAGGACCCCATCCTGGGAGCCCAGCAGCTGGGGTGGCAGCTGGGAGAAATGGGGTCTGCAGTCAACAAGCGGGCTGAGTCCTGCCTCTGCCCGGCTCTCGCTGAGCCTCAGTTCACCTGCTGGGCTGGCGGCTGCAAGAGTCGAGACAGCCTGTCGGTCGGCGCGGCCGGCCCCGCGCTTCCTCTCCCCCGGCGCCCGGGTGTCCTGAGGCCTACGGCCCCGCCAGGGCTGCAGGGAGCTGCCCTCAGACTTGGCTCTGCCCCACTCCCTGGAGCCCTTGGCGCCCTCCTTCAATAACACGCAAAACGAGCCGTGAGGAGGTTCTGATCTGCCCGTCCCCTCCCACAGGGGCGGCCCAGAGAGCTCGAGAGACCTGCTCCAGGCTGCGCAGCAAGGGCTGCACTCGCCCCACCGGCCCTGAGCTCCTTTCTGACAGAATCTAGGGCTCCAACCCAGACCATCTGGCTCTGGGGCCCACCAAGCCCACACCCTAGGCCCCAGGCTCACTGAGCCACGGCCCCGCAGGCGGGCTGGCAGCGCTGACCGGGTAGCCCTGCTGTTTGCAGGAGTGTTGGTGAGCTCAGGGAGGCCTCCTGCGCCCTGCCGGCTGGCCCCTCCTTCCAGGGGCCAGGCTCTGTGCTAATGGCCATTGGCCTCCAGGGTACAAAGGCCAGCCGCCTGGCAGCCCCCGCCCTGGACAGTGGGCTCTGGGATCGGCGTGTGGGCGCCCACCCTGGGGTCACTGCCAGCACCCACTTATCTAATCGGCCTCATCAATCCCGCCCGGCCCCACCCTGCGGCTCCCGGGGGCCAGCTGGCCCTGGCTTTGTCAGGAGTGGCCCTATCTCAGGATCACGCTGTTTGCCTTTGATAAAAGTCACAAAAAAGGGAGAGAAAAAGGAGAGAGGGAGAGAAAACCCCAGGGGTGAGCAGGCCCCGCCCCAGCAGGGTTCTAGAAGTCTCCAAGGGCCTGGGCCCAGAGCAGGGCGGGCTGGGAGGCTGTGGGCCCCGAGGGGTTCCGCCAACTTGGAACCAGGCCCAGAGAGGGCGAGCGCCTCACTCAAGGTCATGCAGCAGACCAGGCAGCGGGGTCAGTGGGGGTCTGCGGGGCGGGGCGAGCCACCTCGCTGTCCCCTTGGCCTGCTTACTCATATGCTGGCTCAGCCCCTCCCACTGCAGACGCAGCTCACCGGGCCCCCCACGGTCCGGAACCGAGGGTGGTGGGACCTGCCCATGGTCACCAGCTCTCGAGTCCAGCCGTTTTCCTGCCCCCAACTTGACCCTCCTGACTGGGTGGCAGCTGAGGCCCTAGGAAGACAGAGAGATAAGGGGACAGGGGGTGGAGGCGGTGTCTGTCCTGCAGCTCTCAGCAGCAGGGCTGTCCCTGCCCTTCTGGGACTGAGATGCCTGGCAGGGGGAGGGAGCGCCTAGTAACCCAGCTGCCAGGGGATGAGGCCTGACCCCCATCATCCCCGAGGCTCCAGGACCTGGGTCAGTACCAGGGCATGTCCCTTCCTGCCCGTGGCTTCCTCTTGTGTGAAGTGAAGTGGGGGATGAGGATGCCCACCTCCCAGGCCGTTGCAAGGTCACATGACACAACAGGTGCAGGGCCGAAGGGCAGGGCCCGGCAGGGTGGGTGCTCAGTGACCACGGGAAGCTGGCAGGGGTCCGGCTGGGCTAAGCTGCAGTCCCTGCACGACCCTGACCAGGCTCTCAGCCCCTCTGGGCCTGGGGGGACCCATCCCCCAAACAGACGACACCAGTGCCTGCTCTCAGCGGTGACGGGGCTTCCTGCAGCCCAGGTGCGGTGCCGCGCGACCACCGTCCTCGCCTCCACGGCAAGTGCCGCGGCAGCGGGACACAGCTGCAGCCACCAGCAGCCGCCCGCCTGGGTGCCCCGGCCCCGGTACGCTGCGGGGTCCGCTGCCCATGGCGGGGCAGAGCCCTAATCACGTGGATACACCGAACAGGGCTCCCGGGCAGGCGCAGAAGACCACCTCCTGGGTGGTATGAGAGGCGCGAGCCCAACCACGCGGGGTGGGCACCACCGAGGCTGTGGGGGCCCGTCTGGACACTCAAGGCCCGGGGCTGCCCACCCTCCCTTCCGCTCCGTGGTCACGGAGCCTCTGGGCTGGGAGGGGAGGGCTCGTCTGCGTGGATGCCCAGGCCCTGTTCGTGTGTGACCCTCCCGTGATCCGGCGGGAGGGGGCAGACGGGGCCTGGAGAGAAACGGCCAGCAGACAGCAAATTCCCATCAGCTCCCCGGAACACCCCCACTTCTGGGCCCCACCCTGTTGGCCCGTTTCTGATTCCTGTTTATAGATGGGGCAACAAGGCCCCGAGGAGGGGGGACTGGGGACAGGCGAGGAGGGAGACCTGGGCCCTGGGGCATGGGGGAGGGCTGTGGGACTGTGCACGGTGGGCAGCCAGATGCCCCGCAGGAGGCCCGCACATCCGCTGTAGCTGTGCGGCTTCTCCCATCTGGGCTGGTTTCCCAGGCCCAGGCCCAGGCCCAGGCCATGGCGAGACTCCCACCCTGGCTGCTGACAGGCTTTTCTCTGAGCTGTCCCGCCTTTCAGGGCAGGAAGAAGGCAGACAGGCCTACGCAGCCTGGGGCTCCAGGACCAGGAGACCCAGGGCCATGGGGCACCGGCCTGTCCCCTGGATCAGGCCACACCTGAATGCCACATCAGGAAACAAAAAGGGGCAGAGCTTGATCCTAACCCTGGGTGTCACCAGTGACCACGGCGCCTTTGGAAAGACTCAGGCTCCCACCTGTGACTCATGGGGACAAAGTGTCAAGGGGACATGGTTAAAAAAGCTTGGGGTAAAAATGGGTGCGGTCCGTTTCCTCTGCTCTCTGCCAGTTGAGGAAAGCAATTGGAGAGGTCAAGGGATTGTCTGAGGTCACACGGCCAGCAAGTAGCACAGGAGAGTGAAGCCCAGATCCCTCTGACCCCAAAGCCACGACCCCAGTGCAGGCGGTGTGCCCTCACTCACAGCAAATCTGGCACATCAAGGGGCCGGACGCTCCGGACCCCAAGCACAATCCTGTCCCCATTTCACAGGTGGCAGCAACGGAGCTAAGCGGGGCAGGAAACACTCCCGACGCCAGCCCTGCACACAGGCCCGGCCCCAGGACCCCGGCCCCAAGGCAGGCAGTACAGCCTAGATGGAAGGAACAAGCTGACGTGCGCCCTCCAGGGAAGACGGGCCGAGGGAGCCTGGGGCGCACATGAGCGCTGGCTCAGGAGCAAAGCCACTTGAGCTGCTGATCCTCCAAGCGCTCTCCGGGGCTGGGTGAGGGTTTCCACCAGCCTGGGCGTCCCCACAGAGCCCCTCGGAGGGCCTGGACCCTCGCAGGAGGGACCGGAATTGGGAGAGGAAGCTGGAGGGGCCGGGGAGCTATGAGCTGAGGGCACACATGAAAACGGGGACTGGCCGTTGCAGGTTAAATACCAGATGTCACGTATGGCCTGGGATCTCTGGCCTCGTGGGGGGAAGCGGACACCATGGCTGAGCCAGGCTCTGGTTCCCGCAGGGCCACGACCTGCTGGAGCCCAGCGCCGGCTGCCGCCCTCGGACGGTGAACGCCTCTCCCAGCCTCCCAGCCCCATCTCCCGGCTGAGATGCCACCCCAGCCCGCGCCCGTCCTGCGGCCAAGCTCCCCGCATCACTGTTGTGTTGTTCATGTTACTGAGGGCCCGGCTCTGGAGCTGTGACCGTGACCAAGATGGATGGATGCCCGTTTCCCTGACGGTGAACGTTAGAGGAGAGGACGCTCCTGGGAACTGTCCCCAGCGGCCCCTGGGCCTCCCTGGTCCTACCGCCGCCTGGGGAAGCCTGCCGCCTCTCCGCTGGCCCTGGTGCCCTCTGCCGGCACCCAGCCCCCCGAGTGCCGGGCCGGGCAGCCTGTGCGCAGCCTGAGCCTCCCTGGACGGGGAGGCCTTCTCATTCCAGCCCAGAGGTTTTCAAAGGGCTTCGAGCCCAGAACGTCCTTCCTAAGAAGTTGCCCACAGACCCTGCACTCACAGTGGCCGGTGGCAGGGGCTGGCCTGGAGAGGGTTCCGGAGCTCAGACCCGAGAGCGCCTCTCAAGGCCCTCCCGCGGGGGGGGACACCTGTCCCCACACCTGCTGCCTGCCAGCCTCCCCTCTCTTGCCAGGCTCTGCCCGGTGGCTGCGTCACGCGGGGCAGCCCGAGCGTGGGGTGGAGCCGGCAGGCAGGCGAGGTTCCCGGAGCTGACGGCAGAGGGGGCTGGCAGGGCGGCACTGCGGCCGGTCCAACGTGGGCCATTGGGCGCCAGGCACGGTGCCTGCCACAGGGACCGGGCTGGGGAGGGCCCCCCGGGGGCACGCACTGGCTGGGGACCTGTGTTCCCGAGTCCCCTCACGCGTGCACTGGGGGCGACGCCATCGGCTGCCGGCCCCTCCCCACCTCCGCCGGCTTGCTGTGCCCTGAGCTGCTACCACGTCCAGCACCATGGAGTCCACGTGTGTATTTTACTGACTCCCAGCCTCTCCGCTAGAATGTCAGCCCCTTGGGCCAGGGTCACGTCAGCTGGCTGTGTCCTAAAAGCTCCTGGGCCCAGTGGACCCCCGCGAGCACCTGAGTCTGGAGGACGGCGGCCAGAGGCGGCACTGGGGCTGGACGCCCGGGCCCCGCTGACGAGCCACAGGCCTGGGAGAAGGGGCATCTGGTCCCGCTGGGCCGGGCGGGGGCCGGGCGGGGGGCGGGAGGGGGCAGTCCTCCTCCTCTCCGCTCTCACCTCCCCTGACCCCGGGTTGCACAGAGGCCCAGAGCCTCACCTCGGGCTCCAGCTTCCCATCTGCAAAGAGGTGGCGTGGGGGGTGGGCGAGGAGGAGGACATGCCGCCCTCTGGGCCTGGAGTCCACTGTGGATCAGCCCCACCAGACAGCTGGGTAACGGCCGGGCAGGGCGGGTGGCCCCCACGTTCTGGAGCCCTGGCCCTGCCCACCCCGTCTCCGCCCCCGCCAGCTGGTGCCGTGAACTTCTCCTCCTATCGCTGGGACATCGCTGGGGATTATTGATTTTTTGACACAGAACAACAGCCTGTCTTTATCAGGCTGAACCCTGGCCCCAGCTAATGGTGGAGCTGGGACCGCCTGGGGATAGCCAGCAGCGCAGCACGGGGCCCAGCCCCACACCAGGTTTCTGACGGCCCCTTCACCATCCCCACCCGGGTCAGAGCCTTGCCCCCCGTCCCACGGAGCCTGAGCACCACGGCTCCCCGGGCGCCTCAAAATGGGAGGCCTCGAGGTCTCTCCAGCCTGCTCAAAAAGCTTAAAAAACAAAAAGCGCCCTGGGTC
This sequence comes from Eschrichtius robustus, assembly GCF_028021215.1. Taxonomy (NCBI): domain Eukaryota; kingdom Metazoa; phylum Chordata; class Mammalia; order Artiodactyla; family Eschrichtiidae; genus Eschrichtius; species Eschrichtius robustus. The sequence goes on from NC_090842.1 coordinate 1,676,873, forward strand.
TCTGGGCCTTAGCCTTCCCACCTGTGAAGTGGGCGGAGGGCCCCACCAGCCCCTGGCCCTGGCCCTTTGGGTCTTGGGAGACCCTGCGGACTGAGAACAGGGATGGGTGGGGGCCCCTGGCTCTCCCCAGCCCAGCCTGGTCCTGGAGGGTGGGCTGGAAGCAGGACCGGTGAGATAAGGTAAAGAAAACACCTCCTGTGCAAGTAGCTTATCAGGCTCCTATCAGCCTGGGCCTCCCGGACCCTGCCCTGTTTTTCCAGGAGCCAACGCCACCGAGGGCCCTTCCTTCCGGTCAGCCTCCAGCTCACCGCCTCTCAGCAGGCCGGCCGGCCCACCCTGCTCCCTGTGTCCCGGGGCCCCACCCTCCGGTCCCTCGGAGCCCTGTCTCTCTGCTGCGAATGGGCAGGAGGGGTGGGCGTGTGGGCAAGCGAGGGTCTGGGCGGAGGCCGGGTGGTCAAGGGGGTAAAGGGAGGGTGCCCCGCCCTGCCACTGCCAGGACCTCGGCGCTGCCCCCAGCCTCGGGCCAGTCTCGTCCTACCCCAGCCTGACAGGCGCCCACCCCCACCCGAGGGGCAGCGGCGGGCACTGAGGGTGGCCAACACCATCGAGAATGTCCTGACACTGCACCACCCCGCAGGACCGGCCCTTTAGGGAATAAGAAGCTCCTTCCAGAGAAGGTGACAGGCCCTGAACTCCTGTGGATCCTTTATGAGCACCCTGGCTGCTCCGCCCACAAAGGAGGCTGAGCCCGGGGAGGGCTATGTCTTGCCCAAGGTGCCACGGCTCTAACTGGCGCACTGGGCCCCAGGGCCCCTGAGGATGACCAGCATGAGGCCAGCCCCCGGGAACTGCTAAAGCCCCTCTCGTAAGCCGTGCGCGCTCACTGCACCGTGTGGAAGCAGCAGACACCTGCTCTCAGGGCACTGATGACTCAGTCCTCAAATCACCACGTGCCCTAATGGGTGGTTATTCTCCCCCTTCACAGACGAGGAGACCGAGGGTCAGAGGGGACCTGGCCACACAGTGCGATGGGGTGACTGAGTTCAAGCCCAGGCCCCCGACCCCTGTCCAGTGCTCCGTCCTTCTTCCTGCCCCTTCAGGGGCAGACAGGGAGGAATAATGCTTGGGCAGGGGCCTGGAAACAGGAGGCTTGGGGGACAGAGCGGGCCCAGGCTGGTCCCCACCCCAGACACAGCTCCCTCCCGCCCAGGAACCCCCAGGGCTCCCCCACTGGGCCCTCGATCGAGCACTGTGCCGCCACAGCCGGGCTCCACCGGGGTCTCTGCCTCGGGAGCTGGTGCTCTCTCTCACCCACCAAGGTGACTGCTCCTGCCCTCTGAGACCCAGCAAGGTCCCGGGCCTTCAGGGGCCGGGGTGGCAGAATTTTGGCTGAATTAGCAAGGGCCCAGGAACCAGGGAAGGTGGTGGGCGGCGGTGGGGCTGCACCAACGTCAGCCCCAGATCTGGGTGTTCGTGGGAAGACGCACGCACGGGCAAAGCAGCACGGGTATCTGCGTGCAATTTGCTTCTTTGAGAATCATTTCTCCCCTTTCTTGGAGAAATTGTGCCGACCGGAGCAGAAATAAGAAAATAAATGGCTTGCTATCTTCCACATGGCTGCAATGAGTATCCTCCCCAGCCCACGCCTGTCCGCGCTGAGATTAGTTTTCGGGGGTAAATTCCCAGAAGCCGAACTGCTGAGTCAAGGCAGGGGCATCTCAGCACCCTGAGGGGCTCGGGCAGCCTGGGGCTGGGGCAGTCCCAGCCTGAGCACCTGGATGTGTGTGAGCGCTCGCGGGGCTGGGGGTGGATGGCCTGGTGCCCCCTGCACCCAGCAGCTCCCAGCCCCACAGAGACCACGGGTGGACCTGGGACAGCCGGATGGATGCCAGGGCCATCTGCCCGAGGGACGGGGGCTGGGGCGTGCTGTGGGGGGATGGGGCTGAGGACGGGTGGCCACAGAGGCTCTGCCTGCAGGGGGAGGGGGTGGCCAAGGAGGCAGGACCCCTCCCCCCCAACACACAATAAGCCCCCGATAGCATCGCTCATTTCAGGCCCCGCTTGGCCCTTTCGGGCAGGATATGACCAGCCCTCAAGCCGATGGCGGCCCCTTTGTCCCATCTCCAGGGACCGATCTTATCGGCTGCATCCACCGCCGCAGTAATGGAAACATGCGGTGAGGAAATAAGAAGTTATGTGCGGAGATAGAGGCCTAATAACAAATAAATAAATAAATGAGGAGCCCAGTGCCGCATGGGGTGGGGGCTCAGGGGACAGCGTCAGATCAGGGGCCGGCCCGGGCGGCTCCCATCCTGGGTCTGGGAGACACTCTCAGCTCGCCCAGCCTCGGTCTCCTCACCTGTCAGGTGGGCCCGGCAGAGCCGCCCGCGCCCTGGGCTGCGGGGTGATCCCGTGACAGACGGAGCCCAACACCCGGGCGGTGGGCCCCGGACCCCGATACGCCCCAGCTGGGGCTGCGGGACCCCGCGCGTGCTTGGAGGGGGCCGCCGCGTCGCACACGCTGCCACCCCCCCTCCCCCCACTGCCCTGCCCGTCCGCCCCTGCGGTTCCTCCAGACAGCCTGAATGTCCTGTCCCCGTCCCACAGAAGAGCAGCCCGAGCCCAGAGAGGGGCGCCGTGGCCCCTAGGACCCCAGAGGCAGAGGTGACAGCTAGAAGCCAGGTCTGCCCCGGCGCCAGTGGCGGGGGCCCTGCCAGCCCGGAGAAGCGGGACGGTAACAGTGCTGGTGACGGTAACGGGCAAGGGTGACCGTACTGGCCCCAGTAACCGTGACCGCACAAGCCCTGCGGACAGCACCAGCAGCAGTGCCCGCCCTGGTCCCGGGAAGAGAACCCGCCCGCACTAGCAACGGCACCGACAAAGGCGACAGAGCAGAGTGGCCGTGACCACCTGCCGTGAAGGCCAGCCTGTCATCCCAGGTCCCCCCACGTGTGCGTCCGTGGGCTCTCTACCAGGGAGGCAATGGTAGGCAGGGGAGCTGACGTGCCCCAGGCCGCACGGCCGGGCCACGGTGAGTCTGAGCTTGGGCCCAGGAGGATGACTGGGAAGGAAACTTCCAGAAGGGGCAGCCATCTCCAGAGGCTCCCAGGTGGGGCTGGGCAGACCTGCACCCCCTGATGTCTGGGAGGCCCTGGTGGGGCAAAGGCGGACGCTCAGACGCCCAGCCTGGGGGGGCGGCCGGGGCAGGAAGCCGGTGGAGGGCGGAGGAGGAAGCTGGCTCGATTAGCGCCCACGGCCGCAGATAGCCACTCCCGGAAGGCGGTGAGGTCAGCGGGCAGCGCGGGGCAGGAGGCCAGGCATCGGCCCCCAGCCGCCGCCAGGACAGTGGGGACCCGGGCCGCGCTCTCCGCAGGGCAGCCCGCTCCCACTCAGCCTCGGCCGGCGGAGTCCAGGCCCGCCGAGGGGGGGCCCGGGAGAAGCCCGTGGGGCTGGGCTGGGAGGCGGGACTGTGGGCTCCAGCCCTGCTCAGTCGCCCCGAACCTCTCTGGGCTTCAGTGCTCACATCTGAAATGCGGTGAGCACAGCACTGGCTGCCACATTTCCGTCTCAGCCTTTTCACGGGTCCCGTGTCCACCCTTGAGCCCCTACAGTCCACTCACCATGTAGCCAGCAGCCCTCCCGCTGCCCCCAGGTCACCCCCCATGGTCTCACCACCGGGCCTTTGCGCTGGCCGTGCAGGCAGTTTTCGCAGGTGTCCGCGGGGCTGGCGCCCCCGCCCGCTGAGCTCTCGGCGCAAATCCCCGCGGGTGAGGGGCTCGCCACCCCCTGCACTTCTCAGTGCTTAGCCTCTGTGCCCCTGCTGACCGTTCTCTGCTTGGGCCGCGGCTCCAGGAGGGCAGCGGCTGGCTGCATCCCCAGGGTCTATGACAGGGACCAGCACACAGTAGGTGCTCAGTAAATGAAAACGCAAGTGAGCGAGCAGACGGGCTCCACGGCAGGGGAGTCTGGTGGGATGGCGGGTGAGTCTCGCTAAAGGGCGGCCCACTGACCACCTGCCCCCCTCATCGGTCCCGGCCCCCACCTGACCCCGAGGCCCAGGCCGTTGTCAGGGGCGGAGGCTGAAGTCAGAACGGGGCCGAAGGATGGCTGCCCGCTGGCCGGGCTGATGGTGCCGGGCGGTCAGCGCCTCCAGCGTGAAGAACTGCTGACCAGAGCGAGGGCACCGCCCAGGGCTGAGAGGTCAGCAGCCCGACCACGGGGGGGCTGTGGCCTCAGCATCCCCTCAGGGTAGAGGGAGCGGAGGCCCCTCTGCTCAGGGCCTTTCTGGGGTGCCGTGTGTGGCCTGGTGCCCGGGCCCCTGGTGCCCACTGGGCAGCGCGGGGCCTGGCATCCGTGCAGGCCAGGCCAGCCGCGAAGGAGAGGCCGCGGGCTCTCGGCCCCCACCTCGGCCCCGGCCTGGGAGCTCTGCCCCAAAGGGCCCTGCTCGGAGGGGTGGGCAGCTCTGAGCTTTGGTGGTGGATGCTGGCCAGGGGTTTGGGCCCCTACCCTGGCCTGGGGACTGATGCTCTGGGGAGGGGCTGGAGAGGGTGTCATGGAAGAGCTCAGGGCCCGGGGGACAGCGGGCAGCCGAGGTATCCGTCGGTCACCCTCGGCCCACGCTGGCCAAAGCCTGTAACCCCCGAACCCACTTCCAAGACAACCACCTACAGAATGGGATCCTCCCCTCTCTGCGCCCACCTCCTCCCTCCTCACCCCTGCATGCGTCCAGACCCAGCTGGGCCCACCCTGGCCTCAGGGCTCCCGCCTTTGCTGTGCCCTCCGCCTGGTACACTGTCCCCAGGCGGCAGCTGATTCCCCTCCCTCTTCTGGTCTTTGCCCAAACGTGGCTCAGGACACCCTACTCAGAACTGCCCCTTCCTTTATTCCGAGCCTCCCCTCCTCGGACATGGGACATTTTGACTTCTTTATTATTTAGTCTCCGTCTCCCTGATGAGAACAGCAGCTCTCTGGAGGCCTGGACTCTGCTGGCACCGGGCTGGCGCTTAAAACGCAAGTGTTTATCGAGTGAATAAACGACCTCCTTCTCTTGCCCGCTCCTGGGCTGGACACCCCACACTCCTTTGTCTCAACGGCCCGTGTTACCACACAACACACCTGCCACTTCTGCCAGCACCTGGTAGGTGCTCAGTAAACACCTGGGAAGGAAGGCCGACTGCGGGCACACACAACCCCTCCTTAGGGCCCCCCCAGCTCCTGGAGTCTTGGTCTGCTCAGCTGTCGGGGTGGGGTGTCAGGACGGGCGGAGGGCCCACTGCGGGTTTTCAGGGAACGTGGCCCTCGGGGGACATCTGGGCTGGACCCCCTTCCCTGGGATACCGAGGAGAGGTGGCTCCTGACACAGCTGCTGGGTCTGGCCTCTGGAGCTGACCCCAGGCTGAACCCTGCCATCCACCATCGCCCCCTCCTGTGCCCCTCACCGCCCCCGCCCGCTAATCTAAGATAAATAGGCCGCAATGCCAGGCCCGGTGATAACACAAAATAGCTGAAATGATTTTTCCCACCCACACATGCTGAGCTGGCGGGAGGGGACGCGCGGCCAAGCCGTATCGGCCCATCTCCCCAGCTGTCCATCAGGACAGGCCGTCCTGCCTCAGCTGCCCGCCCACTGCCCGATAACAAACCTTGAGGTTTGCATAGAAACTCCAGGCGGCGAGATTAGTTAACCGAGCGCAGCCCAGATAGCCAGCCCATCGCCCTTGCTCACGTTCCCGGCGTGAGGATTCCCAGCCTCCAGCAGGCCCTCGGAACCCCGGCGCGGGGGTGGGAGTGGGGGGGTGGTGGGGGGTGGAGCGGGCTCCAGTCCCCAGGCAGGAAACGGCACAGATGCATCCTCTGGCCCCTCCCACCAGCTGCCCCCCTCCCCGGGCTCCCGGAGGTGCTCGCCCACTAACCCACTCTCCGCACGGCAGCTGACCGAACGTCCCACTTAACACCCCACCCCCCATTTTACAGCCAAGAAAACGGAGGCGTCTCCCTATGGTCTATGGCGTTGAGCCCAAACCCTGACCCATTTGTGCCCTGTCCCACCTCTCCTCAGCCCTGTTCCAGCCTCTAATGCTCTAGCCACGCCCATGCCGTCCAAACCTCAGGGTCTTTGCACGTGCCAGCTCCTTGCCTGAACACCCTCGGCCCACTCCAATTTATCCTTGGGGGTGGGGAGGCCCACCTATGGTGCTGTCTTGGCCCGACCACCTGGCTGTCCCCTCTGCTGACGTGCAGTGAGTGGGGACATGGCCAGCCTTCCCATCTCTGCCTCTAGGGCCTGGGATGAAGCTGAGGGCAAAAAAAGGTGACACCTAGGGCTTCCCTGGTGGTGCACTGGTTAAGACTCCGCCGGCCAATGCAGGGGACACGGGTTCGAGCCCTGGTCTGGGAAGATCCCACATGCTGTGGAGCAACTAAGCCCGTGCGCCGCAACTACTGAGCCTGCGCTCTAGAGCCCGTGAGCCACAACCACTGAGACCGCGTGCTACAACTACTGAAGCCCACGCGCCTAGAGCCCGTGCTCCACAACAAGAGAAGCCACCGCAATGAGAAGCCCACACACCGCAACGAAGAGTAGCCCCCGCTCGCCGCAACTAGAGAACGCCCGCGTGCAGCAACGAAGACCCAACACAGCCAAAAATAAATAAATAAAATAAATAAATAAAATTAAAAAAAAAAAAAAGGTGACACCTGATGCTCAGTCAGTTGAAATTTGTTCTGTAAACAGTGGTCACCAGGAAAGAGTTCCAGGCCCTGAGACACTTACAGGTGAAGGGGACCCCGGTCCTGGGGCTCTGATCACACAGCCAGGTCACAGGACTGGCCACCCTCTTCTTTCTTGGACCCGTGGAGCCCAGGCCACTTGACTAGCCCCCAGAGCTGGTGGGGAGCCCCTGTGGGCCCCCTGGGTTCATCACCTTGTTCCCCAGCTATGCACGGCACCCCCAGTGGACAGCCCTGAACTCAGGATGTCTGAACCACGTTGCCTCCCAGGCAAGCTGTCAGAGAACTGGATGGACATGTGCTCGTTCTCACCTCCCCTGTGCGGGACACGGTGTGGGGGGTGGGGAGGGCAGAGGAGTGACACCTGCTTGGTCCACTCCAGGCAAGTCCCTGGGTGGAGGGGACCCCCCACGAGGTCTGGCTGCAGAGGAGGCTCCCGGACCCCTGGGGCCCCAAACCCAGGCCCAGCGCCCACTCACTGCCCTCCCTCCGTTTTCTCATGACCCGGCCAGGAGCCTGAGGTCATGGTGACTGCCACTGGACAGAGGCTCCGAAGGGGGTCATGAGGTAGGTGACAGGCTCAGGACCCCACAGTCGGAAGGGACCCTCAGGGCTCTCCGCCCTTGTGGGGGCTGCCTGTCTGCCCGACCCTCTGCTTTTTCTGGATGTTAAGTGTGGAGACAGAGGGGGCAGCGGGTCACTGGGGGCCGCGCACCCTGATGGGCAGAGGGCACCGGGGACCACAGAGCTAAGGCAGTGGCAGCTACCCTGCCAGATGCGCTTTGGGGATTTCAGATTATAGCTCTCAGCCATCTGCATATCAGAATTTTAAACAGCCAGCCCCTCGAGCGAACAAGGTCATTTCAAAGATAAAAATACCCAGCTCTCCGGGTCCCTGCTGCCCAACCCCTCTCCCTTCACACTCCAGCCAGCGGCTCAAGGGAAGATGAGGGCAGGGCCAGGCAGGGCCAGGCAGGGCAGCCCCCTGCCCACGGCGGGCTGTAACTGTCCCCCACAGACCCTCAGCCGGGGGTGGGTCCCCTGCTCTGCTCTCATCCACTTTCCCCTGAGGCAACCCCAAGGGACCCCCATCTCCCTCGGGACCAGACCCCCCCGCCCACCTGGCACCCTGCTCAGTCCCCCGGGAGCCTGGTGTGGGCTGTGCCTCTGCCTGGCACTCTCCGCTCCCACGTCCACGCGGACCTCCTGGCCTCAGCGCCTTCGTGCCCTCAGGCCCCTCTGGGTCACCTTTCTGTCTAGGACCCCTGCCTTCCCACCCAGACCACGGTTGGCTCGCTGGTGGCGTCTGAGCTCCATGAGGACGCAGGACGCCCCGGCCTCTCACGAGTCAGCGGGCGTTTACCCTGCACCACGCAGCGTGGCCTCCGCTCCAGCCTCGTGACGGCTGCTGCCCCCGCGGCTCAGAGGAGGGAGGTGACATCCCCGAGGCCAAGCGGTCTCAGACCCAGCCTGGATCCCGGCTTCCTGACGGTCAGTGGGGACCCCTGGGCCGAGGTGCCCATCACCAGTAGGGGCACGAGAGGCGGCTCCCCACTTCCCCGCTCCGTGGCCACGTGCTCGGCTGGCCGAGGGGGTGTGGTGCCGTTCTGCTCGACAGCGGAATTCTGGTCTCAGAGAGCAGCTTCTCCCTGGAACCTGCCTACACGTCCCCTCCCCTACCCAGAGGCACCCGGGCCACCAGGGCGAGATGACGGCACTGAGTGGGGAGCTGCTCTGCCCTGCGTCCCATTTGTACAGATGAGGAAACTGAGGCCCAGAGAGGTCAAGTAACCAGCCCACAGTCGCTCAGCAAAGCTGGACCCCGGCCCAGGCAGGCAGGAAGGCTCCGGCCTCTCAGCACTGCTGGGGTGGGGGTGGTCCCCCCTTGAAGCAGCCACACTTGAGAACTAGCTGCCGGCAGCTAGTGACCTGATGACGGTCACAACGTCCGAAAGTGAACACGACACTCTGACCACATCCCAGCCTGGGTCTGGAGCTCTGGGGTCGCCGGGTCACAGGTGGGAGGAGGGAGCTAGCGTGGGGACACTAACAAGGCCAGGAGAGAACAGGCCCCTTGCACACCCGCACTCTCGTGTGTACAAAGCCCTCAAGGGTCCAGGACCTCGCTGTGTCTGCAGCGCGTGTCGAGAGCCCCCTGGGAGGACGGGGCTGGGAGGCCTCCCTCCTGCCTGGTGCCGTGTACTATCTCCTGGGGGTCTCTGTGGCCACCTGCTCGGGGCCTTGACTGCTGCAGGCAGGGCGGCCGCGCTGCACCCACCATGCAGCTGGAGAGAGGCACTGAGACCCAGCCTCTCTGCCGGGCTGATGTCACCTGCCCTTGGGACCCTGCAGTCTCAGCACCCTCCCTGGGCGATGGGTCTGACCTGCAAGCCAAGTCTTGGTCAGCAGACAGTGGCCAGAAAGGCGAGATGGGGGCGACCACCTGCATGGGCCGCACCAGGTGTGTGCGAGCCCCAGCCTCCAGGGCCCACCCTCACGCAGCTCACGTGGGAAACCGGGGCTTGGGGCCCGGTCACTCCTCAAAGCCAGACAGCACAGGGTGCGCTGCGGTCCAGACCAGCTCGCCATCCCAGAGGGAAAGGCGGGGGTGCCCCCAGGCACAAGCCGGGTCCCCAGGGCTGCACTTTTCCCCACGGGGGACGGGGCAGGAGGGGCAACTGGAGATCTAAAGACAGACTCAGACGGCGGGGTGGGGGGAGACACGAAGGGGCGGGGCACAGAGGGACAGCGAGGGGAGAGGGGCCGGGGAACCTCGCAGGGCACCGGGACCTGCAGCGAAGGCCCCACTGGACACCCCTGTCCCCCGGCCGGTCCCTGGGCTGGGCACTGCCCTTGGGGACAGCGACCCAGGCAAGCCTGCCACCCTATCGCCAGCACGGCGGCCCCTGTGAGATAAGAGCCCACGGGGCCTCTCTGGCTTCCCGGCCGGGCGATAAGCGTGGCCTGTTCAGGGTCTGATAGGGGGCGGCCACCACGGCGGTTGGCCGGAGGCCGCTTATCGGCCCATCGCTGCCCACTGCACAGAAATTCCTATCTGTGGGGGCCGATAGGGAGCCCCCCAGCCCCCGAGGATGCAAATAGCGCAGGAAGCTCCCGGGTGCACCCACCCAAGCCACGGCCCCCACGGCCACCCCGGGGCCAGGTTCCAATCTCCAGGGGCCTCTGCCTTCCCGTCTGTAAAACGGGGATGGTGATACTAAGTCCGAAGGGTGGGCGGGGACCGACCGGAGGACAGCTGAGGCTGGCGTCTACACACTTGCCGCCCGAGCTCCGGAGCCAGGCGGTGGGTCTGCATCCTGGCTGTGCCACTTCCCGGGTGGTGATGTAGACAGGCCCCTTAGTTGCTCTGTGCCTGGATCTCTCCATAAAGGGGAGGGTCGCCTCACCCCTGCCTCGAGGGGCTGGTGTGAGGACTGCCTCGCACATTCCGCCCCACGGTCACCCTGTCCAGCAGCTGCTCTCTCAGCCCCCCGCCTGCCCAGTGGCCGATCAGGGCCCACAGGCACCCAGGCGGTCCCTGGAATGTGCGAGCCATGGGCCGAGGCAGTGCTGAGCCAGCGTCTCTGGGTGCTTCATTGTTACCCTGTCCTAGAGCTGGGGAAACTGAGGGGGCAGAGTGGTCTGACCGCGGGCCCCAACCCCACAGCACTGTCCCGTGTGCGTGGAACGGCCCAGCCCCGGCAGGTGGGTATCTGGCTCAGCTGTGCCCGACCGGGCTGTGAGGGCCTCGTACACACATGACCTGCCCCTGGCCAGGTGCTCCTTGTGAGGAGAGGACATCCCTGCCAGGGCCCTTGGGGCCCCTCCCGTGCCTGTCACTGAGTCACTGAAGTGGGGTGGGGGGCGGCCGAGTCCATCCGGAACGGCAGCGGTGTCCCTGTGCTAAGCCCCAGTGCCATCCTGGGGCAGCAGAGGGGACCCCCCCCAGCCTGTCTGACCCAGGATGCTCCTCTCCCAGGCAGCACCATGGCCCATCCAGGTGGGAGACGCCGGCAGTAGACTGTTTCCCTGTGGTCCGGGGTCACCATCTAAGTTGTGCCCCCAGGCCCATCCCTCCCTCTCTGGGCCTCAGACACCTACCTACTGTAGGAAGGTGTGTGTTAAATCAGCAGGGGGACCGGAAGGCACACATGCCACCTCATCTACTTGGTGCCATGCAGACATCACTAATCGATCCCAGCACTCTTTCCTTGACACCTTGGGATCCCGATGAAGGGTCCACATGGCCACTCGAATTGAACCTGGCAGACCATCTCTGACACCCCTGGGAGACCATGGGGGTCCTCTCTGCCCTGGTGAGGTCTCCCTGACCCCCACAAGATGAGGCCCTTGCCATGTGCCTCCTCTCCACTGGCCACTGACTGCACTTGCGTCATCCCAGCTCTCTGAGGACCCTGTTTGCTCAGAGCTGTACGTCGGGTACACAGCAGGTGCTCGATATGTGCTTGCTACGTGCACGTGCGCCTGGCCCGAGTGTGCAACCTCCGTTCTCTCCCTCTCTTCCCGAGGACCACACCCTCCCTCCTTCACCCAGCAGCTCCCAGGACCCCTCCGAGCTGCCCCGGTTCCCCTGAGCCGCGTCAGTTGTACTTAGGAATCACGGCAACAGCCGACACGCCCAGCCTGCCCTATACTCATGCATCGGTGGAAGTGGGGAGCCACGGGCAGAACACATCTGGTGGGCCCTCCGAGGTCAGAATTCCAGCTACAAGTGGGGGTGGGGCAGTGCTGGGAGCACGAAACCGCCTTCAAAGACACTCCTGACCCAGGACCCGGCGGCTTGGAACGGCTTCCTGCCCCCTGCCACGTGCGGCAGCCACCCCAGGGGTGGGTCCTCTCCACCCACACAGACCTGAGCCCCTAGCTGGGCTGGGAAGGCCCAGGCACTTGGGCCGCTCCAGACTCGCATTTCCACCTCCAGGGAAGCCGCTGGCCCACAGGCCGGCTGGACTTTGCAACAGACAGACCTGGGCCTGGTGCTTCCCCACCCATCTCCTTGGCCAGTGGGCCGGGCCTGTCGCACCCGCACGGTCAGGGTGGCCAGCTCCCAGGACCCCCAGAAGGCTGGGCCCCAGGGCTGCCCTGGAGAGACAATGCCGCCAGACCCCGGTCACAGGCGCGCTTACCTGGCCCGCTCCAGGGGCTGCTGGCCTCCTCCTTCTCCAGCCTCGTCTCTGGCTCCGGACCCTCCGTCTCCTCGGAGCCTCCTGGGGACGTGGGGGGTGGTGGTAGCGGTGGGGGTGGAGGAGTAGCATCTGCAGGAAGGAAAACACCAGAAGGTTCTACTGAGCCTCAGGGCACCGAGTTGCCCGTCCACCCCAGCCTGTGGCCGGGAGGGATACTGAGGCCCAGGTGGGTAAGCACGTGGCACAGTTCCCGCCACCACCCTCCCCCCACCAGCTTGTTCTCAGGGGGCGCCGTCAGACATCTCAGTTTCTCCTCCTTCATTTTTGGCCTTTAAAACCCCTCAGCCCCTTATTAATTGCGGCAGCAATAGCTGCCCTCCCAGCTGCTGTTAATGATTAGAGCGTGGACGGCCTACCAGCACGCCCAGGCCAGCGGGCACACGCGTGGCCCGGCTCCCTGGTCTCCTCGGCAGGCAGCTGGGGGCTCCTCCGCCAAGCCCCGCACCCAATTCCAGCCCAAAGGGCATATTTGCCTTCCCTGCTGGGCCTGATAACCACCGCGGCCCCCAATCGATGAGCGCCCATAAAAGCCCCCCCTTGGTGACGTCACACGCCCGGCAGATTATTAATACCCGCGATAAGGGCCGTGATTAACATCGAATAAATCAATCACACGGTATAAAAGTTCTATTATTTTTGGCTATAAATCAACACGGCTGGCATCCGAGCTCCAGCCACTGCGCGGGAGCTGCACTGGGCCCGCCCGACAGGCAGACATTGCTCCTGCTGTCTTATCGCGCCCATCAGCATGTTATCACTGAGGCCTGTGCCAGGTGCAACCCCGGCTGTTTTTTTCCAGCTCCTCCCCAGTCCCGCCCCCGCCCCCACCCCGTGCAGCCCGGCTCCCAGATCAGATAAGGGGCCCGGCTCCCCGGGGCAAAGTCCACCAGTCACCAGCCGCTAGCCCTTTGGAGAGCGTGGCCCCCATTAGCACGCAGCACCCGATGGTGATGGGGGGCCCCTCGCCGCTCCCTGGGCCCTCGGAGGGGCTGGTGCCCAGTTACAGGTGCGGAAACCAAGGCTCAGAAAGGGCAGGAGCCCGGGCCGGGATAGGCTGGGGTGAGCGCTGGCCGCAGCACTAAACAATTGATGGTGATGGTGAAGGCAGAGACAGTAACAGCTGTGAACGTGAGCGCCAGAGGCCAGGCCCTGAGCCTCCACCCCGCCCGCTGCCCCAGGGGAGCCGCGGGTGACGGGAGCCCCTGCCCTGGTTTCAAGTCCTGCTGGCTTAGCCTCCTTCTCACTGCACAGCCCCAGTGACCCCAATGGATTGCCGCTGGGGAAAGGGACACAGGCCGGCAGGTCTCAGAGGATGAGGCTTATTGGGGGCTTGTGGTCATCCGGGGGAGACTCTGACTCTCTGACACTGGCACATTCTGGGGATGGGGGTCCACAGTGAGAAGGAGCCCCCCACCGTCTCTCTAGGATCTCCACCCCCCAGTCCCAGCCCTGCAGGGCTCCCCTCCTGTCCCCTCTCTGTCCCACCCCAGGGCCTTTGCACGTGCAGGTGTGTGTAGCACAGGCAACTCCACGTGTCCTGCAGGTTTCTGCTCACTGCCACACCCACCCCATCTCGCCTTCCTTCCCAGTCACAACACCCACTTACCACCCTCTAAAATGGCCCAATTTATGGCTATGTCTCTCCCATGGGACTATGGTCTGGGGGTAACTCAGCCCCTGTGCACAGGGCTTCGTGGTACGGAACACGGATGTGAGTGAGATTGCTGTCCACGGCCGGCAGGGTGGAGGGGGGCGCGGGGAGCGGGGCTCAGAGCAGGGGACAGGGCAGAGCCCACCCCCCCAATCCTCCCTCCGCTAACCCCCAGCCTCAGCTCCCTCTTCTGGAAAACACGGGTGAGGGCACTGACCTCCCCCAGGGCCTCCACCGCAGTGAGGCCCATCCTCTTGGGGGTCTTTGGGGGTCTCTGAGGGCACAGCTGGCCTGAGAGGATGGCCCGGCTTTGAGGCCCCTCCAGGGACCCGGACAGAGGAGGCCTCCTAGTGTCAGGTTAATTCACCCCTGGGTGTGTGTGTGGGAGTCTCTCCTTCCAAGTCCTGTTCTCAGCTTCAGAAAAGTGCCCCCAAAACCCTGGGGAAACTGCCAGGAGGGCCCCAGGAGAGGTTCCAGGTGCCCAGGGTGGGGCGGGGTGGGGTGCAGGCAGAGGGGACAGGGAGAACCAACCTGAATCCAGACTGAGGGTCGGATCCTGCTCAGGTGCTCACAGGCTGTGGGACCCTGGGCAAGTCACTTAACCTCTCTGGGCCTCATTCCCCCGTCTGTAAAACGGGGTGTTTTGCCTTAACAGGAGAACCTGCTCGGTACCGAGCCCCACGTGTGCTGAGGCAGGCAACCCCGTTTCATCGAGGGTACACGGAGGCCGGGGGGGGTGTGGCTTTCCCCAGGTCACTCAGTGCCCATATGACCCCCTGCCTCACCCTGGCCTAGACCTTCCCCACTGGGGCCTTGCTCTGCCCATCTCTGCCACGAGGGCTGGGCTTTCCAGACCCTCTGCAGGTGTGTGCATCTCCTCTTCCCAGACCAGCCCCTCCACACCGGCCTCTCCCAGCCCCAGCGGGCACGGGCAGCCCACAGACACCTCTCGGTGCAACGCCCATTTCGCAGGTGTGAAAACTTGAGTCCTCAGTGGGAACTGGCTCCTGTGAATTTGCAGCGAGGATGGGGACGTGGGGAAGGGCGCCAGGATGCCAGGGCCCAGCCTGCCACGTCCACCGCCCGACTCACCTGGGCTGGAAGGGCTCGGGGGCTCGGGCTCCAGTGCTGTGGCCTCCTGCTCCGGGAGGCTGGTGTCCGCGGCCTGGGCCTCTTCTCTGGCCTCCATGTCTCTGAGGGAACCTGCAGACACAGCCCCAGGGGAGTCGTGAGGCGCTGCCCCCCACGGTGCCCACAACTGGCGTCCTGACCCCCCCAGCACAGACACAGCCCCAGGGCCAGGCGCAGCGGGGTCCGAGCAGGGTCTCGGCCCCCCAGGCGGTCAGAGGCCTCGAGGGAGCGGCCGTCAGCACGGGGGCTCCCCCCAGGCCCCCATGATTAGATGTGCGAACCCCACCCTTGTACCCACCCCAAGCCCGGCACCAATGCCTGGGGGCCACCCGGCCTCCTGCTCACCTCGCCTGCCCTGCAGCCTCTGCCGACCCCACAGGCCACTCTTGCCAGGACGCTGGCCCCGGGCAGCCCGACCCCTCCCCTCTCCTCTGCTCCAGGCGTGAGTGAGCGCAGCGAGCGCAGCGCAGCGCTGGCGTCTTCTGGGCGGGGCCTCTGGGGGCTGCCGAAATGCAGGCGCACGAAATGCAGGCGCATGCTCTGCGGCGTCCCAGGGTCCTGGTGCACATCCACAACCCCCGAAGGTAAACATCTCCCGGGGCTCTGCACACCTGCCCCCTGTGCCTGGGACCCCTCCTCCAGGAAGCCCCCACACTCAGGTTCTGAGGTCTGGGAATGTGCAGAGGGCGGGCCCCAGTGCCTGGCACACAGGAAGTGTTCATCAACCTGATTAAGGGGGGCGGTAAATGGCTGATGGGACACAGGTGGGTGTACAGGCGTCTGCAGTCCGGCCTCCGGGGCCCACCAATCCTCCCACAAGCCTCACGCAGGGGGTGCCCCATGGAGCCCTCCGTACAGGTGGGAAGGCAGACTGACTCCCCAGACCACCTAGGAGGGTGGCGAAGCCAGACCCACCAGCATGTCCCCGAGTGCAGGCCAGGGTGGCAACCTGTGCCCCCGAGGTCAAAGGGGTAGTGCCAGTGCGGTGGGCAGAGAGAACAGCGGAGAACAGCTGTCCCTCTTCACCCTGCTCTGTGAATCTCCCACAGGCCCCCTCCACCCCGTCTCAGCTGGGCCCTGGGGCCCGAGACCGGTGCCCGGGCAGCGCTGCCCCCTGCCCCATCACCTTCCCCAGCTCCTCCTCTGCAGACACCTTCCCGCCCCGCCCCGCCCCCCCCCCCCCCCCCCCGCCCAGCTGCACCCTCTGGATTCTAGCTCCGGCCCCACAGACCCACGGGCCCTGTGCTCCCCGGGACCCCTCAGAGCTGTAACAATAGCAGGCGGGCAGGCGTTCACTTCCCGTCGCTTCCCGTGGCCAAGGCCGGGCTCAGACCACACAGAACCAGCCCTGGGCTAAGCCTCACGGTCTCTCATCAACGCACCCACACGGTGGGCTCTGTGGCGGGCTGGGCACACCCCAGACTCGTGCCTCTGGGACAGGTGGGAGGCCTGACCCCCCATGACCTCCCCTGGCAGACGCCAGGGCAGAAAAGCAGAGGCTCCCCGGCCCGTGGGGTTGGCCCCCCAGCCTGCACTGCCGGTTGCCCGGGCGGGCAGCTCGCAGGCCTGCTTGCCTAACTCTTTCTAGAAGCCCAGGTGCTTCTGCAGCTCATTCAGAGCTGGAGATGGTGCCCCAGAGCTGTGGTCCCTCCTGCCGACGCCGTGGGACATCAGGGGCTCAGTGGCCAGCTCTGGAGAATGGGTGTGAAGCCCCTGCTTTCAGGGACTGCTGGGACCAGAGCCCTGCGGCCGGGCGATGCCGGGCACACGCCTCTCCCCGTGACTCTCCCGCCCAGGTGGGCCTCAGCCACCCAGGGAGGCCCTGAGCTCCTGGCGGCTCCATTTATGGGAGAACAAAGGCACCCGCTCCACACAAAGCGTGACAGGAGCGTGAAGAAAGAGGCTGCCGGCTGCAGCAATTTATCCTGCCGCTAATTCATTCCAGCACAATTAACACTCTGATAACACAGGAGACAATCGCCAACCAGCAAATGGCTCCAGGCCCAAGGCGGGATGTGACGGCATGTGATGCTGCGAATCCTGCCCCAAGTCTGCCTCGGAGCCACCGCTGGAGCCCCCCGACACCCCCGGGGCCACCTGTGCACCTGGGTCTCCACTCCACCTGGGAGGAAGCTTTCTCCACTGGCTGGGGTGAGACGCTGCTGCTTCCCGGGGTGCCCTGGGCTAGGAAGGACCCTGCTCGACCCCCGTGGGGCCCTTTATGGTCAGACACCCCAACTGCTGAGCCAGGCCAACCCACGGCCAGGCAGGCGGTGTCCTTGCTGTGTGACTTCAGGCAAGTCACTCCACCTCCCTGTGCTTGGAAAGCACAACAGCTCTGACCCCGCAGGACGAAACTCGGTTTCACCTGTGTGGAGCCTTGGTCAGCGCCTGGCACGTAGTTAAGTGCGCAGGGAACACCACCCGTCACCAGCATCAGTTGCTTCCACCCAGCACCCAGCAGGGTGTTGCTATTATTAAGCACCGCCTGTATGTGAGTCCTGTGCTCAGCATTCTACAAATGTCTTCCCTTAAGCCCCCTGCCCACCTCGTAGCCCAGGGGTGGAGGGCAGTGGGGCAGGTGTGTGCAGGGAGGGGCCAGCAAGAGGCAGGCCCTGATGCCAGGCATGATGGGTGAGTGCCTGGGAGTCTTCCGACATCCCAGAGGTGAGGCTGAGTCATGCCCACTTCGCAGATTAGTCAACGGAGGCCCAGCAAGTTGGACGGACCTGCCTGTGGCCCTTGGCAGGAGCCCGACTCCCCGAACACACCACCCACGTGGACGCTGCTGAGGCCACAGCCCTTCTCTGCTCCAGGTGCGGCCCCACGCCTCCCCCGCCCTGCCGATGACCTGGGGTGAGGGTGACACTGGCCCCACTGCCCGGCGGGATGGAGAGGCCTGGGCCCAAGGCCGAGCACCTGTCTGGGGGCGTCCACGGGTGATGACGGTGGTCACCAGCACTGGGCACGGCCCCCGCTGCCCGAAGCCCCTCAGTTATCACGGCGAGCAGACGCCCCGCAAGCCGATCCGTCTCCTGCTCATTAAGCCGGACGCCGAAATGGAAATGAAAACATAATAGCTATTTGATTGGGGGTGAGATATTTTGCATATTGGCTTGGCGCTGATAGCGGAATTTCATCAACTCCCTTTTTTCATGCTTTAAAACTGAATTACGGAGACAGGCTCTGTGCAGCGGGATGATCCCAACTCCCTTCCGAGGCCCAGGCTGCCGATGATTGATGGCCCTCCCGGCTTTGATGTGGAGGCAGCTGGGGGTCCTTTTGATGAGGGGTCCTTTCGATGACTACCCCAAAGAAAGCCGGAGCTGGCAGCTGAGGAGGACAAAATCGCCCGATGTGGCTCTGGGGTGAGCCTGCCAGGTGGGGTGCAGAGCGGGGTGGCTCAGGGCACTGGACAGGGAGTCTGGAGGCCCCAGCCGAACCCCCGCTGGCCCCTGTAAACTGTGCCCGTCCCCCAGGCCACTGGAAACATTATGAGAAACAACCAGAGCAAAGCCCCATGAGCCTCCACCTGGACTCCGCGCTTGACCTCAGGCGTGGGTCTTTCCTGAGGCCCCGCTAAGTGGCTGCCATTACACAGCCATTTATGCTTCTGTGGGGAGATCCTTTGTGTTCCCAACTCACAGAGGAGGAAGGAGAGGTGGGGGCACCTGCCAGGCCGCCTTCTGTGTCAGGGCCGGAGCATGAACGCAGGCCCGATGGCCTGGGGGTGGGGTGGACACTGGTGGGCACGCGGCCCTGCTCGTCCCCCGACATCCCCACCTGCACAGCCTGGGGTGCGGTGGACCTGAGCGCCCACGGCCTCCTTCTCAACTGCCGTTCACTCCTGTGTTCTTCATTCACTCATGAAACCTCCCCTGAGTCCATCTCCCCGCACAAGGTCCTGGGGACCCTGCAGCAGCCAACACGTACCCCCCAGGAAAGAAACGTGAAAAATGCAAGTGTGGCCATTGCCACCAAGGAGAGGTGGAGTGACAGTCACGGAAGGCTTCCTGGAGGAGGTGACGAGTGAGTGGTGATCTGGGATGGGACAGGAGGCTGCCTGTGGGCGGGGCTGGGGAAGAGCACTCCAGGCAGAAGGAAGAGCAGGACGCTGGGGCCTGTGGCCTTGTGCAGGCCACGCCTCCCCGAGCCCAGCTTCCTCACGGAAAGCTGTGGGTTACAGCAGCCTCGAGTCATGGGCTGCGGTCAGGGTTCAGCAATGTGGTGCTAGTGGGTGCCGAGCACACACTTGGGGTTATTATTACAACTGTTGTTATTGTTTCAACTCTCCAGGCAGGTGCCACACCTGCCCCTCTGGGGGTGGGATGGGGGGCGGGGCATGGATAGGGGCGTGGTGACCAAGGGGCACGGCTGGAGGGAGGGGAATGAGGGGCTGGGGCCTGGGGAGGGCAGTGTGGGTGGAAGAGAAAGACCTCCCCCTTGGCCGGTGGAAGGCCCAGCCTCCTGTCCCGCTGGCCCTGGTCAGCGGTGGGCGGGAGGGGGCATGGCGCTGCCAGGGAGAGACCCTGGCCTCTGGGCGGCACACAGCAGCCAGATAAGGGCCCGATAACTGAGAGAAAATAGCAACAGATTCAGACTTTCCCACCGCCGGGCAGTGGGGCAGCTCGGGCCACGGCAGGGGCAGGAGGCGGTGGGGACAGCCTCGTTCTCCCCGAGGGCGGCTGTGCTGTGTCCTGGGGGCTTGGGCCCCTCCAACCAGGACGGGCTCTGGTCCAGCTGGTACTGGAGGACGAGGAAACAGAGGCCCCGAGCACACAGGCGGCCCCAGCCCCTCGGGACCATGTGACTTGTTCTTTACCCTCAGTTCTAACAAGGAGCTGGGCTGATTTCCAGGCTGAGCTGGATGGAGAGAAACGAGTGAGAAGGGGAGCCCCCAGCAGGGACGGGGGAGCAAGGGGAGACCAGCATACGGGGCTTTGGTGAAGGGCAGGGGTGTCCCGCACCTCAGAGCCCAGGGCTGGCAGGAAAGGGGCGCAGAGGGGAGGCGGGCAGACGGGCAGGTTCTCGGCCCCAGGGAAGGTCACCAGGGCCTAGAAAGGGTCCCATTTAACCAGAACTTCTTAAAACTTTTGCCAACACTTAGAAGGAAGGTGGGTCCCAGCCCATGGTCCCTGAGAAGCTCGCACAGCACAGGGGTGCAGGCATCGTGGGGGGAGGCTGGCGATCTGGGAGGCGCCCTGGGTGCCTGTGGGTCCTCTCATGCCCACCCTCCCGCCAGGGTACCAAGGCCCAGCACAGATGCTGGGCACCCTCGGTGGGTCCACCTCATGTCCACCCCCCAAACGTGGCTGGAAGCTGCCCACTGCTCTCCGGGCCGCTCTGGCAGGAGGTCCAGGCCCATCAGCACAGGGCCGTCCTGGCTCCCAGCTCCTCCCCGCTCCCTCCACCCTCACCCCCTGGATGACAGCCAAACTGCTTCCGCTGTCCACGCCCCTCCAGGCATGTGCCCTTAGCCCACACTGTCCCTCTGCCAGGACAGCTCCCCCTGCCCGGTTGGGGCCTCCTCCTCCCTCCGTGAAATCTCTCCCCACACTTGGGTCATCCCTGGAGCCTTACATTTGTCCGCAATTGTCCCCTGGGGTGTTGCTCTGATGCTCTGTTGCCCTCCCCCAGTGCCCAGCAGGAGGACGGAGGGAGACCCCGCCCCGCAGCCCACTCCATGGAAGGTGCTGCCAGCGTCGCCCCTAGCGGGCTGTACCCTACGATAAAGGTGCACCCATGGCAGCAAGGATGAGAAGCGGGACCCCCCGCGGAGCGCGGGGGGGGGTGCCCTCTCGTCCTCGAGAAGCTCAGGCTGGGAGGGGCCCACAGGCCTCCACTGTGACCCGCCAGTGGCCCTCATCAACCCAGGATCAGTTCCTGCTGACAGCCAGGGCGACCACAAAGAGGATGTTGGCAAGATAATCTTGGCTTATTCGAGTGGGCAGCCTGCCCCACGGAGGGGCGGGCGAGGGTCTGAACCTCCGTGTGCGCTGGGGGCCTGGGTCCAGATGCCCTCCCACGCTGGTCCTGCCCCCCACCCCGATACCCGGTGGCAGGCGTGGCCCTGGGACAGAGGAGCCGGGAGGGCGTTGGGGGGGCAGCCTGACTCCCCGCCAAGGGTCAGCTGATGGCGCTCGGGTGCACCCTGTAGCAGGGGGCTCACTTCTCCTTCCAGAGGAGCAGACATGAGTCCAGACCCTCGGCCTCTCAGGCTTGGTCCCCGCCTTGGGTGGGCAGGCCCCCAACACGGCTGTGACTGAGTGACGGTGGATTCACCTGCTTTTGCTGCCAGGCTGTGAGCTGGACCTGAGGCGCGCAGCCTCCTAGCCCCGTGTGCACCCAGGCCACGCCCGGGAGGTGCTGGTGGCACGCTGTCCCGAGTAAGCCAGGCCGAGGAGAGTGGCCAGCCGCTGTCACAACACACTCTGGGCCACGGGAGGGCAAGGAGAGCCCTCGGCGTCGAGGAAGAACTTGGGTGCTCAGAGCGGAGACCAGCGGAGGCCCCATGCTCTCCGGGAACAGGGACCCCGTACTCTAAGGAACAAGAGTGCTGCGACCTACTTCAGCTTTTAACGTATTAAAATATCATAGGGAGATATCATTTGCATACAATAAAATTCATCCTTTTAAGTGTCATTCATCTTTTGGAGGCGTGTTCACTGAAAGATGAGCAGGACAGTCCTAGGTAACCCAAACAAAACCCAGGGCCCCCTGTAGCCCAGGCTCAACAAAGAGACACTTCAGCAGCCCAAATCCCCACCCGCTTCTCTCCAAAGCTTTGCAGGGGTCAGTCAGGATCTTCGACCGCCTCTCCCAGTCACTTCTCCACACCCCCGGCTGACCCAGCGCCTGGCACCCCTGCTCGGCTGTGCACTGTCCTGGCTTCCCTGTCCCTCCCCCAGACCCCTACTGTTCTCACCTGTGCTCTGACTTCCTCACGGGAGGTCTGGCAACTGGGCTGCAAGGGTGTGGAGGGGAGACCTGGGTGCCAAGGAGACGGTGGGCGGGTGCAGGGGTGAGGCCAGCAAGCAGGCTCCTGGGGATCTGCTGTCCCCAAGTCCCCACGCCCAGAAACAGGAGCCTGCTGTCCTCCCGTGTAGCTGCTGAGCCAGGACGACCACTCCCAGGGCCTCAGGCACCCCTCAGCCCAAGGCAGCCCTCTCTTCCCCCAGGCCTCCCCGCCCTGGCCACGGCCAGTCAGCTCCTCCAGCCCCTTCCCTTGGGGCTGTCAGCACAGATTCTGAAGACTCACTGCTGCCTGAGTGACTGTCTACACCCGTCTCCCCTGCTGCACTTGGCTTCCTGGTGATACTCACCCAGAACTCCTCCTCGGCTCAAGTGCACCTCGGTTCTCCATCTCTGAAGCCCTGGCCGTGGGCCGCGGCCCACCCCGACCCACACCAGTGCCCGCCCTCCCCTGACTCTGGCGAGGCCGTCCTGGCCTGAACTGTCCCGGCCCAGAACTGCCCGCCTTCTCACTGCACACTTACTCCATCACTGCCTTCTCCGTCTCTGCTCCCGGAGACTGGGGCATCCCCAGCTCCGGTGCACAGTGGGTGCTCTGGAAACTCTGGTGACTGCCGGACAGGTGGGGGAGGGGAAGAGGTGGGCTCAGAGCCGGGCGTGGCTGGGGGCCACCCAGGTCCACAGTGGTGGCGGTGGGGGAGTCTGGCATGGCCCCAGAGGGGAGCCTGGGGGCTGAGCCTGCTTGTTGGGGGGGTGTGACCAGGGACTCAGCCCCGGGGACCCTGAGCGGGCCACCTGCCCCCACTGGTGGAAGATAAGCCGGCAGGCCCTGCCTGGGGCTCTGAGGCCTGGGTGAGTATGGGGGCTCCACAGGATGCAGGGAGATGGGGCGCTGACACCTGGGGGTCTGCACCGCATCCCACCCCCAGCCACCACCACCTCCTCCTGTGGCCAGCCTGCAACCAACGGGCGAACTTGGGTGGCTTAAGTGCCCCGGCCCCAGGGCCACGCCCGGATCCCCGGCACGCATCACCCCTCGAGGCCGCACAGGGCAGGAAGGACCACGGGCAGCGCTGGGCCTGTCCCAGGCAGGAGTAATGCCACCATCACCATGACCATGACGACGGTAGCAGCACAAGCACTCGGGCAGCCTCTGCAGCAGGTCGGGCTCTAGACTCACCCACAGGGGACTTCTGATCCTTGTAACGACCCTGATTTACTGTCACCCCCATCGTCCAGGTGGGGAAACCGAGGCACAGAGAGATAAAGAAATTTGCCCAAGGCCTTACAGCTAGGGGAGTGACAGACTGCCACCTGCTCTCCCCTCCCGAGCCCTGCGTTCTCCCCGAGGCCCACCCGCCCAAACCCACCGTCCCTGTTTGTAGAGGTGGGGGCCCACTTGGGGGGCATTTGGACCCAGGTCTGTGTGGCTCCCAGGCCTCCTCTCCCCTCACTGAGCCTCAGTGTCCCTTCCGGGCTCTGCGCCACACACAGCCTGAGCCTCGGAGAAGGCCTCCCTCCCCTGTGGGCAGCCCCCCTCCCTGGTCTGTTGACTGCTGTCTGCCCCCTCTGTTCCCTGAGGCAACGGGGGGGGGTGCCCATCTGCTCCCCTGGCTGTGGTAGTGGCTCAGCAGGGGTGTGAAGCAGCTGGCACCCAGGGCCCCTCCCTCCAGGAGCTATGGCTCCCTCTGGCTCAGACCCCGAGACAAGTGTGCACAGCCCTCGACAGCTTATGGAGCTCTGCCAGGACCTGCATCGGCACCAGCCTGTGGGGAAACCGGCTCCACAGCGCAAAGAGGGAAACTGGGGCAAGGAGCAGCCCCCTTAGAGAGCAGGACCTTGGGCCACACGGCTCTTCAGGACCAGGCAGAACCGAGACTGTGCTGGGCTCCGGGGCGTATGGCTCTGTGCCCGGGGAACCTGCCCAGGCCTTGGCTTACCCATATGGGAAATGGGTATCAACCCACCGACCTCATAGGGCCGTTGTCAGTGTGGACAGGGAAGCGCTTTGCAGGAGATAAAGATGCCCCCGGATGGGGGTCCTTCCCAGGAGCACCGTGATTCCTTCCACCAGGCTTTCCACGTGCTGGGTCAACCGTGAGCAACAGGTCCAGATGGGGGTGAACAGTCTGGGTAGGGGGTGAACACACACCTTGGATATCATGAAGGGCCAGGATGGGTACAGGATAAAGAATGGTGGGTGGGTGTGGGAGTGGTCACTAAGGGCTCCTCGGAGGAGGCGATATTTAAGCTGTGACTGTGAATGGGGAACTCTAGACAGAGGGAACTGCCAGTGCAAAGTCCCTTGATCGGGAAAGAGTTTGGTGGGTTTGGGTGCTGCGGCTGAGGAAAGAGCACCAAGGCTGAGAGAGAGGCAGAGAAGCCGGAGCAGCAGGGTGGCCGGCCGGGGTTTATTCTCGGCACCGTGGGAAACTAAGCGGAAGAATGTGGATGCTGGATTGCAGGAAGGACTCCAGTGCGCAGCTGCTGAGGCCCGGCCACCGCCTCCAGGCAGTCCCCAGTTCTCTGCCACCTCCTTGGTCTGGCTCCACATCCTCCCCTGCCCAGAGCCTGTCCCGTCTCTCGGGCCAGGGCCAGCGGGCTGGTCCCCCACCTCGGTCCCTGGGGGCAGGGGCCCAGGCGGGCGAGGCGGAGAGAAAGGGGAGCAGAGGAGGCGGGAAGAAAGAGTGGGGCCTGAGAAAGCCCAGAAAGCCCAGCCCGGCTGATAGGGGAGAGATTGGTTTCAGCCGGAGCCGCAGGGCTGCCAAGTCCACATCCTATCGGCGGCCTGCACTTACTCAACATTCATCACTGCTGAACTCGGAAACTTTATCAACGCTAGAGGTTGGCGCCATCTCCGGGCCTGGCCACTCCCGGCCCTCCGATGGGCCCGATAGCCGCTGATAGATTACACGAGATTGTTTCACTCTGGAGAACCGATTACGAATGCTCCTCGGGGGAGGGCTGCAGACCACGTGGCCTGGGTGGGGCGGGGAGGGCCTGAGGCCACTTGTGGGCCGTGGCAACTGTCAAGAACACACTTGGAGCATGTGGCAGAGACCCCACGTGTGTGACTGGTGGGGAGGGGGAGGGGGCTACGCCACAGCGTGGGGCGGGAGCGGTGGTCAAGGGGCCGAGGCCACGGCATAGAGCCGTGAGTATGAAGGAGGCCCGGGGAGGAGGAGACGGGAGTCGTGCCCGAGAACAGGGGCCGCAGGCTCTGGAGTGGTTCTCTCCAGATGGGCCGATAAGGACTGACAGACGGGAGTGGGGCCGCAGCTCATGGAGCCATCCCGCGTGGCCTGCCGTCAGATGGACAGAGGCAGACGGCTTCCTGGAAGGGGACGGGGCTCCGGTGTGACAGGGCCCTGCCATCTGATAGGCGGGGCAGGAGACCCCGAGGGGGATGGGCCAGGCGCCGAGCCCTCCTCAGCTCTCATCCCTGGGGCTGCAGCCCCTTGGGGCCCGTGGCCAGGTACCGGGAGGGCAGGCCTGCCCGGGCTCGTCTGCAGACCCAGCCCTCGGGCACGACTGCCCCGGGTCCCACACTAGGACCCCCGTGAGAGGGTCCTCTCGTCACAGGGACTCCTGCGCCCACTCGGGCTCTGGGTTTCATTCACACCATGGTGCCACGGCCCTGGGGGGTGGCTAGCTCCTCTTCCTCCAGGCAGGCCCTCCTGATGCTCTGCAGATCAGGAGCGGGATGTACACCGGGCCTGGGAGACTCCAGTGTCCAGACTTGGGGCCACACTACCCCAGGTGTCTCTCCAGCGCCCCGGGGAGGGCGTGCAGCAAGGAAGGAAGAAGCAGGGTCCTTTGGGCGGGCCTGTTTCCCTGCTGGGTGCGCCTGGGCCATAGGCAGCAAATTGACTCTGCTCCCACTGCACAGATGGGGAAACTGAGGTCCCGAGGTGCTTCCTGGGCCCACGGGGAGTTGGTGGCTGTGCAGGGCTGGACCCCAGACCTCCTGGCCCAGTGCATCCCTCGTCTCCATGGGGCCCAGAGCCACAGTGTCCAGGAAGCTGGGGGCGGCGGTGCACCTGGGCTTAAATCCCACCGGCAGGCCCCTCACCGCCCTGAGCCCGTTTCCTCAACTGAAACACTGGGAGTTAAAACATCAGCTTCAAATTCATAGATAAAAGTGGAAGAGAGGTTGCCCGGGGCTGGAAGGAAGAGGAGGTCAGTGTTCAATGGGGACAGAGCTTCTGTTGGGAAGATGGAAAACTTCTGGAAATGGACAGTGTTGATGGTTGCACAGCCTCACGAATGCACTTACTGCCACTAAGGTACACACTTGAACTGGCTAAATGGTAAGTTGTGCTACCTGTATTTTACCACACACACAGACACACACACACACACACACACACACACACACACACACACGAGTCTGCTGCCCAGTGCCGTGGAGCACACAGCAGGTGCTCCCTGAGTGCCTGTTCCCTTCCTTAGGGATTCAGAGACACATAGCCCTCCACAGCGACGCGTCTGCCCCACCACGCTGCCCCAGGCCACTGCTGAGCGCAGAGACAGGCCAGGGCTTGCCGGGGTCTGGTCCTGTGTCCACAGATCGGGGCTGGACACACTGGGGAGCATGTCCATGAGGGAGGTCAGATGAGCCGACCGGTCCCGTGAACGGTCCCAGGCAAACCTCTGCAGCTGGTCATGGCCCAGCTCTGCTGGCCTCCCACGGAGGGGGCCACGGCTTCCCTGGCCCGGCTCCAACCCCTGCAACCCTGCGCCTCCGCCCCCCCACACCCCCATCCAGGAATACCCAGTGAGCCCAGACCGAGCAACAGGCCTGTGCCAGCTGCTGTCCTCTCTCCCCAGCCGTCATGCGTCTTTCCCCGTTAGGGCTCTTGCCGCTGCTGTTCCCTCTGCCAGGAACGCTCTTCCCCCCACACGTCATCTGCCTCTGCCTAGTCTCTTGTCCACCCCTGTTCCCAGGCAGCCAGCCCCGAAGCAGCAAGCCTCGGCTCCGCCCATGACCCACGTGGCCACCACCCACGTGGCCACGACCCACGACAGCACTCCCTAGCAGGGGCTGTTTTTCTTCCAGTTCCCTCTGTTCCTTGGGTTGGCTTTGCTCCCCTGGGACAGGGCCCAGGGTGGGGAGCAGATTTAGAACCCGGTCGAGGGAGTATTTATGGAGCACCTGCTGTATGCCCTGCGCTGTCCTGGGGAAGGCAGAGCTGCCCCGCCACGGTCACACAGAAGCGGTCTGGTTCTGGTCTGATGGCCCCCTCCCTGTTTCCTTCCCCTTGATCTCAGCCCAAACTCCTTCCCTCCTCACCCCTCTGCTATTTTCCACTTATGCATTTTTGAAAAACGCCCACGCCTGTGGCTGGGTTTCAGGTCACAGAGCCCTGTGGGTGCCGTGGGAGCTGGGGGGGTCTCTGGCTGGACTCTGGGCCCCATCTTGCCAACAAGACATCCCAGGGGTGCAAAGTGCCTTTGAACATCGTGAGAATCCCCCAGAGTTTCTTGAACACTTCCTATGGACATGGTCTCTTGTCATATAAATTTCTAAAATAGGAGCTGTGGAGAACCCCGTTTCCAGAATACACCACAGCCACAGATAGAGGAGGACGCCCCGGAGAACCTCCTGTGTGAGCCCTCACTGTGTGGATAGGGACACAGGCCCAGGGAGCACACAGAAACCCTGGAGGCAGATAGGCCAGACCCTCCCGTTGTACAGACAGCGAGGCAGGTGTGGCCAGTGGGCTGCACCGTGACTCCTTAGGATGGTGCCGAGGCCCCGCCCCCAGCCTGGTGCTACACGGAGCCCGGCAGAGGGAGGGTCCAGATGAAAAGCCCAGCGGGGGAGGGCAGAGGGAGAGGGGACAGCACGCACAGGGGCTGGAGGTGCCCCAGACACGTGGAGTGGGAGGGGGAGCTGGCCGGCCTTGAGCTCTTGAACTCGGTGTTCCCATCTGGGAGTGTGAGCTGGCCGCACTGATCTCGGGAATGCCCAAGTCCTGGCCCCCCAACTCAGGCTGTGGGGGTCTGGGCTCTGCAGGTCAGCAGGAGGTCATCCAAAGGCCCGCCTGTCCATCCCCCTGTGCCCAGTTTTCCATCACTGGGGCAAGGTCCTGCCCAGGACAGTGTCTCCCCATATTAAGGGCTCCCCTGCAGGAGGCCCCGCCCACTCTGAGAAGGCCCGCCCCCCACACAGTGCTTAGCCAATCCCTGGGCCTCACTCCTGCTCATTTGCATGCCCGTTTCCATTGGCTGAGGACACAGAGGTTAGGCCCTGGGTTCCCTGGCTGTGGGGGTGGGGCGTGGGGGAGACCATGCTGGGTGGGATGGGGGGGGTGGCACTGGGCTCTGAGGGCCCTGGGCTGGCTCTGGGGAGACTGGCTCTGCTGGGCCATTCCGGGGAGCCTGAGGGCTAAGGGGCTCTGGTGGGAGGACCAGGTTCTGGGGGGTGGGTTCTAGGGGTGCCAGGCTCAGGGTGACCCGTCTTAGCCCCAGGTCTGGGTCATAAAGGGCCACCTGCTGCTGGGGGAGAACTCTGGTCAGAGTGCAGGCATTTCCTTAAATCCTCCCCCCTCCCCGCCACTATGAATGACTCAGAGCAGGAAAGATACTGACCCAAGGTCACACAGCCAGGACGCAGCAGCACAGCTGGGACCTCACTTCCCCAGTCCTGGCTCCTCACCCCAAGCCTGGGTCCTTCCCTCCACGGAGGCCCTGTAGGGCCACTTCTTATTTTTCGCTGCCTCGTCTCAGGGAGAGCTATTTTTCCGCTTCCTTTGCAAAGTGATGGCGACATTGATGATGATTTTACGAGAACCCGGTCCCCATGCTTTCACCTTAGATCTAGTGGCACCATTTTCGCGGCTCTGAGTTGCAGGGTGGGGGGCTCGCGGGTGTGTGAGTGTGTGTGAGCGCGTGTGCACAGGCTTTGTTCCTGGCATTTTGGTGGGTGAGATAAGAGGAAACAACAGAACCGCTTGGAGCGGCAGGCAGATAGATAACAGCGATAGGGCTTCTCCACCACCAGGCCTATCTGCGCTTTATCGCAGTTCCCTTTTCTTTCTTTCTGGTTCGGGGGGAGGGCGGAACACACCCCCCAGCCCGCCCCCAGCCCACCCCCACGCCCGGGACCCGAGCCGAGGGGCCTCCCTCTCAGGCTCCCTCCCTCTGTGTCTAACACACCCAGTGCCCAGGCCCGGAGCTCCTGGCTGGAAAGGGAAGGGGTCCCGAGGGTCGGTGTCACCACTGAGATGGGTGACAGGGCAGCGGCAGCAGGGGAGCATCCGCCCCCGAGAGAGAACCCAGATCCCTCTCATCAGCCCCGCAAAAGGGCCCTGAGGAGGGCTGACTCCCGTTTCAGGACGAGGCCAGGGAGGCCCAGAGAGGTGACATGGCAAGGCTGTGCGGGGCCCGGGATTTGAACCTGGGCCTCCCTGGCCTTGAGGGTGGTGGTCTGCAGAGCGGGTACTGAACTCCTTCCTTGAGAAGTCCTGTGCACCCCCTGAGGGCACGGCTGGGCGGGGACAGGGAGGCCCCAGGGGAGATGACTCCCGGGCCACTGACTCCCAGCCCGGCGCCCGTGGGGCAGGTCTTAGTGTCTTCAGCCCCGTTTTACAGATGTGGAAACCGAGGCTCAGAACAGGGAAGTGCCTGTGAGCCACAGCGACGGGGGCAGGCTGGACCCCCTAGCCTCCCTCTGCACTCTCTCTGGCCCTGGTGAAAGCAGAGGGTCCAAGGGGAGGGCTCCCAGAGCCACAGGACAGATGTTCCAGAACCACCCAGGTCACTGTGTGAGAGCACAGGGGCCTGGGCCTCTGCAACCTGGAGCCATTCGCCACAAACAGCCCAGGAAGAATGCTGGTGGGATTCGAGGAGGAGGTGCAGCAGGCACCCCCGCAGGTGCCCTGAGAGAACCCCGCGTCCCCAAGCATGTGTCCCGGGATGCTCTCCCTGCTTCTCTCCCGTCTCCTCCCTCAAAGGCCGAGGAGGCCGGAAGTGCAGTCACGCCCACGGCACAGGTGAGGAAACTGTAAGTCACTTGCCCAGGTGCCCTGCACAGGCGGCAGGATTCAAACCCAGTCACCCCACCCTATGCTGGTCCCCCTCCGCCATATATGCACCATTTTACTGGAAATAGCTGACTTCCTTTAGAATACTGAAACAAAATAAAACCCCAAAGACAGAAAGAAACCAACTTTATCACCAAAGGGGCCCATTTTCTGAGGACAGATGAAATGACCTCCAGATGCAAGCAGGAGCAGTCGCCCCATCGTCCATCGCTCTTGGACAGGGCTGTGTGGCCCTGAGCAGTCACTCACCCTCTCTGTGCCTGGGCATTTTCCCCCAAAACAGAGAGGGCAGTCCTCTTAGGGCAGGTGGAAGCTCATGGCCGCCAACAACCCCAGAGCCTGCAGCCAAGATGGAGACCCAGACCTTGACCAGGCCTCTAAGTCAGGTCTCTACGGCTTTCTCCCATGCTGCGTGACCTTGGGTGGGTTACTCAACCTCTCTGAGCCTTGAGTCCTCCGAGGAGAAATGAGGTCAGAGGTGTCCCTCCCAGGATGCTGGGAGGACTCTAAAGGATAACACAGGTCACGCCCAGGCCTGGCATATAGCAAGTGCTTGGGGAAGGCAGCTATCAGCTAACAATGGCTCCATTCGGATTTTAAGTGTGGAGTCCCAGAGCCACCCAGAAATGTCACTGACTGTCCAGTCAGGCCTCCTGTCTCTGGGACCACAGAGAATCTCGTTTCTCAAGAGTCGCTTAAAAAATAAATGCAGAAAGCAGGGAAAATGGCCAGCTGCCCTGCGCCTGCCGGGAGCCCCAGGCAGCTCCTCTGCCAGGCTTTCTGCATCCCTAGTGCCCCCTCTGCAGCGTCCCCTCCCCCACGGCTGCCGCACCTGTCCCTCAGCGGGGAGGATTAGTCCCACGGTGGCCCTGATCACACCATCAGCGCCGGATCTCGGGTCAGCTGAAGGAGGCAGCTTTACCCAGACAGACGCGGAGATGGCACCTCAGTCCCATCAGGGCGCCAGCCGTCACACGTGGCGGCCGAGCGGGCCTCCGAAGGCAGGGTGGCTGGGGACCGGGAGGGGAGAGCGAGCTGGGAGCCCCTCCCTTTCTCCAACTAACCGGCAAGTGGGGCTCCGCCGGGTTCCTTGACATTTACCGGGCACCTACTGTGTATAACCAGGCACTGCTTGTTCTAGGGGTCAGGGAGAGAGAGGAGAGACCCAAGCCTGGGCCCATTTGACACATGAGGACACCGAGGCCCAGAGATATGTCCCAGGAGATAGAGGCAAGGCAGCCGGGTCCAGACACCCAGCTCCGGTGAGGAGCTGTTGAGATTTAAGTCCCCCATGAGGGCTCAGCCCTTGGCCCCCATTCCCTCCAACACGGTTCCTCCTGATGCGGCCGCCTTTCCCAGCAGAGGCCTCTACCTTCCCTCCCCGGCCCGGCCCGTGACACTGTCTTTGTGCAGAGGCCTGGGAGGTGCAGGCTGGACGTGCCAAGGTTGATGGCCGGCCCAGGGGGACAGGACAGGCCGGGAGAGATGGCCCCCACCCTGCCCACCCTCCTCCCTACCTTCTTTTTCAAAAACATAATTTATCTGTGTATTATCAAGAAATCCAGACACTTTAATCAGTGAGCTATGAAGTCAGAATTTCCATTCTTATCTGCGGGAGGAGTGGAAATGGAGGAGATAGCACGAGGGATCGCTGGTGGGGAATGTTAATGGGTGGAGAGGCTGGGCCATTGGCCACGGAGACTCCGTATCTCCCCCATTATCAAGGCCGTATCTTGCCAACCATCTCGGCGCGGTAATGGGGCCAGTTCAACTTTCCGAGTTATCACGGGAGCTGAAACCTGCGCCCGCTGGAGGCCTGGACCGGGAGACAGTTCGGGCGGACCAGGCCCTGGTGGGCAAAGCCAGGATGGAGAGGAGGACCTGGCCGGGGCCCATGAGGGCCTGGGTGCCCACTGACCATCAAGGCCACTGCAGTGAGACTTGGGGGGGGGGTCCCTCTGCTCTCTGGGAAAATGTCTGGTTTTGGCAGAGCTGGGTGTGTGCATATTGTGCAGGAGGGGAAACCGAGGCAGGAGGCCACCTCAGGGTCCCAGTGGGGCTGGGGTGGTCCCAGGCCCTCCTGAGCCGTGCCAGGCCCATGAAATGGAAAGGGTGGGTGGTGTGGGGGCATGGTGGGGGGACCGGGGTGCGAGCAGCCTGCCCTCCTGCCCTGTGGCCCGCAGGGTCCCCTATCACCTTTGCTGGAAACCTCTTCCAGGCCCCAAGCCCCAGGAGCGGGAAACATGAGCAACAAAACCAGCAGGGTGGGGACATCCTGGTGGGCTCTGCCCCCGCAGGTCCCAACCTGAGGCTCAGGGTACGCTCAGTGTGGCCCTAAAATGCTGGGGCTTCCTGCCTGCCCTCAGGGCCCCGGCACGGGATGCCCCAAGGGATGGGGCACCCAGGGCCCATAAACGGAACACCTCTGCCCATTCAGAGGAAAGGGCCTCCAAATCCACTCACTCCCTGGGAGCACTGCAGCTGAGGTGCGGAACAAGAGTCTCACCCGAGGACCCCCCCTCCCCCGCTGCCTAGAAGGTCCCACGTGACCAGGAACTGCCCCAGGCGGGCCTGGCCTTCGTGTGCCAGTTCAGCTGTGGCTCTGGTCTCTCTCCTGCAGCTGGAAGGCTGGGCAGCGGCCACTTTGGCCCAAGAGGGGAAGGCAGTTGCCCAAGGTCACACAGCCACCAAGGAGACCAGAGCTGGATGCTGTCTGGAACGGCAGGAAGGCCTCAGTTTTCTGGACGTAAACATGGGTGGCACCAAGCCCAGCAGGGAGAGCTCTGGCCCTGGACACCACAACTGTTGCCATCCTCTCCTCGCTCCCAGGGTGGGGAGCTCGAGCCGCGGTCCTGAGTCTGACCTTTAAACCCTCTAAGCCTCAGTTTCCCCTCCATGCACCGGGCTAACCGCTGAGCCCCCCTCAAAGGTTGTGAGGGGAGGACGTGAGCTCATGGCTGTAAGTGCTGGGCACCCAGCAGGGGCTTAGTAAATGCTCAGCTAACGCCTCCTCTAACGACCAATGACCATGAGCTGGGGCTGGTGTCGGGATGAGCTTGGGGCCCCAGTAAACTCGGGTCAGGTGGGGGAAGCCTCAGCTTTCTCTCTCATTGCAAGGGGCCGAGTGCCCGATGCCAGAGCAGCCCGAAGAGCAGAGAGGGGCTGCCCCAGGCCCGCCAAGCCCTCCCTGGGGGCTGAGGGTCCAGCAGTGCAGGACGGGCCCGCTGTTCTAGGGGAGGGCTCTCTGGCAGCTCTTCCCCACTGCCCACCGCAGGAAGGAGCCGAGACCCCTGGCCCTGTGGCCCCCTGCCCTCCCGCTCCCTGGGTCTGACTTGCAGGGTGGAGAAAAGGGAAATGAAGGCAGGAGGCTGTGGCAGGTGCAAGTGGCCAGGGCAGATCGGGAAAGCTGGAGGGCTTGAAGCGAGACATCGAGAGGGACTGGCAGGAAGCAGCGCAAGGGCGATGGGGGAGGGGAGAGGTGCCCCCCCCCCTTCCTCTTCATTTTAACTTTGACAAACGACAGACGACGCAGAGGCTCTGGCCCAGGCTGGACCTCTGCTGTCAGGTCTCACCAGCCTCGCTGCCTGCGAGCTCAGCATCACAGTTGTACTTTGTAGGGGAACCAAGGCTCAGGGGGCCCAACTGACTTGCACCCAGCCTGGTGTCCCCAAGATATCCCCATCCTGCAGAGGTGGAGACTGAGGCTCAGGAAGGCAAGGTGAGCCTCCCAGCAGAGCCTAAGAGCTCCACCGCAGGGAAGCTCCGGCAGCCACCCGAGTGCAGAGCCCCTTCCTCCCAGGAAGCAGCCCGCCCGCCAGTTCTGGGGGTGCCTGGGAGCTGGCGCAGGGTTGCACAGACCACCCCATCGATCCCATCTCCACACCATTCGAGTGCTGTGTGACCCTGGCGCAACCACCCACCCTCTCTGATCCTCTTTTTGGGGTGCAAAATGGTTTGAGAACCCCAACCTCAGTGGGTGTACGGAGACTCACGGGAGGGGATGCCGGCGAAGTGCTTACGGGGGGAGGCTCTGAGGCTGACTGGCTGGGTCTCTGTCCCCACTCCGCTCCAGCCCTGAGGTGGGGACCGTGCGGACCAGGAGCACTGGCGCCACAGCCAAGCTTGCACCATGCCGGGGCTCACGGAGGCTGCACACCAGTGCCCCATCACCTCTTTTACGGGACGGGAAACCACGGCTCCACAGCCGGCAGGCCCAGGGGAGGCAGATGGAGGGACAGGAGGTAGAGGGGAGGGGCCGATCTGTGCCCCAGCTCTGGCCCAAGGTCAGCCACTGCATTCCTGCCCCAGCAGGCGATGCCTTCTCCTGAACAGGAGACTGGGGGGAGGGAGGAGGGAGGAGGGAGGAGGGAGGAGGGAGGGGAGGCGGGGAGGAGCTGGGCCCAAGAGGCCCTGGGAGGACACAGGATGACTCAGGAGGGCAGGACAGGTGACTGGGGGGCTAAGTAGGCACTGCCCAGAGAAACCTCGGCCCTCCTCTGGGGTCCACAGACCCAGCTCCTGGATCACAAGTTCTCGAGCATGTTACTGTCTCCCAGGGCCTCAGTTTTCTTGCCTGTAAAATGGGGCAGTCAACAACGATGATGATCATAACAGCAGGTAAGACCCTTGGGCAGGAAAGGGACTGATGGGGCCTGGGCCCACCCCGCCTAAGGTGCAGTCAGGGCACCCGGCCCACGACTCCCTCCCTCTTCAAAAACTAACACATGAAGGGGAGGAGGGTGGGAGGCAGGCCTCTGTGTGAAGCGTCCAGCCCTTGGGCCTTCTGGCAAAATGTCAGTAGTGCAACCAGCAGCTCCCAGGGCTGCCACGTCCACCAAGGACGTGACTGCGGGACAGCACTTTACAGTTTGTATCTGGGAATCTCACGGACCCCACATACAAGCCCCAGGAGGGAGGTGCTCTTATTAAGCTTCTGCTTCAAAAGCAGAAACCGAGGCAAGAGAGAGGCCACCTGCCCACAGGGTCACAGCAAGGCCAGGACTCGAGCCACGTGGCAGCCCCCCGCTGCAGTGGCCTCCCGCTCCGGAGACGAGGGCTGGCCTGCAGCCCGGAGCCCTCGGAGGACGGCGCGGGCCTGGATCTCAGAGCTCCCACTCCCTGCTGTGGGGCACCGGGTGGGGATGGAACCCCTGGGGCCCGGAGGGTAAGGTCCCTGTCCTCAGCCTGCCCAGTGGTCCCAGGGACAGCTGGGGTGGGTGGGAGCGACATGCCACCCATCAACCAACAGCCCAGCCCCTATCTCACCTGGGATCCCAGGTGTGCCCTGCTCATCACCTTCTGTGTCCCAGCCCTGCGTGAGCACCGGACACAGCCTCTGGGGTAGATGCCGTGTCACGTGTCACCCCCGTTCTACAGATGAGAAAACAGGGAGACGCTCCCTGAGGCCACTCAGCTGGGGGCTGTGGTGCTGGAGTTGAAAGTTGGGGGGCTGGGGGGGGAGGGCAGGCCTCTCTCAGACCCAGACCGCCCTCATCGCCTCCTTGCCTGGAGGCAGGACTCTAGTCCCAGCCTCCTGATGTCTTCAAAACCTCATTTGCAAAATGGGGCACTGGACTGGGATGTGCCCATTGAACCAGTGGGCAAACTGAGGCAGAGAGGGGCCACCCACACTGATGCTGCCTGGGGACCCTCGGCAAGCCGCCGTTCCTTTCCAGGCCTCCAGCTCCTCCTCTGTGAAATGGGCACAGGAACACAGGAGGTCCTGGGGTCCTCTCACTGGGCTGCCCGACCCCACAGCCCCTCAACTCTGGGCTGGCTTGGTCCAAACCCATCCAGAGCTCAGGCGGGGAGGTGAGGGGTGGGTGGGGGACAGAGGAACATCACTGACAACTCCCCAGTGCAGCCCCTCCTCTCTGACGAGGAAACCGCAGCCTGGAGAGGGCAAGCAACGTGCGCAGTTTGCACAGCCCGGGCACCTGCCTGGCAAGCTGTAGCTGGAATGGCTGGAGGCGAAGGCCAGCCACGAAGAGGAGTGACGGGAGGGGGGTAGGTTGCGGGGCCCACTTCCTAGGCAGGGTCCTTGCATGTGTTTTACTCTCTGGGGACAGCTTGGGAAAAGGGATTTGTCCATCACAGATAAGCTGGAAACCACAGATCTAACTTGACCGATGGACCACAAAGATATTGTTGAGGACGAGGACGAGGAGGAGGATGGGGATGCTGGCAGCTGTCTGAGAAGATGTGTATTTCCCGTCCGTGCTCACAGCTGTGCTCAGGGACCACCAGTGTCAGCACCCCCATTCTGCAGATGGGGAAACCGAGGCAAAGGCACTGAGGCTGGAAGGGGCTGAAAGAAGCCAGAGAGAAATCCTCCAAGTCTCGGCTTGAACCCAGGCCCTGGTGAGGGGGCAGCCCTGACGGGAGCCTGCTCTCCCCTCCTCACAGGGACACATGCACTGCAGCCTGAAGGCAGCTGAGCCCTTACCCACGGGGCCATCCGCCTCCTGCTGCCAAAGCCGAGGACATGGAGGCACAGGGCCGACTCTGCAGGTGTTGCTGCCCCCTCTCCTGCAACCCTCTCGGTCCAGGCCACTCCTGCCTGGGTAGGGAACAGCAGGCGAGGTCCAGAGAGTGAACGTGTGATGGCGGCCTCAGTCTCCCCGTCCGTGAAATGGGGACAGGGGCCATGGGGCAGCGCCAGGAAGATCCAAGGGTATGGGGGCCGGTGGCAGGAGCCCAGCCAGGTACCCGGGCCCGGGGCTACGGGGTTGGCGACAGCGGCTGGCGACGCAACAGCTGCCTCCAGGAGAGGGCCTGTCGATGGCAGATAGTCCGCCCGGGAGTGTTATTCCCGAGCCCGGCAAGCCCCAGGAACGTCTGGTTGGCATAGAAACAGGAGATAAGGGGTACAATTAATGGCATCGTGTTCCCTCCTCCTTTCTTCCCCAACTGACCCATTTAAATCCCTGGCGGTGCTGGTGCCATGCTGGGCTCCCAGTGACCTCTGGGGAGGGGCTGGCTAGGTGGGCGGGATGAGACTGGGGCTCAGGGCCCTGGCAGGGCTGGACGAAGCCTCCTGGGACCCCACCCTCCTACCCTGCGCAGAAACATCTCAGGAAGGAGGTCACAGGAGACTTGGCAAGGGCAGGGCTGGGGAAAGACCCCTGGGCACCTGTGCTCCCAGAGGCCCATTTCACAGGTGTGGAGACTGAGGCTGGGGAAGCCCAGAGGCAGACAAAGGCAAGAGACTGTGGGAAAGCAGCGTGATGTTCGCAGCAGGGCCAGACTGCCTGCCTTCCAACTCTGGCTGTCACTTTCTTGGGTGAGAAACTTAACTTCTCTGTGCTTCGGTTTCCCCAAGATGTAAACGGTAAGAACAGGACCTGCCTTAAGATAACACATGGCCTGGCACAGAGTAAGCCCCGTGAGTATTAGCTACTATTGATATCATTATTACTATCTAACAAGCAAATGAGCCGTCTGTCTTCCCTCAGGCCCAAGAATGCAGGAAAACCAGCGTGAAGGCCCAGCCTCAGGGCCTGAGAGCTCGGGGGCCCCAGCCGCTGCCCACCAGAGCTCTGCTCAAGGCCAGGTTCAGGGAATGGGGGCTGGGAGCCAGTCCCTGCATCTCTAAGGCCCTGGTCCCTGGCTCACTGTAGCTTGGCCCCCATGCCCCCAGGGCTCTGAGGAGGGGGCGGAGGCCAGCTGAGGGCAGCCACGGTGCCCGTCCACCCCTCGGTTGGCAGGCAAGGTCACACCTGATTTCCAGAGAGGGGAAACTGAGGCTGCGGAAGGCACAGCCACCTGCTCATGGGGCTCGAGTTACAGGCAGCCGGGTTGCCAAAGCCCCATCTTTCCTTGCTTCTCTGCCATCACAGTGGGGTGGTGGGTACTGCAAGGTGACCCCTGGGAACCAGGCAGATTCCCAGGAGCCTCCCACACCTGGAAGGGGGAGGCGCATCGCTCTGTGCAGATAATCCCTCTCAAGTTCATAAAAACTCAAAGACCACCTCATCCCCCTTCCGGCCCAACCCAGTCTCTCTCCGGAACTGGCCCTCACCAGACGGCACTGTCAGCCTCCAGGTGGGCGTCCGGCTGCTGGGGAGAGCGGGAAGGTGGCTTAAAGCTCGGAGTGAATGAGTCATCCTGTGGCCACCAATAATTTGCTTAATCAAGCTCTGAGAACGTGTGAAAAACACCTCCATCTGCAATGGAGCAGCTGTTAGGGCTGGGACTTCTTCCGGGAGCCCCTTGCCTGGCTGGCCTCGATTTCCACTTGGCATCTGGAGCCATGGTCCCCAGGGGCCCTCCCACTGCAAAAGGGCTCTGTGGTCCCCTCAGCATCCCCAGTCTGACCTGGGGGCTTGTTCCTGCCTCCAATGTCCAGAGTTGGAAACTGAGGCTAGCCCACTGTCCCTGGAGGCACCCCCAACAGCTGGCCTCTTCCTGACCCCCGCTGGAGGTCCCCCCTTGCAGGCAGTGCCCCATCTGCCCCCACCCGCCCCCACCTCCCTGTTTTCCGCACTGCTCTCAGCCAGCCCCTGGTCAGCTCACCCCTCCCCTGGCTCCCCAGGGCAGTGGCTAAGACCCAGTACTTGCATTCAGCAAATGCTCAGTGAAGACCTGCTGAGTGGATCAAGGCAGGTCTGAGCAGACATGCCCTTCTGATTTGGGGGACCTGCTCAAAAAGATGCCAGCACACTGTGTTCCCCCCAACCTCAGCTCAGCAGCAGAAGCCACTTTGATTCTTTTTTCAAGAAAACTCCAAGCAGGTTACACTTACCACTTGCCAGGAAGAACACCAACCCCAACTTGATTCAAGGGGGAAAACACCCTCTCTCCTTCTGGAGGTGACAACCCTGACTCTGGCTATCTCACACCATCTAATAAGAATCAGGGCTGGGTGTCCTCCCTCCCCTCCTCCCCGCTCCTGGCCGGTGCAAAGTCAGTTTTCTTTCATTTTGACGGACTGTACCACCCGCAGGGGGAGGATCAACTTCCTGGCAATGAAGTGTGTTTGGGATGAAAACTCGCCCAAACGGACCCAGGCACGCACGCCCCTCCACCCCTCCCCGGCAGGTCGGAGGCCCCCCACTCGCCCCAGCCGCGACGCCCCCACGCTGTTGTTGCCTCGAACCCGGCGGGGCCTGGTGGCCATAGATAAGGGCTCTTATCGCTTTGGGAGATCGCCATCCGGCCGACCGGCCCGGCGCTTATCTGAGCTCACATCGACCCGGGCGGGAGGAAACCTCGGCGGGCCAGGGCGCCGGGGGTCCCGAGCTGCGCTCCGCCCCGCACTCCCCGCCAGCGCGGCCCGGCCTATCGTCGCAGCCATCTGGCCGGCCAAGGCCGCGCTCCCGCCTCGCCCTCCCCCGCTCCCACGTTTGAAGTTAATAAATGGGAGCGCCTATCGCCGCCGCCATCGGTTGTGCGCCTTATCAGCGCGGCACATCTATCTCTGCGCAGAACAAAAGGCGCACAGAGGCGCGGGCAGCTGCGCCCCGGCTTTGGTGGGGGCCCGGGGGGGGGCGGCGGCCCCAAGCGCTCGGGCCCCTCCCCTCCACACCCGCGGCCTGGTCGCAGGTGAGGCCAGAGCGGCGGGCACACAGCCGCCAGGGCCCTACGCACAGCCGCGGGCAGAGGGCGGGCGTGCGGGCGCCGCCGCTTGGTGACAATCTGCGCTCGCATCTTAACGCGCCAAGATCTGCCAGGGTGAGGAGGCGCCCGGGGCCGCGGGCTGAAGGGAGGGTGCCCCGGCCCCGCCTCCCAGGGCCGGCCCCCTCCCCAGCCCGGTTCCCGGGCGCGCTGAAGGTGGACAGCGGGGGCTCGCTCTCGCGCCCGCTTTGGTCCCTGTCCCCAACATGCACCGCTCGGTCGACCCAGCTGAGCCCGGGCGCTCACTCCGCTTTGGGCCTTATCGGCTCTGGCGATCGGCTTCCAACCTGCGATCTCCCTGCCCGCGCTATCTGCATTTCTCATCACGATGAAACACATACACACGCACACACGAGAACAGACCGAACAGAGGCGCACAGGGGAGGAGGGGAAAAAGAAACCAGAGAACCAGCGCAGATCGGGACCTGTGGGTGGTTTTAATACTTGAGTTGACTTGATAGAAGGCGACTTTCGGAAAACAGGTCCCGCTTGCACATTGAGGAGTCGGGTTACGGGAACCCGGATTCATGCTTGCCTTCCCCCTCTCTGGGACCTCGGGAGTAGACACTCCCCCAAGAGCATGCACACAGGGTTCTGGTGGCAATGGTCATGTGGACAGAAGAGGCAGTGCTGGGGAACATGGGGCTGGGCAGTGGTCTGGCCCCCTCTTTGCCTCCTGGGCAGCCCCAACGACCTGCTGGTCTGGCTGGGGAGATGTGGCCCCGCACTCTGGCCCTGGCAGCAGAGGCGCGAAGTTATTATTGGCGTGGGGTGGGGAGCCGTGCTTCCTGTGCACTGCCCTCTCTCTCCCTGCTCAGGCAGCCGAGTGGCCCCAAGAGTACGGGGCGCTCTTATCTCGGGGGGGGGGGGCATCATCAGTGTGGACACAGCAGCTGCCTGCCCCCCTCCCCCACCGGGGGAGTGGCCTGAGGGCCAGACGGGTGAGACACTTGGACGCGTGCGGAGGCGACCCTGGCCCAGGACTGAGTCCCAGGAGACCCCTCCCCGACTAGGAGCAGCCCCTCGGCTAGAGGGTGTGTGTGACCGCAAGCCACCCAGCGCACAGCGCCCCTGCAGTCCTGGCTGGGACACAGGGAGGGGAGGACCTCCAGGAGGCTGTCCCCGGACAGGGAAGGCTCGAGTTCGAGACCCAGAGACAGGGCTGGAGCCCAGCGCGTGGGCTGCGGTAGCTACACCTCCACCCCCCAAGCCAGGCGGCTCTGCAAGACAGCGGGAGTGGGGGTGGGCGCCGGCGGGTCTCCGCCACTTGGCCGTGCACTTCCACGCGCCCCGGGTGCCCCCTCTCCCTCCCAGGTCTCTCTCTTTCTCCCTCTAGATACAAAGCCTGGGAGAGTCAACCGCGCGAGATAAGATCACAATTTCAGCCCGTCCCGACAGAGCGATCTTATCAGGATGGGACTTGCAGAATGGAATATTTTAAACTTTATCTGAGCCCAGATCGGGCCGCCTTATCGCCGCACCATCTCGGGGGATGCGGGGGAGGGGCAGGCCGCGAGGTGGCCGCGCCCCCAGCAACCCCGTTCCGGCCCTCTGGGCGGACACCCCCACCAGGCGGGACCCCCGGTGCCGGTGACGAGACGCGGGGGACCGGCCCGCCAGCGGAGATTAGATTACGGCGCGCTTGGCACACAGCGCGGGGGGCGCGGCGTGGGGTGAAGGTCGCGGGCGCCGCGGGCAGAGCGGGGCGGACCGGGAGCGGACCGGCGGGGGTCTAGGCCGGCGGGCAAAGTTTGACTCACGCTTAATCTGCCGGGGGTTGCTCTGTTTCCTCCTGGACATGTCTCCGGCGCCGCGCGCCCTCGTGGCGGCCGCCTCTAGCCCCTGGCGGGCGGCGGCGGGCGGCGGGGGCGCGGCGGGGCCGCGGGGCGGCTCATGCCCCCGGCCCCTGGGCTCCGCGGCCGCCCCGGCCCGCGCCCCCAGCCCGCCGCGTCCGGCCCGGCGCCGCTGCGGAGGCCGGAGGCTCGGCCCTGCTGTGCGGCCGCGCGGAGCGCCGGGGCCGGCGGGCGGCGGGCTGCTGCCGGCTCCTCCGCCTCAGCGCAGACGCCGCCGCCGCCGCTCGGCTCTTCTCAATGGAACCTGCGGGCAGCGCGCGGCGAACCGGGCGGCCTCGGCCCGGGAGCTCGGGGCGTGCGGGAGGGGCGTCAGCGTCACGGCGCCGCGCCTCCGGGCCCGCCCCCACCGATGGCCCCGCCCCCAGCGCCGCGGCCTCGCCCCGCCTGCACAGAGTTGGCCCGCCCCGGGGCGGATCTTGTTACCTCGCGGCCCTGGCCCCGCCCCGCCCCGCCGCCCTGGCCCGCCCCTGGACTGGCCCTGCTTCCTCGCCGCAATGGCCCCGCCCCGCCTTCTGGCCCCGCCCCCAGAGAGCTGAACCCACCCCCGACCCTGGGTAGACCTGTGGCCTCCTCGACTACTCCTTCGGCCCTGCCGCTTTGTCCCCTGACCCGGCTCAGACTCGGCGACCCAAGGCACCCCGCCGCCCCGCGTCCGGCCGGGCTCCAGACCTCTCTGGACCCGCCCCCACCGGCACAGCTGCAGCTCCGCCCCCAGCCTGACCTGACCTGGTTCGGTCCCTGGACACCGAAGCCCCGCCCAGACCACGCCCCAAAGCCATGGCTCCGACCTCCACCGCCCATGACTCCGCCTCCCGCCCTGTAACTCCGCCTCCAGGGCCTCGGTCCCGCCCAGAACCTCTGGGCTCTGCGACCACCCTCCTCGGCCCGCGGGATGGGGGACAGTGAGGGCAGGGTCAGGAAGCCCGAGGCCTTGACGCCCCACATTGCCTTGGACCAGATTTGGGGTTTGGAGCCGGCTCTGGCAGGGTGCGGCTTCTGCCCAAGACTGCGGTGGAAGCGGCATCCCTGGGGTTCGCCACCTCCGGTGGCTGCAGCCCCAAGTGGAGAGTGGGGGACTTCGGGTCCTCCTCTCTTGGGCTCAGATATGGCTGGAAGTCGGGGGGAGGGGTGGCGTAGAAGCCAGCGGCCTGTGCCTGCTCCCCAGCAGCCCCCAGGCGTTGCCCCTCTGGGCCTCTCCTCCCCCGGCCGTGCCTCTTCAGGGCGCCCCTGCTGGAGGCCCGAGAAGAAGGCCCTTCCGAGGGCTGAGCGAACCCCCAAGCCCCCTCCCCGCCTGGAACAGTCAGAAGGGAGCGAGGTCAGTACTGCCTGTTCCAGCCATGGCCATGGAGACCGAGCCTTCTGTTCTTTGGGATATGTTCATGGGATCCCAGAGGCCCCCCATTTTCCAGGGAGGCTCAAAGTCATACACCATTAGAGTTGTCCCTGGGGGCTCAAGTGTATTCTTTTAACATTCTTGGCCTGCATTTGGTGCCTGCCCCCACCCCCCATATTCACA
This sequence comes from Eschrichtius robustus, assembly GCF_028021215.1. NCBI lineage: Eukaryota > Metazoa > Chordata > Mammalia > Artiodactyla > Eschrichtiidae > Eschrichtius > Eschrichtius robustus. The sequence continues at coordinate 1,719,595 of NC_090842.1, forward strand.
AGAAATAGGAAGTGAGCAGGGCCCAGGGGCTAATGGGAAGACCTTTGCAAACAGGACACCTGGATGCCTGTCCAGAAAGCTGGGCCCACCCACCTGATGGCAGATAATCATCACAACTGTCACATGTGGAGGCTGGCTAGGTACTGAGTACTCTGCCTGTGAGACCCCCCTCATTCTGACTCCTGTTACCTTTGCCCCTGCCCCACGGAAGAGGAAAAGGTTGCCCCCAGAACCTGGGCACTCTCCCCTGCCCTACTGCTGCTCCCAGGAGGGCAGGAGATTGGCAGGCAGGGCAGAAGGTTGAGGTCTACCCCAGGACCAGCCACTGCCACTGGACAGACAAGAACACTAGGGCCGGGAGGCCAAGAGACCTGTCTGGGGTCATGTGGTCACCAGCTCTTCCCACCCCCTGTCCAGGGCCAAGGGGTACAGCCTTCCTAGAGTTACCCGGTGCTGCACCCCTCCTCTGGGGAGCATGGGGCTCATGGATGGCTGGTTCACTCGGCCCAGGGCTCCCACATGTTTGTCAACTGGACAAGGGGCCCCACCTGTCTGGGTTTCTCATTGGGCCTGCTGCCTTCCCAAAAGAGGGCCTCTTTACAGGATGGGAACCTCACAGTCAGGCAGTCAGGGGGATTCCTGGAGGAGGCGGCCACGGGCTGGACCTGTGCTGGGCTTGAGGCTCCATGCATAGCAAGTGACGCCCAGGTTGGTACTGCTGGAATGCCTGGAGGTCTGTGTTGAGGAGGGTTCTGAGGGTCAGCAGGTGAAGGAGAACCACGATCAATTAGTGATGTCTGTCTAGGGTGCAGGAGGAAAAGAGTGGCAGGACTTTGGCCACTTCAGGCTCTGAGAGGAGAGACACACCCCAGTTGCCCAGGGACTTAGAGGCAGAGGCAGGTCCTGCTGACCAGGATCCACTAAATCATTCTCAGGGCTCAGTGGAAAATGAAAATGTGGGGCCCCTTGTTCAAAAATTAAGAATTTCCGGGCAGCAACAGAAGAGCCTTAAACCAAGTGCAGGGCTCTGTGCACCTGCGCGGGTCAAGTGCCCATCAAACGCCATGACAGGGGACTTCCCTGGTGGTGCAGTGGTTAAGAATCCGCCTGCAAATGCAGGGGACTCGGGTTCGAGCCCTGGTCTGGTAAGATCCCACATGCTGCGGAGCAACTAAGCCCATGCGCCACAACTCCTGAGCCCGCGAGCCGCAACTACTGAAGCCTGCGCGCCTAGAGCCCATGCTCCGCAACAAAAGAAGCCACCGCGATGAGAAGGCCGCGCAACGCAACGAAGAGTAGCCCCCGCTCTCCGCAACCAGAGAAGCCCTGCGCGCAGCAACGGAGACCCAACGCACCGAAAATTAAAAATAAATTTATAAAAAACAAACAAACAAAAAAACACGCCATGACAGCCCTGACCCAGGCCCGTGCTGTTTCTGGGGCACTTTGCTTCCATGCTTTGCCCCCTCTGTCTGCCCTGCACGGGGATATTATTACCGCCACCGTACAGATGAGGAAACTCCAGCTTGCTCGTGACCAATGGCGGTGTCACAGGACCTCGCTCACACAGGCCACTACACCCTCAGGGGAGGTCTGTTGATAAGGATGATAAACTGAGGAAAGAGGAGCAAGAAATGCTGTGGAAAGGCAGGCCCGGCTCAGCCCAGAGCAGGAGCGACTGCCTCTGCCTGGGGAAATCAAGGAAGGCTAACTGGAGGAGGTACCATCTCCGTGGGGTTTTGCAGGGGTCCCTGCTCAGATGGGAGAGGGTTCCATCCGGCCACCTGCATCCCCTGTGGGACTGCCAAGATTCACATCCAAACATCACTGGTGGAGAAAACAGAACTGCATTCAGTCCACTTGGGGGTTGGCAACACCCACTATGGAGCTGAGAAGGGCTTGGCGTGGAGCTGGGCTGCCCTGACCACGGCCTGGATGTTTCCTGCTTTGCTGGATTTCAAGGTCTAATAGTCTGGAGGCCTCTCGGGAAGGCTCCAAGGTTGTCTGGGCCTAGGGAAGTCTCCTGGGGATGGCTCTAGGGGCGATGTCATTATCGGCATCACCAGCCTTTTCCGAGCCCTTCTTTTGGGCTGGTTCATGGTCTCTCATGATGTCCTTGTGCAACCCTCTGGTGGTCACCCAGGCAGAAAGTGGCAGAGCTGGGCCTAGGACACAGCTTCCAAGGCTGTCGTGGTGGTGATGAAGACTCTGAGGTTCAGAGTGGCCCTACAGCTCAGAAGTGGTGGCACTTCCTGTGACCCCAGGCAGTCGCACTCCAGAGCCCGGGTTCTTAACCCTGGCTGGGCCCCAGGAGAACTGGATTTGAATCTTGGCTCTGCCACATTGGAGGCTGTGACCCTGAGCAAGTCCTTAAGCAATTAAGTCCTTGGCTTCCTCATCTGTAAGTGGGGGCGGGGGGCATGACCCTCAGGGCTCCTGTGGCTCTGGGCTCACGTCTGCTCCACCGCTGCCCTCTGCCCTGTGGGTTGGCAACCGTGGGCCTGGCTCTGCTGATGGGCATGCTCCCTGCTGCCCCGACCCAGGAGGACTGCCCGGGGCCGGGCAGTGGCTGCCGGTGGGGAGGGGGCTGATTGTGGTGCCACCCACGTCCCAGGCTCTGCACTGGTTGCTAGGTGATGACCAAGGGAACCACAGAATGTTCTAGACACTTAAGCTGGACACTGAAGGATGAAGACTGTTCAGGAGAGAGTGGTGGCAGAAGGGCGTTCTCAGCTGAGGGAGGAGCAGGTGCACAGGCTGGGGGGGCTGGACAGACTGTGGGGGATCGCGTCCCGAGCCCAGGTCAGGTGAGGGGCCTCTGACGGCCAGGCCACACCGTGAGCCCTCTTTCTGCCTGACTGTGCCCCCAGTGTCCCTGACTTCACCTTCTTATAGCTCTGAGAGGCCCTGTGGGGACACTGTTGTCAGCCCAACCCCCGCTCCAAGCTTCCCTTACCTACCACCCTGACCGCTGCTGGATCCCCAGAGCCACTCCTGGCCCACTACAGGCTGAAGCCAGCGGGGCCTTCCACTAAGCGAATGTGATAACCTCAGGGCCTGCCCTGCCCCACTCTTACCTTCTCCTCTGACCCTCCCTGAATGTGGGTCCCGGTGGCCTGTGGCCACAGGGCCTTTGCACAAGCTGTTCCTGCCACCCGGTGCACCCTTCCCTCCCACTGCCTGGCCCCTTCACCCTTCCTCAGGGAGGTCCTGACTGCTTCCAGACCACATTAGGCCGCTCCTCTCTGGTCCAGCTTGCAGGGGCCAGGTGCCTTTTCTGTGGTACTCAGCACGCTGTTACCTTACGCTTGCAGTGGTATGAGTGAGCTGTGGACGGTTCCTCAGTGCCAGGGCCCATGCTGAGCACCATCTGCTCACAACAGCTCTCTGAAGAAGGGACGGTTAGAATTCCCATTTGCCAGACAAGGAAACTGAGGCTCAGAGAAGTGAAGTCACTCCCCCAAGGCCGCACAGCAGGTGAGCAGCAGAGCTGAGTCTCCCTAGGAAATCCGCGCCTGCTGCTGCAGAATGGGCCCTGGTGGCTGCTTTGGGGGGAAGGGGGCCCAGGCCTCGCTCCCTCCGCTGCTGGTCAGCCCAAGGCCCTGGAGCCACTGGGCAGCTGTGCCAGGGGCCCTCACCGATGCTTGTCAACACCGGCTCTGTGAAGGGTTTAATTAACTTCCTGTTTCAAGGGGGTATAATGAGTTCTAAGCACCACGTGACTCCATAGGGAGGTCAAATGGCAGCGAGGCTGTCAAAATAAATTAAGTTGGGGATCCGAGGCGGCTGCAGGAGGAGCAGGGGAGAAGTCGGGCGATGCCAGTGACAACTAGATGCCGCCTGGGCCACCCTGCGGGGAGGGGAGGGTGTACGGGGGGGGTGGGCTGCTGCCCGGGCTGCCCCTGTGGTGGCTGGGACTGGCTCTGGCCTGGGAGATGGGCTCAGGTGGTTCCCTGTCTGATCTCCACCGCCCACCCCTCAGACATCTTGGGGGAGCAGAGAGGAGGGGAATGAGGCTGGACTCCTCCGGGCTCAGCGTTCCTCTCTGAAACCAGCATCTCTAACAAGCTGCACCCTCTGAGACCCCGGGACACAAAGGTTCTTGCCTGGAAACTGTCCTCAGGTATTAGTGAGATCCACCCCTTCATGCAGCTGTCCAGGTGTGGCCCATTTACCAGCCAGGCGCAGACAGGAAATATTATCTGGACTATATCCCAATGAAGAGAGCGGGGGTCACGTGGGTTACATCACCAGATAGGAAGCGCACACTTCCTCGTTCGCCCTCCTTCCTTCCTTCCCCCTCCCCCTCCCCTTCCCCCCTTCCCCCCTCCCCCCACAGACGTGGATTGTGCTCCCACACTAGGCACTGGAGGTACAACTGTGAACAACACACAGGACGCGTCACTCAGGGTCCAGCGGCAGGACAACAGCCAGGACTAAGGAGTGGGCCGTGGGGCACATCAGGTCAAACGTGCTGTTAAATACAGCAGGCTGGGGCCTGGGGCAATGGGGGTGCAGCTGCCATCTTGGCAGGTGGTTAGGGAGGCCACAGAGAAGAGGTGCCATCTGAGCAAAGACCTCAAGGAGGGGAGGGGAGGGAGGGAGCCAAGTGGGCAGCGAGGGGACAGGGTCCGGACAAAGCCAGTGAGCCCCAGCACTTAGGCCTCGGAGGGAGCCCCGAGTGTCAGGGCTGGAAGGGTTTTCGGTGATTGTCGGGCCCATTTAAATAGGCAGGAAGGGACTTCCCTGGTGGCACAGTGGTTAAGAATCCGCCTGCCAATGCAGGGGACACGGGTTCGAGCCCTGGTCCGGGAAGATCCCACATGCCACAGAGCAACTAAACCCGTGCGCCACATCTACTGAGCCTGCGCTCTAGAGCCCGTGCGCCACAACTACTGAAGCCTGCGCGCCTAGAGCCCGTGCTCCGCAACAAGAGAAGCCACCACAATGAGAAGCCCACGCACCACAACGAAGAGCAGCCCCCGCTCGCCGCAACTAGAGAAAGCCTGCGCGCAGCAACGAAGACCCGATGCAGCCAAAAAAAAACAAATACATAAGTTTATAGAGAAAAAAAAAAAGGCCCCAGAGGGGCTGGTGATGGGCCTGATGTCTCTGGTCCCTGGTGGTCGCCCTCCTGCCTGGGCCCCAGCAACGGTCCTGGGTCTCTCGGCAGCTGAGACCGAGGTGCGGTGTGTTCAGGCCCAGCTAAACCCTGGGCCCCGGGAGAGCCATCTGCATCCTCTCTCCGCCGGGGGCTCCGGGGAGGAGGCCGGTGGCCTTGAGTTGCAGCCCACAAGGCCATGCCAGCCGGTCAGCAAGGCAGACATTACCCTGTGGGAAGGGGCTGTGGCCTTGAGCTCCCAGGAGGGCGGAAGGTAGCAATGCCCCAAAGGCTCGGCATGGCCACAGCAGCGGGACCTCAGGCCAACTGCCCACCCACCAGACAGGCAGAGACATGGGGTCCGGGGAGATGCAGCCTCAGGCTCAACTCTAGAGCCCACCCGCGGCACGTTCGCAGGTGACGTGGACAGGACCCACGGCCTCCAACTCCTGTCCCCGCATGGGAGGTGCTTGGATGGACCCTGGTGACGAGGAGCCAGCCCTTCCCTGGAGGCCCCTTGGCACCTCTGAGGCCTTCTCTGTGGGACCCTGTACATGCGGATTCTCCCGCCTGCGTGAGCGTGGCCGTCTACACACTCTCCCTGGGAGACCGGATTCTCTGAGCCTAGCAAAGCCCACTTTCATGACATTCTCCAGCAGGTTCCTGGCGGATGTGCCCTCTAGCCACGCGGGCAAGCCTCCCCCTTACGGGGCCTGGGGATGGAGCCCGGCCTGCCCGCTCCACCACCAGCCCTCTCCCTCCTGCTGCCCTGCCCACCGGGTTCTGGCAGACCCCCACCCGCTTCCCCCGCCCGTCCCCTCCACCTGGCCCTCCTTACCTGGTCCCAGGCACCATCTTCTCTCCTGCCCCGTCTCCAGGCGGGGGCCCGAGGGGTCGTCGGGGTCAGGCTTTGGGACCTGGGGGGGTGCAGTTGTACGATACAACGTTCATGTGACCTTGCAGCTGACCCTCAGTCGCCCCTGCCCCCTGCCCAGTGCAGGGCAGCCCCGGGGGACCCTGCAGTCTCGGGGGTGAGGGGCACTCTGGCCTCCTAGATGGGGGAGCCAGGCCCAGGGGTCTCTGCCCGAGGCCAGCGAGGGCAGTGGGGTCTGGGCTCCGCTTCTCAGCTTTCTCAGGGGATCAGGGAGCCGTGGCCCCTGCACAGGGCTATACCCACCTGGACCCTCTCCCACCCTGTCCGGCCCACTCCCTCGGCTCACATGGGGCCCTTCGGGATGCCCACCCCGGACGCCTCGAGGATTGGGTCCCACAGATGTGCCCAGAGTCACCCACGTGGTTGCGTGTGGGTGTGTGTGTGTGAAGCCGTGGAGGAGTGCACCCCCGTGTGCCGTGAGTGTGTGTCTCTGGGCCCGTCGGTGAGGACGGGGGTGCCCAGTGTACCTGTGATGTGTGTGTGTGTGGGGCTTGGAGGCCGGTGCCCACTGAGGCCCGTCAGCCAAGCTGCCAGTCCCCGTCCCCGCCGAGCCGGCGAATGCTGCCACCTGCTGGCCAGGTTGGCTCTGTCCATGCCACGGGGCTCGCGGCTGCGGGGTGGGCTCAGGGTCCAGGAGGGTGGATTTCGCCCGCGTCCAGCCCTGAGAAGACTAGAGCCGCGGGGGTCCCCGACGTGGTGAGCCTTGGCGCCCGAGGGCGCAGAGCGCCCGGCTCGCCCCAGCCCCGGATTCACAGTCTGGGGCAGGGCCTGGATGCCCCGTCACGTTTCTGGGGATGCGGATGCCGGCCCCAGGCCGCCCGAGGCGTGGTGAGCCGATGGGGGGGAACCCAGTGCCGTGGACCCAGTTGGCTCATGGGTGTCCGCCACCACGTCCCCAGATAGCCTTTCCCCAACGCAGCTCCAGCTCCACCCACCGAAAGCGCAACTCCCAGCCCGCACCACTTCGTAAGCCGCTGGCTTGTTCCCGGCCCACGGTAGGCGTGGAAATGGAGGCAGCCAACCTGGGCGTGGGGACTCGGTGGGAGCGGCTGAGACCGAGAGAGAGGACAGGGCAGGGCGTCCCTGGCGGAAGGAATGGCAGGGTTGGCGCCTGGCAGGACAGGGGGAGTGCGTAGGGCGGTCGGGGGGCCGTGGGCTCGGCAGTGTCGGCTCACGTGCAGGATCCCTCCCTGTGGAAGGGCTTGGCGAGGCTCCCCCCACCCCAACCCCCGCGCCTGGCATGTGTTGTTTGGGGCCTGCTCTGAGAGACCCCGTGTGCAGGCAGCTGTCGGGGGCAGGACGGGATCAGGGTTGGTGCCCGACTCTGGACGGGCCCTGCCTGCCATCCGGGCGCTTGTCCCAGACACGGGGGTCTTCAGGACACGTGGGCCCCAGGGGTCTGGGCCTGCGGTGGGAGTGTGATCCCTCCTGCTGCCTTTGCTGCCCTCTGGGTCCCCTAACCCAGCTGTGCTAGTTCCTTCCTGAGAGGGTCCCGCCCAGCGCTAAGGTGCTGTCTGCACCGTGTTAACAAGTCTGGGGGCTGGTGGGACCCCTCTATGGCTGGGGCGGCTCTGCAGGGCCAGGTGGCCCTGGGACGGGACGGACGAAGCGGCGGCTCGGGGGGGCAGGCAGGGTGGGGCTGGCGGGAGGACAGAGGCCACAAAGGAGGTGCCCTGTGAAAATAGTGGACATATATTTGACAGCATGGACTCACTAAGATTTTACAACCTCAGAGCCCCCGGGTTTATTCATCAGCACTAAAGAGGCACTCTGAGTGGCACACACACCTTCTACAAAGGCAGTATGGGCCTGATTTGGTTTCTTTCGAAATATCAAAATTAAAACTTTTGACATACACATTGCACCCAAGGCTAAAATGAAGAAACAGAACAAAACAAACCACAAACCTCAGAGACACCTAAGAACAGAAGGAAGCCTCTCCCTGCCTCCTGCCCCCGTGAAGACACGATTCTGTAGAAAGGACGTGCGAGCCAGCCCCTGGGTCGTGTCAGTGTGTGAGCTGCCCCTGACTGGCTGCTCTGACCTGCCCGTGGGGCTGGAGCCTCCCAGAGGCGGACGGGAGCCAGCGAAGGGCTTCTTAGGCCACTGGTGCCTTGGGCCGCCCGTGCGGCACACTGCGCCTCCTGGTCCGACCCCACCCCCCAGGTAAAACAAATCAAGGAAGCCTGTATTCACATTACAACATGAAAATAGCACCAGGATCATCAGAGTAAAATTGCTGATACTTGCAGCAGAGAGCTCCGTGTAGAAGGCAGGCTCTAGAGAGGGCGACTGCGGAGGCTGGGCTGGGGGCAGTGCAGGTGGGGAGGGAGGACCAGGGGTCAAGGTGCACTGGAGATCGGCTCTTCCGTCAGTGGCACGGACAGTGGCCGGCACGACCCTGTGGTCAGAGAAGGCCTGTTGTGCTCGGCGGTGGGGGGTGCGGGGGGCGCCGGGCAGCTCACAGATGGCTCTTCTGCCCCCATCTGATTTCTAGGGTCGCTTTGGAATTCCAGCAACAGCAGCAACGACACTAAGACGGAGGCTGCCACCATTCGACCGGCGGCTGCCTCAACTTACTTCCTGCTAGATGACACAGGTGGGGTGCCCTGTGCAAACCTTTAAAGCGAGGGGTTCTCTGGCGTACCGGGCCTTGGCTGTGGGGCACACGGGGCTGGGGTGGTGGTGAGCAGCTCTCTCTTTAACGTCTTGGTACTGAGAAAACAGCTGCATGGTCTCAAAGAGGCTGCAGCTGGCCCACCCCTCACCCTCACCTTCCAGCTAGAAAGGGATTGCTGTCCACCCCAGGCCCTGTTCAAGGCATCAGGGTCGCAGGTCTAACACCAGAGTCTGAGTATCTGCATGCTATGGCAGGTGGATTAAGATGTGGCCACCAGGCAAACTCTCGGAGGACTGGAACTCCTCAGCATAGACCAGGGTCCCCCATTTGCCAGTTCGTCCCCAGCCCCACTCCCAGGCACGTGCTGGCTCCTATAAATTACTCCGAAGCATCCTTTTTTAAAGGGATCTTGAAGCTGGTTAGTCTCTGCCCGAAAAGCTGGCTGAGGAGGTGGCTCTGGGACTCGGCTGTCCGGCAGGCCCGGGGGTTGGGGGGTTCAGCACCGAGGACAGCCCCGCCCCTCCTGGGGGGCCTATGCAGGGGTCTGGCCTGGGGGAGGGCCTTGCCCAGCCCCTCCTTGCCGCGCCTGATGTTCCCTTGGGCATGGCCGGGCTCCCCCTTCCGCGGCTCTGAGGGCTGGGGCGGTGTTGTGCCGTTCTGGCCAGTGGGCTTGGGCTTGGCAGGGAGCACGCGGCTGGGAGTCGCCTGCTTCCGCGGGGCCCGGGGGGGCTTGTCAGGGACCGGGGGGCCTCTCCCTAGGTTCCCCACAGCTTCACTCCTGGTTGGCCCCGGCGCCCGGCCCTTTCTCTTCTTCTCACTGCTGTCCCCGTCCTCCCTGGGGCCCAGGCTCCCTCGCGGCCCCTGGTCACCAGCTTCCCTTGGTCCCTTGGGGTAGCCCTTGGCTGGGGCTCGAGGAGGGGCCTTGTCTGGGGCGGGGCCCTGGCCTGGGCCGTCGGGCTTGGCTGGGGTGGTGGCTGTCTCACTTTGGAGCTGCCCGCTGGCCGGCTGGGGCTGGCTGCCGCCCGCTGCCTTGGTGCCCTGCCGGGGGCCTCCAGCGCCCTGGGAGCCGGGGCCCGGCTTGACTTTGAGGGTGGTGGGCTTTGGCCTGTCCTCAGTGCCATGGGGGAGCTCTCTGGGCATTGGGCTGGGCACCGCCTTCTTCAGTTGTACTGGGAACTTGGGTGCTTTGCTGGGGGTGGACGAGGCTGACCTGTCCTTGGACGAGCTCTGGCAGCCCCCGGGGTTGTTGGCACTGCCTCTGTGGGAGGGGCCTCCTGCGCCCCCGGCAGGCGCCACGTGACACGTGGACACCTGCTTCTCCTTCCAGAGCAGAGAGGGGGCTTCTGGGTGATGGTCAGGGGCACATTTGCCAGGGGCACTTGGGGTCCTGTGTTTCCCTGAGAGCGGGCCAGCTGCCCTCTGTTCCTCTGCATCTTGGCCTCCGGCCCCCGGCTGGGGCAGAGAGCCCCCCAAGCGGAGAGCCTGCTGGAGGAAGCGCCCAGGGCTGCCTGGGGAAGCCTCGTCCTCGGAACTCTCCAGGGCCTGGTCCGGCTCGTGGCCATCTTTGCCATCAGCCGAGGCCGCCGGGAAAGGAGACAGAGACGGGGGCAGGAGCTCCTGGAGGGCAGAGGGCAGATCGCCGCCGCCGACCGGGTGGCCCACGGGGCCTGTGGGCCTCTCTGGGGTCCCGGGCTGCCCTGCTGTGGTGCTGGGAGCTGCCTCCGGGCAGGGCTGGGGCAGGGCTGGGAGGGACCGCTCGCTCAGGGTGGGGCCGCAGTCCCGGGACAGAGGCCCGTCCACGCCGGATCCGGGGGCGCTGCTGGACGCGGCCACCCTGCGCCGTTTGCTGGGCAGCGAGCCCTCTCGGGCCAAGGCCTTCTGCCCGGGGGCGCCGGGCCTCCGCACGCCGCGGAAGGTGAAGGGCTGCTGCCCCCTCCTCCGGTGTTTGTCCATGTGCCGGTCGAACTGCTCCTTTTTGGCAAAGGTGTAGTTGCAGGAGCTGCAGACGAAGGACCTCTTGCTGATGTGCGTGACGTTGGCGCAAAGCTCGCAGGCGTACAGCGGGGTGTGCTGCAGCTCCAGCTCCCCGCTCAGCCCGTGCTCGCCGCCCAGGTGCACGCGCAGCTCCTGGTGCTCGGGGTACACCCGGGGGCACTGGGGGCACAGGTAGACGCGCTGCGGGCTGTGCACCGCCAGGTGGCGCTGCAGCTTGAACGGCTTGGGGAACCGCTTCCCGCAGTGGTGGCAGTCGCGGGCGGGGTCCTTGCAGTCTCGGTGCACCGGGACGGCTGGGAGGGGGGACTCGCTGTGCGAACGGCCGTCGGGGGACAAGCCGCAGGCTGACGGGCTGCCCTGGGCCGAGGCGCTGTCCGGGTCGGAGCCGTTGGCACGGGCCTTGGGTCTTGGCCTCTCCCTCGGGAATACCTTCCCAGCTCCCACATCCACCCCTGACGCCTCCGCGGGGCCCCCGCCTGCCTTGCCGATGGAGCGCCTGCCCCGGTGGGGTTTGGAGACCCGTCCCACGATGCCGCTCAGGAAGTGCGTGACCGCGCCGTCCCCCTCCCAACATCCGGGCAGGTCCCCCAGGGACCTCCGCGCCTGCCCCTTGCGGGCGAAGCGCACGGCGTGCTCACGCAGGTGCTCATTGTACATCCAGACGTCGGCGACCTCGCGCCGGCACATGCCGCAGGCCCACAGCCCTGCCTTGCTCTGCACGTGCTTCTCCTGCAGGTGCTCCCTCAGCAGCTCGCGGGAGCCGAACCTGCGCTCCACGCACATGTAACAGGTGGGGGGCGGCGAGGGGCTGTGGGCCAGCTTGTGGAGGTCCAGCTCTCCCAGGCCGTGGAAGCGCTGAAAGCACACCCTGCACTTGTAGGGCGCCCTCCTGGCCTTGGTGGGCCGGCCTCCGCCTGGGGCCCTTCTTGCCCCGGCCGCCCCCTCTGTCCTGCTCTGTGGGCCCTGGGAACTGGCCGTGGCCTTGGAGTCCAAGAGGCTGGCGCCGGGCAGACCTGCAGGGTCTTCGCAGGGTCCTAGGAAGCACAGGCCCTGCACCTGCAGGTCCACGGCGCTCCCGGGGACGCCACACTCGTACTCTCGCTCCAGGCTGGGGGGCTCGGGGCTCACGTCTCCCGGAGAAGAGGTGGCCTCGTCGGCGGGGGCCTGCAGCTCCGGGCCTCGCCAAGCTGCCGGGACCATGTGCAGCTCAGGGATGTTTTCTGACGGGTGGTCCTCGGCGCAGCAGGGGTCCGCCTCCGCGTGGGGCTCCAGGGCCCACAGGCTGGGGCCCGTGGCCCAGGGGTCAATGCCGGGCACCTTGCTGCTGAGGAAGCCCTCCAGGAGGAAGGACTCCGGCAGACCCGCAGCCTCGTCCCCCCACGGGTCCTCGTGGGACAGGCAGAGCGAGCCAGAGTCACTGAGGTCTGTGGGCAGGCGGGAGGAGGACAGAGCGACACTGCCCCCTGCCGGGCTGCTGGGCTCGGGCCGGGGAGGTGGCTTCGACTTTTTACAGCGCTTCCTGTAGACACGGGGGTTCTTCTTCCGAACCAAGCGGTCTCCCAGGGGGAAGAGCTGGGAAAAGGAGGCCTCATCATCAAACAAGCTCAGAGGGTCTCTGAGACTCGGGCTGGGGGCTTCAGGAGCAGGGCCCTCCTGCTCCTGGACCCCCTCTCCTGGACTGTGCAGGGGGTCCTGGAGGCAACTGCCAATGGTGCTGCCTGCTTCAGAACCACGAGTCTCGGGAGGGCCCTGCGGGTCCCAGGGGGGCTCATGCCCCTCCCAGACACCTTGCCCTGATCTGCTCTCGGCCACTCTGCTGTCCCCTGCACGTTTACCCCCGGCTGCCCTCGACGGCTCTTTGCAGATGCCAGACACCCTGGCCTCTCGGGGTCCCGCGCACCCTCTTGCCGAGGCTGCTTTCCGCCCCACTGGCCCTTCTGGCGCAGGAGGTGCCCCCTCCACCATCCCTGGACAGGCCACCCGATCCCCAGGAGACTTCCGTGCAGGCATCTCCTCCAGGTCCGTGGCGACGAGAGGCGGCTGCGTGGACTCAGTCTCCTGCTCTGCCTCTGGTGAGAGGTGGCGGCTCGGGAGAGCCGGGCAGTTGGCGATGGCCGTTGATGGATTCCAGCCTCTTCTCCCTGAAATCACATCGGCAGGGCCCTGGAGACCGCTCTCCTCCCGGAACCTTCTCGCTCTTGGCTTTCTCGCCCTCTTGCTGGCTTTCCCCTCCGACTCGCTGGGGAAGTCTGCGGGCGGCCTGCCCCGCCTCTGGCCCCCGGCTTTCTTTGTCTGTTTGGACCGGGGCTCATCCCTCTCCAGCTGGTCCTGTTTCCCGGGCTCTGCAGGCCTCACGTCCACCCCTTGCTTGACCACGTCTGGGGGATGTGGTTCCCAGCCGGGGGGACAGCCTGGTGCTCCCAGAAGGCGGAGCCCCCGCCTAAGCCCCTTGGACATCTCGGGACCCAGCGCATCCTCAGGAGCCACAGAGCCGCGAACAGGGGTTAGCCTACCGGCCTGGCTGGGGTCTCCCACCAGGCGCCTCGGTTTCTCCTTCCCCGGCGCCCTGCGGCTCTTCTTCCCGGGTGGGTGGCATGTCTGGGGAGCAGGTGGGGCCGCTGGGCTTGGCTGGGAGGCAGAACCCCTGTGCAGCCCATGCTTCCTGGCTCTGTGGCGGCTCAGGCCCGGCCCAGAGCGGAAGGAGGCCGCGCAGACCTCACAGGTCACGGGCTGCCCGCTGGGGGCTCCGCCCCTCCAGTGGCCGTTCTCAGTGAACACAGGCTTCTTTTTAAAGCCACGAGGCTTCTGTCTGGGGTCCTGGGGGCTGAGGGGATCCCCCTGGGGTCTCTGGTGGAGGCTGTTTCCGAGGCTTCGGGGGGAGTGGGGTCTGGAGTCGCTGGCTGTGCTGCTCGGAGTTGTGGTTCTGCCCGGGTGGAGCTCTGTGGAGGGGCAGGTGACCCGCAGACCCCTGGTGCCAGCTTCGGATGCCTCTGTAACGGCAGGGTGCCCGGCCCTGGGCATCTCTAGGCCCTCCTGTTCCTGGAGGCTGGCCTCTGCCTCGCCTTCCTGGCAGGTGTGGGGATCTGGCCCCATGGCCCCCCGTGTGGAAGGGTCAGTGGGCACAGCGGTGACACCCTGGCTTTCCCTGTTGCCTGGGGGTTCTGAGGAGGGGCCCTTGGGCACCCCATCGGGGTGGGTGCTGGACAGGGCTCCCCTGGGGTCTGGCCACTCGGCCCTGGGGCCTCTGACTGCCCCCAGGCCACCAGTGGTAGGGATGCTGGACAGGGCAGTGGCCTTGACGGTCACTCTCGGGGAGGTGGCCCTCCCTGGGTGGGGTGGGGTGACAGAGGCAGGAGCTTCCCTTGGTCTCCCTTTTCTGGAACCCTCTAGGGTTCTTGCCATGCGACCTCCAGGGCAGTCCCCTCCATGGGCGGGAGTGAAGACACCGACGAAGCTGGGCTCCTTGGGAGGGTCTTCCAGGGGGTCACAGTCCCCCCGGAGAGGGCGGCGAGCTGGGCCTTCCTTGGGGCCGCAGGGATCGGGGGTGGCTGCAGAAGCGGGCGAGGGGGTGCGGCTGGCCAGGTCCCTGCCGGGGGGCGCTGGGCTCTCGCCAGCGAACAGCAGATGCTTCTGAAGGCCTGGGCCAGCTACTGCCTCTGGAGTCTGGTCCTCAGGCCCATCTTCCGTGTCAGTTGCTGCCAAGGCTGGGACTGAAGATTCTGCCTCAGAGTAGGTGGGGCCTGGGGTGGCCCGTGCCCCGTTCCAAAGGCCCACGGCCGCCCTGCTTCTCTGGAGCTGCCCGGCTAGCTGGTCCGGCCGCCGCGGCCTGCCCCGGTCATCTGGCTGCAGTTGGCTGGCTCCGACTTGACCCTTGGGCTTCTCGGCCTGGCCGTGTGAGCCCGGATGTCCAGCTCCCTCTGGCCCCAGCTGGCGTCCGGCCACAGCAGGGACGGCTGTCGTCTGCACAGCCCCCGGGAAGTCCCAGGCAGGGCTGCAGGCCATTTTCCCACCTTCCACACTCTCCTTTCCCGGATCTGAGGGGTTGCTGTGCTGAGGACTCTGGGTGTCATCAGGCGGGGGCCCCTGGGAGCCCCGGGTGTCATCTTCTCTCTCAGCCGCTCTGGCCACCAGGAGCTGGAGCTGATGAAGGGGGCTCGAGGCTGGGTCCTTGGGCCTCCTGCTGGGGCTGCGGTCGGGCACGGAGGCACGACGTGGGGAGGTCCCCGCCGGTACAAACTCCTCGTTACCCTCAGGGCCAGGGCCCCCTGCTCCTCCTGGCCCACCTGTGCTGCTCACAGAGTGTCCCTTGGGGGCACTGTTGTGACTGGCACCAGAATGTGGCGTGGCACCCAGGGGCAGAAGCTCGGTCCCCCGAAATGCCAAGCCAGGTGCCGGAGGGGCAACAGGGCTGCCGAACGCTTCCATCTCTGAGGGGTCTCGGCAGGGTCCAGGTGCCTTGTGGGATCCTGGGGAAAGCCCCCCTCTCCGTGGGCAGCGAAAGAGCAGTGGGAGGTCTTGGCTGTGCTGTGTTCTGGTGGCCCTGTTACCCTTAGGAAGTGAAGCCTCAGGGTTTGGGCTGCACTTCGCTAAACTCCCCATGTCCCACGGGGGGTCCGGTAAACAGACTTCCAGGTGGGCCCCGAGGCCCCCTTCGGCCCTGGGGAGCCCTGTCTTGGAGACCCCGGCTTTCTGCACTGGCCGGAAACTGGGGCTGGCCCCAGTGGGGCTGAAAGGACCCCCAGGAACCACGTCCTTGTGGGCGCCGGGGGTCAGGGCTGCTTCTCCAGGGTGGAACGAGGGCCACTCCTCCTGGGGGCTCCCTAGAGCGCCCCCCGTGGTGGCCACAGTTGTTTCGGCCCCCTCCGGGCGTGGACGCAGTTCCCCAGGACTGGTGGCGCTGGCTCCGCACGGCTCTCCCGGGGCCTCCTGTGCGCCTTTGCTTTGCAGCTGACTCTCCAATTCGGTGACCAGCCTTTTGATCTCGAGCTCCTCCTCAGACAGGTCACCGCTACAAGCGGTGCTACATTCGATGACCTTGCCGGGCAAAGCGGGGAGGCTGGTGGCCACAGTTCCTTCACTGGGACACCTCTGACTGAATGCCTTTTCCCCTGAGAGGCCGGGAAAAGGGCCCAGATGGCCAGGCGGCACGGGGGACACTTCCTCCAGCAGGGACCAGCCCTTCTTGGGCAGAAACGAGAGGAACGGTGGGTCTTGCTGAGGTCTCCTCGGGGGAGGGGCGGCACACGCACGTGGCACCTGGGTGTCCCCGTTCCCAGAGAGGCTGCCATAGACTGGCGGGTGGAAGCTGTCCCCAGGCGGCCCCGAGAAGAGGGCCGTGCGCTCCAAGGCCGGCGGCGATTCGGCTTTGCCTGGGCCCGTGACGACTGTGTAGGGTGTGTTCCTGGGCGGCTTGGGCTCTTGGGAACTGGCATCCTCGCCATCCTGGCAGAGGCCTGCCCTGATGGCCGGCGGGCTGTCTGGGGCTGAGGACTGGGAGCCCAGGCCTTCGTGGCAACAGCCAGCCAGGTCTTTGGGTCCGAGGAACAATCCGCTGGGAGGGCTGCTGTAGGGCTGAGGCCCCTTTTTGGCAGTTGGAAGCCCCACGGAGTCTCCAAGACCAGGGGCCTTCAAACAGAGGGTCCTGGGTTCGGGGTGGGCCGTGTCGGCTGCGTTGGCCACGGGCACCAGTGATTCTCCTGGCGGGGAGGCAGGGGGCTCCTCTCCGTCCTGGGAGACGGCAGGCTCCGAGCACCGGGGGGCACCCAGCGCGGGTGAGCTTGCGCGGGCCAGCACTGCGTCCTCCTGGCGGAGCTGTGGTCGCTCTGGGGCTGGGGGGCAGGGGCCTCCTCCCCCACAGGTGGCTGGAGGGGAGCTCAGAGCCTCTCTGTGAAGTCCTGCGGCATCAGGGGGAAGGTCTTCAGCAATTTCAGGGCTCTCGGTGTCTTGGGGGAAGTCCAGAGAGGGACGGCTTTCCTCTGGGGTCTCGGCGCCCGTGAGACCCTGCAGGAGACGCTGGGGGCCTCTCTGCTCAGGGCCCACTGCAGCCTCTGGGCCGTGCGACGGGCCCTGGGCCTCAGGACCCTTGACGGGACCTGGCCACGGCCCGCCCGGCTCCTCTGGGCCCGGGGAGCCCCCAGGCCTCACGGCCTCCTGCCTCACGGCCTTCCTGGGCTTCTGCTGCTGTCCGCCCTCTCTGGGACCCGGGGCCAAGTCCACTTCCTTCCTCTTCTCGCCCCGGCGCCATCGCCGGCCGCTGGGGTGGGGCCGGCCTCTGAAGCGTGAGCCTCGCAGCCGCGGGCCATCCTCCTCCTCAGACTCGGAGGCGCCGTCGCAGTCCTGGGGTCCGCCGTCCGCGGCGCCCGGGGCTGGGCCGCGCTTGCCCGCCCGGTTCTTCTGCTGCACGATCTTGTGGATGAGCTCTTTGCTCCAGGTGCCGCCCCGGGCCCGCCTCCGCCTGCAGTCCTGGCCGGGGGACAGTCGGAGGCGCCTGGAGCTCCGCGTCTCCACCAGGAGGGCCCGCCCCCCTGGGTCTGCGTGGCTCTTGGGGGCCTGGGTTCCGAGGTCCCGCGGGCGGGACAGGGCCGGCTCAGCCCGGCCTTTCCTCCTCGGCCTCAGGCGGCTGGCCCTGGAGCCCCTGCCCGGCCTCTTGGCGGTGCTGACCGTGTCCAGCTCTTTCTGGAACAACTTAAACCGCTTTCCTCTTCTCTGCTGGCCGGCCAGGCTGGCCCCATCTGCCTCTGAGGGCGCTGGGCCCAGGGAGCGGGTTTTGGGCCTGGGGCCGGCCGCGTAGCCCCCGTCGCCGGGCCGGGGCGGCTGGGGCTCCGGCGGGGCAGCCCCTGCCGGGAGCGGGAGCTGGGCTTTGCTCTCCGGCGTTGCCCCCAGCCTGGTCTTGGGGGGCTGCCCAGTGGCGGGGCCCCTGGGGCCGGAGGGCTCGTCGTCGGTGAAGACGTCAATGAAGCTGCTGTCGATCTCAGGGTTGTCTGACTGGTACTCCAGGCCGTTGAGGGCCTCCGTGATGAGGCTGTCCAGCTTGGCGGCGTCCTCCAGGTCCAGGTCCCCTGCAGGCAGCGGGAAGGGGGGGGCGGCGGCCGGGCTGGGCAGGAAGCTCATCCTCAGGGGGTCGTCTCTGCCGTCGGGCCGGACGTCCCCACCCAGCAGGAAGGGCGCTGTCCTGGTGTGGCTGAGTGGGCTCGGGGTCCCGCCGGCCGGTGTTTTGGGGGCAGCCAGCGCGGAGGGGGTGACGGGGGGCGCGGGGAACCCGGGGGGCTGCTGGTGGCCGTCCTTGGCCCTGGCCGGCAGCAGGCTGCAGAACTGCCGGTGCCCCAGGAAGGCGGCTAGGCTGCTGTAGTTCCGGTCACACTGCCTACAGGTGAGCAGCACATCCAGCTGGTCCAGGCTGGCGCTGCTGAGGGGGAAGTGGTGGGCGGAGTAGGGGGGCGGCTCCTGGGGGAAGCCCTCCAGGCCCACGCTGCCCACCTCGAGCCCCGAGCTAGGGAACGGGGTCTCCTCCAGCCCCTCTGTGGGGAAAGGGAAGGCCTTGAGTGGCTCCGGCTGGTAGTGGATGGGGAGGGCGTGCGAGGGCTCGGGGGACGGGAAGGGGCTGCCGGTCTCCTGGGGGCGGGTGGGTGGGCGGAAGAAGGCGGAGGGCCCGAGCGGCCCGGGGAGCTGGCTCTCATCCGAGCTGGGGTTGGCTGGGCTGCTGGACAGAGGGGACAGCGACGAACAGGTGCTGCTGGCCGTGTGGGTGGCCGGCGAGGGCAGGGGGGACTCGCTGGGGGAGGCTCCCACCACCCTGGGCGGGGGCGGGCCGGGGGGGCCCCGGGGGGAGGCCTGGGGCTGGGCCGCCCCGAAGAACGGGGGCTGGGCTCCAGGGTCCTTCAGCCCGTTGTAGGCGAACAGCCCGGGGGAGCCGCCGCCGTGCTGGCCCGGGCTGTTTCTCAGGACCGCCAGCTTCTCGCCCGGCCCGGGCGTCTTCCCTGCGGCAGCAGCCAGGGCTCCCTGGCTGACCCCCTGCCACTCGGGGACTTCCGGGGGGAAAGACAGCTGGTTCATCATCTCCATCTGGTGGGGGCCGGGGCCGGCGGCCGGGAGCACCTGGGGCCAGGGCAGCGGGGGGCTCTGTGGGAGGCTGAGCTGCTGGCCTGGGCCGGGCTGGGCTTCGAAGAATGCACTCCTGGTGGTGGCCAGGGGGCCCAGGGGAGGCGTGGGGTAAGGGGCTGGGGCGGGGTCCCAGAGCGGGGGCAGTCTGGCGGCGGGGGGCCCTGAGGCAGTCAGCTCCGTGTCCCGAGGCCCTGGGCTGGTGCCCACCCCGCCGGCTCCGGGGCTTCCGTACGCCTGCCCGGGAAACTGCCTCTGGGCCAGTGAGTTTGGGGGCCCCCTGGGGCTCCCCAGCCCATCGTGGGCCGAAGGCGGCCTCTCAGGGAGCACTTTGGTCATGCTCTCGTGCAAACTGTCCCGGAAGGTGGCCGTGCTCTCCGAGAAGGGGCTGGGGGCCGGGCGAGCCGCACCAGGGGGAGGGAGCGCACCGCCAAGGTCGCCGGGGGCGTTGAGGCCGCCGGGCCGGCCGGGGTAGCAGGGCAGGGCTGGGGGGCCCGAGCGGGCGGGCAGGGGGTAGGCTGGGCCCGTGCCCACCGGCTCCTCGGGCCACACTCCCCGAGGCTGGTGGAAGGCGAACACCAGTGCCCTCTCGGCGTACTCGGGCCCGGCTGCGTCCTCGGGGAAGGGTTTCGGGCCGGCTCCGTGCAGCTCTGGGAAGGGGTACTGGAAGGCAACCACCCCGGGGCTGCCGCCTTCGGGAAAGGGCTCCGGCTCAGCGGGCGGCACCCCGAAACTAGCACCTGGGAAGCTGTTCTCAGCCGTGGGAGGCCAGGCGTCGGCCCCGCTGGCCTGGAATTCCACGTAGGAGGCCGGCCGGCAGGGGCTGGCGCCGCTGCTCTGGGGGGCCCTGAGGGGCGGGGGCCCAGGGGTGGCGCTCGGTGAGGTATAGTTGGTGGAGGTAAAGCTGGAGGGGGTCTCCTGGAAGCACTTTCGGAAGCTGAGCTCTTCCGGGCCCGGTGAAGCCTCGGCCCTGGGGGGGCCAGGCCTGAGACGGGCTCTGGTTCCTTGGCCCCGGGGGGCCTCGGCCTCTGGGGGCCGGGGGGCCTCTTGCTGCGGGCCCTCAGGGGTCTTCTCGCCCAGGGCGGGTTTGGGCCTTGAGCTGGCGGCGCTCAGACCGCAGAGCTGCTGGGGGCCGCTGTCCAGCCTGCTCGCCCGCCGCGTGCGAGCCTGCACCAGGCTCCGCCCTGCTGGGGCCTGGGGGCCGCTTCCCTTCCCAGGGGCGCTGCTCAGGGACTGGGTTCTGGGGAGCGGGGCCTTGGGCCCCACCTTCCCAGCCTGCCGCACCTGGGTCTCAGGGCTGTCCACGGCTTGGGCCCCGCTGCCCGTGGCCTTGGTGGTCCTGTTGGCTGGGGCACTGACCTCACTGGGAGGTTGCAGGGGGCCCCCCGTGCCACTGGCCGCTGGGCAGGGCTGCAGGTCTCCGGCCATGGTTGGGGGTGGCGCTCCGAGGGGCTGCTCCCCAGGCATGGCCCCTCCGTCCTGGGTGCTAGGAGGATGCTGTGGTCCGAGGCGGGCCGCGGAAAGCGGGCTGGGCGGACATCCTCGCCCCTCGAGGGGCCCTGGAGGGGCCTGCTCTCATGGTCCTGAGTGGAGCCTGCAAGGAAAGGACAGAGTGGGTCGGGGACCGTGGGGCTTCGTGGCTCCCACCGTGGCGTGGCAGGCTGGGAGCGGAAGCAGCGGGCACGTAACCTGTACTTTTAGGGGAGGGGGCTTGGCTCCGTCGGCACCTTGAGAGATGAGAGGGGAAAAGAGTTGCCGCCAGACTGAGAAAGGGCTTAGTGGGGGGGCGGATTGGGGTTGGGGAGGAAAAGGAAGGAAAAAGAAAGAAAATACTGTTGGGGCCTGAGATCTGAGAAGACCCCTGGCCACCCCCAAGCAGCCCTGCTAGGCACCAGCCAGGCCCTGAGCAGGAAAGCCCCATGTGGCATGTGGCTCCCAGACCTGCAGTGGCCCCGTGGTGGGGTGACGGGCACCTGATGGCCAGGGCAGAGAGCCTAGGAAGGACGGAGGGGGCGTCTGGCTGAGGCTCCCACCTGGTCCTTCACCTGCCCCATCCCCTGCCCCCGGGATCACACAGGACGGCCTCAAGGCCCTCGCCCTGCGGACCCCTGGTCTCCGGAAGGTTCCGGCTCCTTTCTTGGGCCCCTGAGCTTAGCTCCTGTTTTGGGGCACACGTATCTGGCCTGTGCCTGTGACCCTAGCCCAGAGCACAGCCCCATGGGCCTCTGGAGAAAAGCCCTACCCAGAACACTGAGCTTTTGGAGCACTGGGTGAGGGGAGCCCCCGGGGGCATGGCCCTCACCCCTCCCTTCTGTCTCCATGACCCCACTCCCATCCCCCTAGCGGCTCTGGGGGTCTCGTCCACAGAGCAATCCCGGGGCTGGCTGTCAGCATCACTGATTTTCTTGGCTCTCCCCAGACAGTCCCGGGAGCTCAGCCCCGTGCTAAGGCCACCAGCTCTGAGGTCGTGGCAGAGGCTTCCTGACCCAGGTTGGGCGTGGTTCCGGTGCCGGCCAGCAGTGGTGCCACGTCGCCCCACCGCCGCCCCCTCCTCTGCCAGGCCAGCCCCGCCTTTGGATCCTCCCCATCCCATCAGCCTGGGGGCGCCTAGGCATCCTAGGTAGAGACCTCCCCCCTCCTCTGGGCTCCACTGCCCGGGGCAAGTCCTCAGCTTCCCTTTCCATATGTGGACTGAGAGCCCCTGGGGCAGGGCTCGCGGGTGGAGTCTGTTGAATGAATAAATGATGGCGGCAGCAGTAGCATGAGCTCCTTCCGGGCCCTCACCGCGGGCCAGGACAATGAGCACTTCCCAACCACTCCCCTGGTCCTCACAGTGGCTCGAGAGGTCAGGAGCGCTACTGTCATCGCTGATTTACGGGTGAGATTATGGAGCCCAGGGAGGTGGGTAACTCGCCCAAGACCTCACGGCTAGTGAAGGACACTGGGGGTTCCTGTGGGGCCTCCTCCCAGCCCCACACGGCCCTGTCTCCGGGCTCGCCCGGGCCACACGTGGTCCGGACACCTGCTCAGGGCCGGGCTGTGCCCGGTGTAGGGGCAGCAGCAGCCAGGGCCCCCAGGACGGCCCCCGCACGAGAGAGCTGTGGGGGCCAAGGGGAGGGCGGGCCCCTTGTGATGCCGCTGGGGCAAGTCCCTTAGTCGCTGTGTGCCTGGGAAATGGGTATCCCAGTGGAGCCCCCGGGTGGGGCTGTTGCAGAGATGACCCTCTGCCAACTCTGGATCAGCCCCTCGTGGGACGTGTGCTGTTCGGGGTGGGGGGGGGGGGTTGCCGACTCGCTCTGTTGCCGCCCGAGCCTGGGCCCTGCGGGCGAGTCTGCATCTGCTCCTCTGCCCGCGCCCGTGGCCTGGAGTCTGGCGCACGGTAGGCGCCCAGGGCTGGGGAAAGTGGGTTTGCACGCCCTTGGAGTAGTGATGGTAACAGCCTCCCTCGCAGGGCCGTCCTGAGGTTCAACAATGCACAGAGCCTGGCCGGCCGCTGGCACGCGGGGGCTCCCCCGGATGCCAGCGCCTCCCGGGCCTCCGTGTCCCCGTCTGTGCACGGGCTGCTGAGCTGCTTCTCCCTCGCACTGCTTGAAGCCACACGAGAGTCGGGGTCTGTCGGGGTCACCTGGGCCGTCCCGCGTGAGTTTTTAAGGAGGAGCGGAAGCCCTGAGCCCAGGCGCCCCTCCCCTGCTCTCGGGCACCTGAGGCCTCGGGCCCGCACGCTCGTCACTCTGAATGCCAGAAGCCCGGGCTCTGCCCAGAGGGCTCCCCATTGGGCTCAAGGCGGGAAGACTGCATCATGACCCAAGAGTCCGCTGTGCCCTGTGGAAGGATTGTCTGTGTGTCCTGCTGCAAGCAGGACAGGCCACATGGCTCCTTCTGGCCGCTGAGCTGCAAGCAGCAGTGGCTCATGCTTCTTTCAGGCAGAGACGTTCAGAGCCAGGACTCGGGGATCGCCTTGCTGCCTTTCAAGAGCCGAGGTCACAGGCTGTGGTGGGCTAGCCGCCTGGCTGCCAGGAGCACTGCCCACCTCCTGGTCCCCTTTCTCCATCGGCGGAGGGGGATGGTCGGACCTGCTGGTGTGAAGGGTCCTTTCAGTTCCAGCAGCTGTGAGTTAGCTGCTCCTGGTGGAAAGGCCCCATATGGGGGCTGACCCCTTGTTCTCAAGTTCAGGTTCACACGGCGCTTCTGGACATCTGCCCCATGCCCAGCGTCCAGGGGAGCAGACACAGCACAGCTGTGGAGACCTGACCCTGGCTCAGAGCCCCTGGACGACCCAAAGAGGCTGGGCATGGGGGGCAGTGGGCAGGGAGCACCTACTGCATGCTAGGTGGGACTTAACTCAGGGCCTGGAGGGTCAGAGGAGGGGGCTCCTGCGTGGCAGGCATCAGGGGCTCTGAACCCACTTGGGGCTGGTGTCCGCCCCTCCCTAGGAGCAAGGAAAGAGCAAGGAAGGAGCAAGGGCGGGCTCTGGTCTGTGGGGCCTCTGCTCCTGAATTTGCCAGCTAGTGAAGCCCAGGGGCCAGGTGGGTGGATATGCAAGGGTCCCTGAGAGGGGCCTTCCTCACCACCCCTACACACACTGCCCCGGCGCTGGGGTGAGGAGTGGGGAGGGCCCAGGGCTTGGCCTCCCCACAGCTTCTGGAGCTTTCTGGGGGTGGCCGGTCACGCCCAAGTAGCTGTCAGACACCATGGCGGCCCCGCAGGTCCAGGCTCCGAACTGTGCCCCCTGAGAGGGATGGGTGGGCGGGGCTCGGGCCTGGGAGGCCGATGGCCCTGGTCCTGAACCTCCGGCCCCTCCCCCGCCTCCGCTGGGCTCGGGGTCTCCACCCATGCCCCGGGACTGATGCTGGCCCCTAGAGAGTGCAGTGGACAAGCTCCTCACGGGGTGTTTAGCAGACGGTGGTGGCGGGGGGAACCGACGTATTTCCCTGTTAATACCGTAACCGCTAGGTCCCGTCACCCCCCGAGTCCTGTTCTGCTCATGGGCACAAAGCAGATGTAGGGCGGCTTGTGCGGAAGGCTGGGCAGGGTCTGAAAACAGGAATAAGAGGCTCATTTGCTGGTTTGAATCAGCTGTGCTGCAGGCCCCTCAGGAAAGGAGGGGTCTGGCCCGAGTGGCCTGATGAGCTGGCCAGGGGACAGAGCGTCAGGTGACAAGCCCGGCCCAGGGCTGCGGTTCGGAGCCAAGTGCCGGCCCTGACACTCGGCTCCGGAGGTGGCTCCGGGGAGGCAGCTTGGAGCCCCCGTTACTGCCTGAGTGAGCGAGACGG
The DNA here is from genome assembly GCF_028021215.1 of Eschrichtius robustus. Classification (NCBI taxonomy): domain Eukaryota; kingdom Metazoa; phylum Chordata; class Mammalia; order Artiodactyla; family Eschrichtiidae; genus Eschrichtius; species Eschrichtius robustus. The sequence goes on from NC_090842.1 coordinate 1,743,615, forward strand.
AAGGAGACACGGATGGCGGGGCGGGGCGGGGACGGGGCAGCTCCGGCCGCGTGCGGCCCGCCAGCCTCCACTCCAGCGGCCCCCTCTACGCACCTGGGAGTCAGCCCTCAGCTGGGTCGCCGTGCAGCTTCCACGGGGATGGGGATTGCTTGGCTGCAAAGAAAATGGGAAGCATGTCAGCATCAATCTGGTGCTTGGCCGCGAGCCCCGGTGGGGCGGGGCCCGGAGAGAACATGGAGCCGGCGGAGCCCCAGGAAGCCGACGCGGGCTGCGGGGAGGTGGGTGACCGCAGGAGGCCCGCGGGCAGCTCAGCCCGGCCCGGCGGGTGGGGGAGCCCTGCAGGGGTGGGGTCAGCTGGTCGCCTTCCCGCTGGGCTGATGGCGATCTTACATTTCTTGTCGTGGTATTTCGTGTGCATAGATCACACGTTCCTGTGGCTGAAGTTCTGCAGTGAGAGGTCTCCCCCCTCCCGGCTCCCCCGGCCCATGGACCCTCTTCCGCTGCCCTGCTGGGTCAGCACACAGGGCAGCTTCTTGTGTTTCCTTCCAGAGTTTCTTGATGCAAATACCAGAAAATATGAATAAATATTCCCATTCCCCCCTTTCTTCAATAAAAGATAGTCTACTACACGCACTGTACTTTTTGCGTTAAACGGTGAATCTTAGAGGTAATCCCACAGAACCTCATAAAGCGACGCCTGGCTGACGTCTGCCTGTCCATTGCTCCACCCACACGCAGCTACGGAATGTTCTGCGGAACGGCTACTCGTATACCCAGATCCCTCCGGACGGGTGGATGCTAGGTTGTCCTGTTTGGGCCTTTACAAATAGCAGAGCAACGAATGCGCGTAAGTGAGACCAGCAGGATAAACCCAAAGAAGAACTGGCACCATCAAGGGCAAATGCGTTTGTGATTTGGAGAGAGATGGTCAAATTAAGCACTATTGCGGTTTTAACATTTGGCCACAAATTCTTTCATCCTCCTCCCTCCAAAAGGTGGAGCCCAAATCCCTCCCCTTGAACAGGGGCTGGACGTGGCGACTCGCGGCTAACGCACAGAATACACGCCCAAATTCTGAACCCACGGAAACGGTGTATAACGGTTCATTGTTTCAAGCTGCTATGTGTCACACAGCCTTACGGAACTATCGGGACAACTCTTGGGGGCTGTACTGACTTGCATCCCTCCTGACAATGTGGAGACTCCAAGGCCTTAAAGTGAGTCCCGGCGTCACAGGGCGGGACGCGTGCCCTTACCCAGAGGTGGGCAGGCCGAGGCCTGAGGAGGGCTGTGCCTTCCCTGCAGCTTCCCATTTGCTCATTCATTCATTCATTCACTCACTCATTCATTCACTCACTCACTCACTCATTCAGGGATCTCCACGTTTCTGCTGGATGATGGGCCAGGCGTTGGCCACACAGTGGTGAGCGACTGATTCTGCCTCTGCTGTGAAAAGTCAACAGGAACTATGGATGAGGAAACGAAGGCTCAGAGAGGTTGTGTGACTTGTCCAAGTCACACAGCATGTAGTGAACACGTAGGGGTGTGAGGCAGGCCCCTGGGGACCACGCTTGCCCCGTGCAGGACAAAGTGGCTCTGCACCTCAGTCCCCGCCTCGGGGCCCCTCTCCTCCCTGGGGCGGCCCTGCCTCCACGTGCTGACCTGTGGGCAGAGCTCATCCACTCCGTCAGCCCCTCTCCTCTGTCCCAGAATGGTGGGCCTGACGTTCTCTGCCTGCAGCACCCCATGCTGGCTGCCCCTCCGGGGGCACAAGGGCCCATCCTGGGTGCTCAGACTGTGGGTCAGGTTGGGGACAGCGTGTGCCCGGGTCTCGGGTTCCCGCCCCTGCCCAGGCTCTTGGCAAAGCCCCTTGGTGCTGGCTGGTGTGGGTTTCAGCAGGCCTGGGGCCCCTTTGAAGAGGGGAGATCCAATCCCCCAGATCCCGGCCTGCCCCCAGGAACCCCACGAGTTCAGGCGTCTCCTTTTCGCTGGGAAACACCACCTGGCCCCAGCCTCTGGGTAACTCAAGCCCGCGGTGGTGCTGGCTGGCTCCAGCTGGGGTGTGGGCGGCAGCTCCTGGTGAGGGGCGTCCCGCCATGGGCCTTGGGCCCCTGCCCTCCGGTGTTCCCTCCCCATGGACCCCAGGCCCTGTACAGTGTCCGGCCTCTGCTCCTGACCCTCTGCCCTCACCTCCCCTTTCAACCTGCCCCGTTTCAGCTGGGGCCTCTCCGTGCCCTCCTCTTCCACCTTCCCGATTCTCCCACTTCCAGGGAGACCGTGGAGCGGGGTGGTGTCAGCTGGGCCCGGGCTTGAATCCTGGCTCTGGCACCTCCTGGCTGCAAAATGGGGTGATCACAGCTCTGGTGTCAAAGGGCTGTGGCCAGGGGGTTGGATGGAACAGCAAATCATTCACGCGGTCCTGCACGCACTGAGCCTGCAGATGTTTGCTCCAAATGTGGTCACTCTTCCTCCAGGCTCCTCTCCAGCCCACCTCTTCCAAGAAGCCCTCCAGTTATGTGTGTGTCCACCTGCGAAGCAGGTATGATCTCGGGAGCCCTCGGGGGTGGCACTTTCCCCCCACACCGGGGGACTGGGCAGCTCAGCACACAGATGGCCCTGTCTGGTCAGAGCTCTGGGCCCCCCGGCCTTAGTTTCCCCAGCTCTAGACGAGGGGCTCGAGCTGATTACCCCTCAGGCCGCCCTGGCCCCCATCTTCCATGACCCGGTGACACTGCCGCTTGGGGGCCCGGCCAGCACCTCGCTCTTGCCCTGCGGCCTCCTCGGCCTCCCTGCTGCTGACGTGCCCAGATGTGGGAGGGTTTAATTTTCCTGTTATGATGCTTTCTCAGCAGGGTGGGGCTGTACCTTCTTAACCGGCAGGGGCCAGCCTTCCGTTTCCCATCCTGCCAGAGAATGAGGCCACACGGCCCAGTGGGGTAGAGGCGTCTGCCCTTTCGTCCCCTCGTCCTGTCCTGACTTTGTCCCAAATGTGTGCTGAAGCCCTAGCCCCCAGTGCCCTTGGAGGTGCTCAGGGTTGGATGAAGTCGTGAGGGTGGGCTGTGTACCTGCTCTATCCCAGCCTCGGCCCGGCGGCACCCGTGTGTGGCGTGGCGCTGGGTGACAGGACGGGTGTGCAGAGGAGGGCACGGGTAGGGGCAGGCCCAGGCTGCTGTCCCCTCTCCTTCACCAGCCGTCCCTCCCCGAGGAGCTCACAGCTTTAGGGGACGGCGCCGAGGCAACAGCAAGGACCACAGAGGACAGGGTGGACACCGCCTCGACCTCATGGCCTCCCTGCAAGGTCAGCGCTCACCCCCGCTACAGCCGGGAACAGAGGCTTGGAGAGGGGAGGTCGGGCCCCAGAGGGGTGTGGGCAGGCACAGGCATCGTGACGCCCGTTAGGACGGAGCTCGCAGCAGCCCGTCGTGAACGGGGCAAAGGGAGCGAAAGGGGTCTGGCCGAGGGGGTCGGGGACGTGGGGTCGGAGAGGCCCCTGTGAGGAGGTGACCCTCAGCGATGCGTGGCCGGGCCTCGGGTGAGGTCCCTCTGGCACAGCGCTGGGGACGGGTATCCCGGGTGGGAGGCTCGGTGAGGCTGGGGCGGTGAGTGCACGGTGCTGGCGAGGGGGTGGGCCAGCGCGGGTTTTACTGGCGGGTCAGGGGTGCTGTGGACACACACACCCACCCCAGACCCCCGCCCCCCGTCCCGGACGCCCATCAGGAAGCAAGACGTAGGCGCTGTTGGGTGGGCCCAGGCTGTGACGGGCAACTCGGCTCCAGCCTGACCAGGTGCAGATGGGGAAACCGAGGCTCCCCGGGGACTCCAGCCTGTCCGAAGAAGAGCCTGGAGCAAGACCCTGCCTTCCCCACCACAGTGGGAGGCACCAGCCCGGCCCACTGGGCTGACGCCCCATCCTGGCCGAGTCTCCTGAGCTGCGCCTCCCTGGGCGCTGGCCTGTGGCTTGGTCCAGCCTCCCCCGCCGGCCCGCTCCCCGATGGGCGCCCTGCATGCCAGCTCTGCCAGGCAGGGGCCTCCGCTCCCGGTCAGCTGTGACTAGCGCGGCTGGAAAAGCGTGAGGGGCGCAGCCGTGGGCACCGGCCCTCGCGGCTGCACCCATAGCCTCCCCCGCCGGCCCGCTCTCTCGGTACCCCTGAGCCCATCCCTTGAGCCCATCCCTGCCCCCTTCCTGGCCAGCCCAGTGACGGCCCCAAATCCCGTGCAGCGAGCGGAGCGGTGCAGCCGAGGACGACGCGGGGTCTCCGTTGGCTGACCCTGAGCTGAGGGGCTGTGATGGCGGCTCGTTCTGACATTTATTTTACAAATATTCCCTTTTCCTTTCGCTTCAAAAGCTGCCGCTTTGCTTAAAAAACTATCTGTTACCCGAGCGCTCAGATAAACCTCTGCAGGTAAAATTATATCTGAGATATGGCCCGAGGGTCTGTTTAAGAATACCGGGCAAATTATCAGCTGCATTTATCTTAATTACTTTGGGGGAAAGTGGAGGCTGGCGTTGGACGGGGCCGGGAAGCGGGGGTGCGTTCCGCCTTATCGGGGTGCATATTTGAGATCCTTTAACAGGAGGGAGATAAGAGGAGCACGTGGGGAGAAAACGATGTCTTCGAAATTGACAGGGAGGCGGCCGCGGGGGTGGCCGGGATTCGTGCTTAAAGGCAGGACCCGTCGCCCGCGGAAGCCGCCGAGGGCTGGCGCCGGGTACCGGCCACTCGCCTCCGTCCTCGTGTTCCTCTGAGACCAACATTTGGAGGGTGTGAAAAGGCTCCCGACCCACATCTTGGCCGAGTCCTCCTAGAACAAACCCCACAACCTGCCGACACCACACGCCCTCACTCTGGACACGACGCAGAACCAGGGCCTTAACTCTGAGGGTGCTGGGGGCCCTGGAATTTCAAGCAGGGCCTGGAGGGTCCGGCGGACGCTGCACAGGATGGAACCGGGGGTGCAGAACGGTCTGGGGCAGAGTGGACATGGGAGGAGACGAGGCTGGCTGTCCACGCCTGGGCTCTGCCCAAGAAGCCGCTCCCTGACCTCAGCCCCCAGGTGGCAGTGGCTCGCCTGGCGCATCCCAAAGGCCCATGTGGATCCGGAACGCGCTTGCTGGCGCTGCTGACCGCCGGCTGGCATCAGGAGGGCTGCCAGAAATCAAAGGCAGGATCCCCGCCTGGCCACCACTCCCGCGAGGGACCGTCCCCGACACCTGTGCTGGCCGGCGCTCTCTGGTCCCCTGGACACCGGCAGCTCTCCAGGGGCCTCGGTGCCGGAACTGCAGGATGGGAGTGACCACACTGGCCCACACAGGCTGAGCAGGCAAGGGCCGAGGAGTGAGACCGGAGACTTCAGAGGAAGAAGGGTGCACAGTCTGTGGAGGTCAAGACGCCGGGGACGCACGCTTGCCTGGGGCCGCGGGGAATCCTGCACCCTCGTCCCTGAGCGCCTGCTTCAGTGCCCACCTGCGAGAGGTCTACGCCTGGGCTGCCTGGGCCCTCCCACCCCGCTGCCCTCTGCCCTCTGCCCTCACCTGCCGCCACTCTCCCGGGCACCTGCTCGCCTCTGCCACCCTCTGTGTTGCCGCGGGCCAGGCGTGCTCCTGCCCAGGCACCTGCACGGGCCGGGCCCTCCCTGGATGCCTCCTTCCCTCCTCCCCGGGGCAGCCCCAATGCTGCCTGCGCCTGGAAGCCTCCCCGAGCTGGGGGCTGGCACAGCCTCTGCCACGAGGCCCGTCTGTCAGTCGCGTGGGGGATGTCCTTTTTTGCCCTCTGCCTACTGCCGCACCGTGCCCCCTCCGCACAGCTGCCGCTCGAGGTGGGCCCAGGCTGCAGTGGCTCAGGCCCCACTCTCTGCCCCTTCCCGCCCAGGGTCCGGCCCAGGCTGGAGAGGGGCCGGGTCTGCCCAGCCCTGCTGCCGACCTCACCGGGCGCCTCGGGAAGCACTGCGGCCTCTGTCGGTAAGGGGGCGCGCCCCAACCCCTCAACACAATGCCACAGAACAGGACGAAACACGCATCGGGATCCTCTTCAAACCTGGGGCTCCAGGTCTGGGGGGCCAGCAGGGGCGGTGTGCAGGGCGGGGTCAGTTCCCCCTCAGCACACACAGCTGCACACACGTGTGCCCACAGGCACGCGCATCCACAAACGTGCGGACGCACGCCCAAACACGCTGATTTGGACACGTGCACGCACGCACACACACGCACACGCACGTTCACACGCACACGCATGCCCCACACCCGCACACCCCTCCCGGGGCCGTGCAGGGGCTGCCCGCTCTCTGCCTCCGGCTCTCGCTTCTAAATGAGGCCTCGGGAATGCTCCGCGCACAGCGGCCAGCGGGCGGGTGGGGGGGGGCTGCCGGGGCAGGCAGGCATGGAGGTACAGAGACCGTGCCCTGGGGCTCCCCATCTCTCCACGTAGCGCCCGCGTCCAGGAACGTGTGCTGGCAAGGCGTTCTGGGAACACGTCTCACACCCTTGAGGGTAGCAGTGTACCAAGCTCAGCCTAGCGCACTCCGGTTGCCCCTCACCTGGCCCTTGGAGGGTCCTTCTCCCCTGCTTAGAGGGACCACCGGGGTCCCGTGTGCAGGGAGGATACTGGGACTCAGCAGCCCCGGGAAACCCGCAGCCGAGTCCGGGGTGGACGAAGCCGACTGTCCCAAAGCCAAGAGGCGGCTCGTCCGGGGCAGGCTGGTCAGGGCGTGGAGGGCAGCGGGGCTGTGAGGACCTGGGACGGTGGCTTCGTGGAAGCCACTCGGAAAGCCATGGTGGACGGGGCGTTGTCTTCAGGTTCACCCAGTGGGCAGTTTCGCCTCGGAACTCCAGTACAAGGACCTCTGGGGGCACCTCGTCCAGTGTGCTCACTTCACAGATGAGGAGTGGCAGCTCAGAAAAGGCACTGGCTTGCCCAAGGGCACACACTGGCAGAGCCAGGCCAGGGCAGCGGCCCAGCGATGCTCAGATCAGCCGACAGCAGAAGCTGGGGTGTCGGTGGGACCAGCCCCGGCCTCCCGGAGAGGGGAAGGGAGACACCACTCTGAATGCCGAGTGGCGGTTCTGGAAAAGCACCAACAGCGCCCAGGCCTGCCCTCGTCTCGGAGCTCCAGCTACACAAGCCCCCATCCCGTCCGCAGAGGAGGAAAGGGCAGGTGAGAGGGAGGGGTTCTGAGGGCCCTGGAGGGGACGTTGGAGGGTGGAGGCGGCTCGGGCCCTAGGTTGGAGCCGGCCCCCAATACGGCTGCAGACCCAGGCCTTGGGCTCTGTCCGGAGCAGACGTCTCCTCTTGGAGCCCTGAACCCCTGCTGTCCGTAACTACCCTCCCCCCACCCAAGGGCCCCAGCAGAAAGGCAGGAAGCCCAGCACCCCAGCCTCAGCGGGCCCTGGACCTCGGGCTCAGGGTCATGCTGGGAACACCCTGGAGGGTGAACGGTGTTCAAGGCTCCATGCGATTTTGATTTTGTGGGAAAGGCTGCCCCGTCCTTCCCCCCAAACGACCCACACTCGACTGTTGATTATAAACATCGAAGTTGTCCTCCATCACTTTAACCGTTCAACACGGAGTCCTGCAGGCACCGTCGTGACGGCGCTGGCATCTGGAGTGGCTCTGATCGTGGCCCTCTCTGGCTCCACTACCCTTGGGTGAGAGAGGGACCTCCAGACCTTTGCTGCCCAGGGTAGGCCAAGGACCAGTGCCCAGAGGCCGAGTCTGGGTCTGAAGCCTGAGTCTGAAGCCTGGGCTGGGGTCAGAGTATGCAGGGAAGTTTACACACTGTCACCCTGTGACCCTGACGTGTGACAGAGAAGAGCTGGGATCCAGGCGGGAGGAGGGAGAGGTGGAGACGCTGCAGAGTGGGGCTGGGGAGCCCGGAACGCACCGGGCCTCCCCGCGTGTTCTGCGGGCTTATCTGGGGCCGGGCTTGCTTCCGGCTCCTCCAGGCCTCAGGACAGGGTGTCCCGGGCAGTCCTCTCACCTGCCAGCCAGCCCGGGGTGCACATCAGACCCATTTTACAGGAGAGGAAGCTGAGGCTGCGGCAGGTAAATGAATTGCGACATGGCTGTGGGATTCCCAGCCTGCGCCCACAGACCCCCGGATGGGGTTTGGAAACTTCCTGGCTTTTGGAAGCGGCCCATCTCGCCCCGAGCAGACCTCCACATGAGAACTGGGGGCCCACGTAGAGGTCACTGTGCTCGGCGGGGACCTGGGGATGGCGGGCTTTAACGAGCTATCTCTTGAGTGACAAGATTAATGAGCTTCCTTGGCTGCGTTAATTACTGTCCCCGTCAGGTTCAGAATCCTATCAGCCTCTTTTCTCAATTAAAAGTGATTATGATTTCACATCCTCGGGAGCAGAGATCAGTGAATCCCCCCACTCGGGGTTCTGAGTTGGGGGCCTGCGGGAGGGCCGTGTGCCAGGCAAGGCATCACGGGCAATCGGTCCGACGAGACGCCTGCCGCCTGCCGCACTCAGGGCTGTACCCCCGGGAAGCAGGCAGGCGCTCAGCCCCGGTTGCAGACGAGGAAACTGAGGCTCAGCGTGTGGGGGCCGGGCTCCTCTTTGCTGGGCTGGGACGGGCGCCCCGCTCTGGCCACTCTCCTGCTGCCTCGTCCTCCACGGACAAGCCGGGCCCGCGTCCTGAGAGGGACACAGGGGCTGGAATCCTGCTGCGGGTCCTGGACGCGGCAGGGGCGCCCTCGGCTGCAAGGGGCGTCTGCCATCACCCCAGTGCCCAGACGGGACACCGAGGCTCTGGGAGGGGGTGTGATCCGTCCACAGCCACACAACCGGAAGTGGCCCTGGACAGGACTGTCCCCCAGTGTTTCCTGCGAGGCTGTCCTCTGGCAGTGCAGCCTCGGCCAGTCTCTGGGCAGTTGGGCTCTGAGGGCCTGGCTCAGCTCTCCGCGGGCCTGCCTGATCCAGCTGACCGAGTCCCCCCGTGAAGCACCCCGAGGGCGCCCTTGCTGTGGGCGGGTGACCTGGGCTTGGGAGGGGCCGAGCTGGACCTCTGGCTGCAGCGGCCTGGCTCCGAAGAGCCCCAGATCCCAGGAGCGGGGATGGCTGCCCTCCCTGGGGCGTCCTCCAGGCTTCGCTGTTCCAGAGGGCGGGAGGCCACAGGGCAGGAGGGTGGAGGTGCGTCCGCGGCCAGGCCGCCCTCCCCCTGCAGCCTGGCGGCCTTCTCTCCTGCTCCATCACAGCCCTGACCCACCCGAGGGCCTCGCCCCTGCTGCCGTGTCCCTCCCGTGCCTCCTGGCCGGTTCGCTCCCACCTGGCTCTGGACCCCGGCTCTGTGGCCCTAGCAGCCTCGCGGGGCCTCCGGGGGCTCCTCTGGCTGGAGCGGGGGAGGAGCGCATGTTTCCCTCTCACTGTTCCTTGCCAGGCTGTCCAATGGGCCAGGCCGGCCACCTTTGGCCACATTCATTCCTAGTTCCCGAGGCCCAGCAGGTGCTCACGTCTGGGGAGCCCTCGGCTTGTTGGGGTGAAGCCTGTGGGTAGTGGGGTGAAGCCTGTGGGTAGAAGCCTGTGGGTAGTGGGGGGCATGCAGGCCGGGGGGAGGAGGCCAGGCGGGGCAGCCCCTTCCTTCCTCCTGGAGACGCTTGGGACTGCGGGCCCAGGGACATGAGGTGTGACAAAGGGCAGGGAGCCAGAGGCCCCACCCGTGGCCTCCAGCCCATTTCCCGCCGCAGGGCCAGCTTGCCCCACTGTCCAACCCCAGCCCTCACGCTCGCGCTGCCAGAGCTCAGTGTCACCGGCTCACCAAGGCCCCTCCGGCATCCTCCCTGCCGCTTCCTCCCCTGACGGCGCCCGTCACCTCCCCTCCTAGAACACAAAGCGGGGGGTGGGGGGGTGGTGGTGGCTGGACTGGGCCCGCTGTCCCCACAGCTCACCCGGGGCCCGGCTGCAGGGGGCACCACTGCCCACAGATGGGAAAGCCAAGGCCGCGGCCACAGGGCCCGGGGCAGCGCGGGGGACGGAGCCACGCCTGTGCTAAGGCACCCACCCCTGCCCCGGCAGCCTCACCCCAGGCCCGGGCGGGGAGCCCCCCCATCACGGCACCCACCAGCTCTGCGTGCAAGGGGAAACCAAGACCTGGAGGGTGAACGCAGAGCCAGCGGGTCGTGGAGCGGGGCTGCAGGCCGACGGGGCGGGTGCTCCCCACGCGGCCCGGTGCTGGAGACGACAGGGCCGCCGGGCCTCCAGGGCAGCGAGGGCTCTTCCTGGAGGCCGCCCCGTCCCAGCCTCTCGTCTACCGTCTGTTCACTTGCTCAGCGCCCTGCTGTCCCGTCCGCCCTCCTCTGGGGCCGTAGGAAGGAAGGAGGGCTTCAGAGCAAGACCTCCAGGCCTGTGCCGCTGCTGCTGCCTCGCACCCCCCCCCCCCCCCCCCGCCCCGGGGTGGGGTAGCCTCCCTGCTCTCACCCGGCCCCACCCTCTCGGACACGCCTATTCGGCCGCTTCTCCCCATGGACAGAGCTTTTCATCAGTTTTATGTGTTTTTGTGTCCCCCAGTGCCAGGGACCCTGCCCGGATCAGCACGTGTTTCTTCAGGGAGGGGGAGGGGGCCAGACTGCTGGCACCCGCCCGCCACTCTTCTTCCCGCTGACGGGTTCACGGCTGCATGAGCGCCTGGCGCCCACCCCGCCTGCCGGGCAGCTGCTCGAGCCAGGAAATCCAGCACAGAGGCAGCTCTCTGATTTTTCAGGAAAAGCCAGAAATCTAGGTTTTAAAGTGAAATCTCCCCATTTTGAAATTCCGGCAACAAATTCATATAAGACAAAATAAGGACTGTGGGCCGAAGCGCCTGGGGCGACGGGCCTGTGGCTGGTCTCGTGTGACGTTTCTTTGGGCGGGGTCCCTCTCAGACTGGGCCCACGGCGGGGAGGGGGGTGGCCGGGTTCACCCAACCGCTCATTCACTCATTCACCTGGTGGCCAGGCTCCCCTCCAGGCGCTGGGACAGGACCGTGGACAGAACAGGATGGACACGGACCCCACCCCACAAGGCCCAGTTTAGGGCAATCAGGACGTGAGCACAGGTCTCCCGACGCCACGGCTGGTGAAGGCCTGCGGTATCCTGGAAAGTTCTAGGATTCCTGGAACCCCTACTGGAGTGGGAAAATCCTTCACTATGGGTCAGAGAGGTTACTCCACGTGCCCCAGGTCACACAGCAGGCTGCATGGGCTGCAGAGAGGGCCGGCTGGGGGAGGCTAAGCAGACGGGGGGCAAGCTGAGCACTGTGGCCTTGAGCCAGGCCCCCACCCAGGCATGTTCCTGGCCTGAGGCTGGCCTGGGTTCCAGCAGGGACAGAAGCATTCAGGCTCTCCTCCCGGGTGGCAGATGCCAGCGGCTGCCTGTCACTGCCCGTCACCTGACCACCCACAACGAGCAGGCGGGCCTCGCCCTTTCCAGATCCACTGCCAGCCGCCCGCCTGGTAAGGGTGGGGTCCCCTCCCTGGGGAGGGCAGGGCTGGCTGGTGGCGCGGCCCGCTAGATCCCCAGGACACTGGAAGGGGGGGCGGGGTCCCTTCCAGTGTGTGACAAGCAGGAGAACTTCATCCTCACTCTGCAGATAAGCCCAGAGGGGTTGAGACAGTTGCCCATGAACACACAGCCGACAAGCTGCAGGGCCTGGAGACCTGGGTTGGCCTCTGTCTGGCTGCATCCCTGGTGCCCCTCTCTCGCTGGGCCAGGCACCATCTCCTGCCAGGTGACTGTGGTGCCCCATCCCTGGTTTCCCTGGTGGCCCCTGCACTTCCCTCTCCCCAGAGCAGCCAGGGGGTCTCTGCAAGCACAGACGGGGCCATGTCCCCCCTGTAAATGCTCCACAGCATTGCTGGTATTGGAATCAAGTCCCACCCTGGCCCATAAGCCCCTGCACCATCGGGGCCTTGCCTCCTGGGCCTTCTAGAAAGCCTCGAGCTCACGCACACACATCGGGGCCTCTGCTTTGAGGTTCCACGTGCCTGGAACGTTCCTCTTAGACCTTCCGTGTCGGCTGCCTGGGCTCTGGACCCCTCAGCTCAATGCACCTCCTTGGAGAGTCCGAACAGGAGTGATTCACCTTCAAGTCTGTGTCTCGTTGCTTGTGGCTCCTCCACCCCCTGAGTCCGTCTTTGCCCAGGCAGTGTGAGGGGCGGGGGACAGGGGTGCTGTGGGCTGAACTGTGTCCCCCGCCAAAGATATCACCAAGTCCCAACCCCTGGCACCTGTGAATGCAGCCTTATTTGGAAATAGGGTCTTTGTAGAGGTGATTGATTTAAGATGAGGTCATCCTAGGTTAGGGTAGCCCTAAATCCAGTGACACCATCCTTATAAGAGACAGGAAAGGAGAGACACAGACACGGAAGAGAGACCATGTGAAGATGGAGGCAGAGACTGGAGGGATGTGGCCACAAGCCAAGGACGCCTGGAGCCCCAGGAGCTGGAAGAGGCAGGAGGGACCCTCCCCCAGAGCCTCCAGAGGGAGCGCGGCTTGACCAACTGTCCACTTCTCTGTGAACAGTCCACTCTGGCCGAACTGCTTGGGGTCATGCTGTCCCCCCTCCTCTCCACCCCAACATCCAATCCATCAGCAGCTCCCGTCGGCTCCACCTTCAACCACATCCAGGGTCTGACCTCCTCCTGGCATCTGCACCTCGGTGGCCCTGCTCCCACCTGCTGGACCACTGCGGTCACCTTCCTGCACCCGTCACCACCTCCCCATTGCCTTCTCCCAGCAGCTGCCAGAGCAAGACCCCTGCCCGGATCCCTCGCACACCCGACCCACGGCCTTCACCTCAGCCTCCTCTGCCCAGAGCCGGGCTCCCCAGACAGCCACGGATGTCTCGTCTCTGGCCACAGGCTGGCCGCTCAGCGGGCACCTCTGACCACCGGGTCCACCTCAACACCTTGTCCCCAGGACTTGCTATCTCCTCGCCCTGCTTTATCCAGTTTTAATTTAAATTTCAGAGACTTCCGTGACTCTGCGCTCCCAATGCAGGGGGCCTGGGTTCAATCCCTGGTCAGGGAACTAGATCCCACCGCATGCCGCAACTAAAGAGCCCGCATGCCGCAACTAAGAGCCCACATGCCGCAACGAAGACCTCGCGCGTGGCAATGAAGATACCGCATGCCGCAACTAAGACCCGGCACAGCCAAAGGAATAAATAAATAAGTAAATAAATATTTAAAAAATTTCATCATGAAGTGTATCATACGTAAAAAAGCACATATTTACATATATTCATAGAGTATACGCGTGTATACAGCATATACGTGCGCGTACGTATGTGTACACACACACACACATGCACACACAGCACGTAAGAGGGAGCACGCTGCCCTGAAGACCCCTGTGTCCCCACTGCCCCTGCGGGGCTTCCCCACGCGGGCAGGCCGCCAGCCTCCATCACAGACGCCAGTTTTGCCGGGGTGAGTTCAGACTCCACGGTCTCGCGTTCCCCTCCTCTGTCCCCCACTCTGTTTGCCAGCATCCTGCCATCTCACGGCTAGCTCTGCGGCGTCCCCCAGGGCGCTGACATCGCACCTGCAGAGCTGCAGGGGGGGCGGGTGGGACTGAGCCACAGTGAGGTCGGGGACGTCCTTTCCCCGCACACTGACCTGAGCTCAGGGTTCCTGGGGGGACCTCCATGGACCGCACTCTGGGGGTCTCTGGAGGCATGACCCACGCTGTGGTCCTGGAAGGCGAAGCCCCAGTCCCCTCGCCTCCCTGCAGAGGGGCCCGAAGCAGAGGGCTGGCCAGGGAGGGGCCCTGGCCCCACGGGGTGCAGCCCGAATAACGCGGATATTCATCCCAGACAAGCCCTGGCTCTGTTGGCCTCCGAGGGCGGCGCTGGCGGAGACCCGAGGAACGTCCCTCCCTCCCCAGCCCTCTGGCTGTTTTTCTTTCATCAGTTGGAGAGAAGGAGGGAAGAAAGGAAGAAAGTGGAATACTTTGCAGGGACCGAAAAGGCACTGTGACCATGTGTTTCCTTGATGGCCACGGGGTGCCCGACCCGGGGAGTCCTCTCCCTCTGGCCTTCGAGATTGTGGTGGAGGGGGGGCCGGCCTTGAGCCAGCAAGGGTCTGCGGGGACTGGAGGGGACAAGGCCCGTCCAGGAAGCCTGTGTGAGCCAAACCCTGGGGACCGGAAGGGGGCCTGAGAGAGACACGGAGGAGCGAGAAGATTCCGGAAGGGCAGTGCTGTGCATAGAGTTGGTGCTAAACGAGCATCTGCTGGAATGACTTCTGGGGGGCTGGCAAAGCCATTCTGAGCCCCCTGGAGTCTGTGACCCTGACCTCTCTTTAGGCCTGTCCCCTCACACGGGCCTGATGGCAACAGGCCTCTCCCTCTCTGTCCTCAAGCTTTAATTCCCCTTTGTTTCTGTAAAGCTTGTACTGCTGCTCCAGAAACGGACTAAAGGGGGCTGAGGAAAAATGATGCCTACACCACAGGTGGTCAAGACAGAAACCAAAAGCCAAAAACCACATGGGAGGTTGAAAGTAAGCTCCGCGCTTCCGGGCCACCAAGGCGAAAAGGGAACAAAGCACGGTGCGCTTCTCTCTTCCGTTATCTGACCAGAGGGGAGCACACATCGTAAACAGTTTGCCTGCCACCCTGCTAATCAATCCCTACCTCCCAGCATCGTGGTGAGACTGAAAGAGACGCCAGGTGTCATACGCCTGGCCCACAGCGTCTGCTCAGCGGCTGTAAATTCCCTCCTCTGCGTTACAGGTGAGGAAGCTGAGGCTAGAAAGGCACGCGGCTTTCGAGGTCACCGTGCAGCGAGCGAGTGCGGGAGGCCAGGTGCTGAGACGGGCAGCCAGCGCTCGTCCTCCGCTTTCCCTGCTGTGGGGGGAGGGGAGTCTCGGCCCAGGTGTTGCCTGTGTCTGACCGCGTGCCCAGCCGAGGTCTTGGAGCTGCCATGAGCCTGGAGGGGCAAATCACCAGGGCCAGTCTCTCCCCAAAGCATGCGTGGCAGCTCTGGGGGCCGTGGGCACAGGGACCTGCCACGCATGGTCTGCCCTCCTAAGCCGCTGGGGGCTTCTCATCTCGCTAGGAGGGACCACTGGAGACCCAGATTGTTAGAGGGTCTTGAGCGGGGAGAACATAGAGTAGGGAAGGACGGGGCAGTGCATGCCTTTTGCCACCAGGAAGGTGACCCTCCAGGGGTGACGCCGACCCGGGGGTGGCCATGACCTGGGGTCACCCTGACTTGGGAGTGCTCTGGGATGAGGGGACCAGAGCCTCAGGGGCTGAAGGACATGCTTGCCATGGGCTCCAGCTGACGGGAGAGGAAGGGGAGGCAATGTGCTGTCCCACTCCCTGCCCAGCTGGCGTGTCCCCACGGTCGGTCCCCTGGCTGTCTCCCAGGCAGCGGGAGTGAGCCCCACTGCACGCACTAGAAAGCCAGACCCTGCCCTTGACTGGGGGCTCTGTAGCCTCCCCAATATGGGACCAGGGACCCCGCCCTGGCCATTGTCCGTAGGGGCAGGTGGGGTGAGCGGCAGCCCGAGGCAGGTGGACCCCAGAGAGAAGGGTCCTGGCCCCGCTCACGAGCTGGGGGTCCAGGCCAGTCAGCTCCCTCTCAGGAGAGTGGGACCGAGGCCGTGTGGTGTCGCGGTCAGAGCACATGCACCACCATTTCCTTGCTCTGTGACTTCAGGCAACTGACCTAACCTCTCCGAGCCCCATTCAGCCACCTGTCGAAGGGTCTGACAATCGTCCCTACCTCACAGGGTCTGTGGGGTTACATCAGACAGTGTATGTAAAGCACTGAGCTCATTATATGCTTCAGTGAATGTAAACTATTATTTTGTTATTATTATTTTTGTATTAATTCACCTCTCCCATTGCCCGGAGGATGCACAGACAGGCCTGGATGTAAGAGATGAATTTAGATATTTTAAAAGTGATGTTAGGAAAACATCTCTCTGGGACCCCACTTCCCCATCAGAAAAATGGGTATGACACCACCAGCCCTGCCCACCCCCGGGGCTCCGCTGGGAGGGTGGTGTCTCGGCTGAACCGGTTCTCGGAGGCCTGGTGACTCCCTCCCAGTCTGCGCCCCTCCCCTGCCCCAAGTGTCCAGCAGATCGTGCCTGCCACAAGGTTCCTACCCAGGCAGGCTCTGAGGCAGGCAGTGTGCATGCGCGCATCTGTGTGCACACGCACGCGGGGAACTCTGGTGTGCATGCACATGTTCAGGCACACGCACTGGCATACACACACCGGCAGCTCTGGGCCAGCCGCTTCTGCCCAGGGACACCGGCCCCCCAAGGCCCTGGCACCTGCCCGGCCGAGGCTGCCCGCTGGCTCCCACTGGGGTCACAGAGGCTGGAGAGCGAAGGCTGGGCGCCATCCCGACAGGCTGGCCTCGGGCACCTGCAGGGGACGACTGATAGATGCCACCGCCTCCAAGCCTGTAGGCACAGCCTGTTGATCTTTTTTATCCCTAAAACAATGTGTTTATGCTAGTTTTAAGAAAAGATTGGAGGAAATAATAGAAAAGCAACCTGGCAGCCCAAAATGCCATCCATAGGACTCGGTCACCGTGTCACAGCCCCCAGGTGCCCTGGGGAGCCGTCTTGGACATTAACGGGGAGCCAGTGGGCTGCGGCTGAGACGCCCACCCTGTGCGGCCCCAACAAAGAAGCGAGGTACCAACGGCGCACGCGGTGTAATCTGTCTCGTAAAAAGCAAACGGAAGCCGTCTAGGCACCGGACCCGTGCACACGGAGAGGATTCTGGAAGTTTGTGGTGGGGACTGGAGGGGACTGACAGGGCCTCGCCTGCTCACTTTTTAAACATCTGTGCCTGAGCTTCTGACACATAGCAGAAATTGCTTTGATGATGAACGGAGTCCAAGAGGCACCTTCTGAGGAAGCCCGTCCCCTTCTGCTGAGCGCGAGATGCGGGTCCCCGGCCGTGGGGTAGAGGGGATGCGGGATGTGGGGTGCTCCTCTGGGGGAGGGGGGCTGTACCCCAGAGGCTCTGCAGGGCACCTTCAGGGAGGGGCAGCACCGCCCCCCCGCAGGCCCGGAGGTGAGCAGCCATGCCGGCCCCTCCCCCCACCGCCACCCGAACCCCCCCCCCCTCCCCCCGCTGAAACGCAGCTCTGGGCTCCACGCATGCGCAGTCTCCTGGCTGGTGTGTCCGCTGGCCAGGCCGGGCTGTCGCGGGGCCTGGCTGGGCACCACGGCTGGTGGTGGCAGTGAGCCAGCTCCGAAGCCCCGTGGAAAGTTGCCCCTGGCTCCTGCCACCTTCCAGCTTTTCACATCTCAGCTGCTTTTAATTAGTTTCCTTCAAAGTCCCCAACAGCAATTCGGCCACGTTAGCGCTCGCCAGCTGCCAAGACGTGTGTGTGCGCGCGCGCGCGCGTGCACCCCGCGCATCAGCCTTTGGCGGGGCGCGGGTGGGCGGGAGAAGAATGCAGGAACCATCTTGAGTTGTTAAAGTGCAGGGGCTTTTCTGCTTCTGGGGCCGAGAGCTGCGGGCTGGAGGGCGTTTGGGGCCGGGGCCTGGGCCGTGGGGCGGGCGGGCAGGGCTTGGATGGGCTGTCGACGGCCAGGACAGTGTGGCCGCGCTGGGGCGGCTGGGAGGGGCTCGTCTTCACTGTCCGACACTCCAAACCTTGTCTGCATTTCCTGGGGGCCTGTAGGGCCCCCTACACACTGTGCTCTGCTCCTGTTCATGCTACCGGGCTGGGGACCCAGGCCCACCCTCTCTCAGCCTCTCCCACCCAAGATCCCCTCCAGCCCCTGAGGTGCAGATGCAAATGCCCAAAGGGGCGGGGCGAGAACACAGGTGAGGTGGGTGCGCTGGGGGTGGGCAATAGGGAATGCCGGGGACCGTGGCCGGCGGGGGCTTCAGGCCCAGCTGACTGTTTCCTGGCGGCATGATGGGCCCAGTGTGGATGCTTCTCTTGGGTTTCCACCAGAAGCTTGGATACCCTTGTGGAGTTCTATGGTTTTAAAAACAGCTGGGGCCAACTAAATACACAAGGTGGATCTGACCCGGGGCTGCCAGTCTGCAATCCCCATCCTGCTTGTGGCTGCACCCGAGGTTCAGGACTTGATCCTTCTTGTTCTGCCTTATTTCTTCTCCTGGACCCTTCCTGCACCTGCAGATGTCACCTCTGTGGGTTTCCTCTGGGAAACCACCCTCCCCTCCACTGTGAGCGTGTGGTTCTGGTGGGGCTGACCCTCCCTTGTTCTATTAGACTGAATCCTGATGCCACTATTTGAGCACCTGGATCCAGCTATGCCTGAAGCTTGCCCTGCATAACCCAGTTATGTGAGCCAACAGAGTCTCCTTTTTACTTAACCTATTTTGAGTTGAGTTCTAGTCCCCTGTGGCTGAAAAGCATCCTGACCAATATAACCTCATGGGGGTGGGGGTGGGGCAGTCACAGGTGACCCTGCTGGGTGTCAGTTTTGTTTTGGGTCAGCCGCTGGCTCTCTGGAGGGGCCCGACGCGCCCAGTGATCTGCTCGTTACCTCTCTCCTCACTCGGCCACCCGGCCTCGCCTCTCTCTCCATGGTCTGAGCCTCCTTCCCACTGTCCCCCACCTGCCAGCTGAGAAGAAACGAACCACCCCTGAGTGCATTTGTTCACACACTGGCACATGCCTCCTGCCCCCCGCGGGCTGCGAAGCAGCATCCTGCACCAGAGATTTCCAAACTGTTCTTGTCCACACTCCCGGAGCCCCATAGCTTCTGAGGCCCAGCCCTCCTTCTCTCCCCCGAGAGGGCCTAAGGGGATGAGACCATAAGGGGATAGAGCGACAGGACGACCTCCAATTCGTTCTCATTTAGGTTAAAAAGGCAAATAACCCTTCACATTGGAAACTCACTAACACACCATTTGAAACGCCCCTGCTGCTGAGCGCGTTTGTCTGGCCTCTGAAGGGCTGAGTGCTCTTCTTGAAGTCTTCACAGGCGAAATGACGCAGCATCTGGCACTTGCTTTAGAAAATGCAGCAAGAATAAGCATGGGGGCAGGTCACCAGGTGTTAGTAACCATCGCAGCGGGTGATGGGCAAGAGCTCGGGATGCCTTTCTTGCTACCTTTGTTTATATTTTAAAAAGTCCACCATAAAGACATGAAAACAGTTATCCTATAAAACAACTACCACCACAAAAATTCCAACTGTTTTTCTAAGGATCCCAGAATTGCCAGGGAGCTTTGGGCCACCTGACAGCATGTGGACACTGTGCTGTCAGCTCCAGGAGGAAAGCTTTCTGGAGGGAGGGTCCCTCAGCATGGTGAGGGCAGTGGGCGGTCCCTTCTGGGCCTCTACGCAGACCAAGAGAATGTACGGTCCAAACTGGGCACCTGTGAGAGTGCAAGGGTAGTAAAAGAATCCAAACTATTAATTCATAATAATTGCAAAATAGAAAGGGTCCCCGATCAAGATGATAAATAGAGATTCACACAGTAGAGAAGTGGGATGCACTCGTGGGGCACCTGTGCCTTGTTCTGGGGGCTGCTCCCCAAGCCCAGTGTGCCCTCCACAGGCAGCCTGCAAGCTCCCTGACCCCATCCGCCCCTCCCCCCCCCGCGTCTGGACCTTGTAAAAGGTGAGTGTCCTGATCTCTACGTATCTTCCACATATTTGAGCTCTGGTATGTATGGCTGGGTTGGCATTTATGGTCTTATCTTCCTAGGCTGAACTGGTCTTTTTATGGGGTCTTTCTGTTCCCCTCGGGTTGGTCAGACGAGAGAATCAGCAGAGCCCGGGGAAGCTTAACTGGCCATGTGACGCTGGGCGCACCCCGCCCCACCCCCTGCCCAGCTTGTTTCCCCACCTGGAAAATAGCCCGGCGAGGGTGACGAATGGCCGGCGGGCCTGCACGGACTAAGGGCCCCAGAGACAGCAGAGTGAGGCCGTGAGGGCTCAGAGAAAGCGGTGAACACTGGAGGCCTGGGGCACAGGTGTGGACCCAGGTGGACAGTGGAGGAGTCAGACTGTGACTGGGGGCCAGGCCCCACCGGGACGCCAAATGCCTGTCTCCACGGGAACCTTCGAACACTACATGTCCACACGGCATTCTCATCCCAGCACACTGTGCGTCGGAGAGTTTACCATCCTGCCGCGGGGCAGCTTCTACTCCTGGTGTCCGGAGTCCTCCATCCACCTCTCCAGCTGTGTTACTCAGCCTCCTGAGCTGGATGGGAAGCTCCTGGAAGACACGGCCTAGTCTGAAGGGTTCACTCTTGTGTCTGCTGCTCGGCACAATGCCTGGCAAATGCAGTCATCCATCTACCCACCCATCCACCCACCATCTACCCACCCGTCATCCACCCATCCACCCACCCATCATCCATGCATCCATCCATGCATCCATCCATCCACCCATCCATCCATCCACCATCCACCCATCCATCCACCCATCCATCCATCCACCCATCCATCCATCCATCCATCCACCATCCACCCATCCATCATCTACTCACCCATTATCCATGCATCCATCCATCCACCCATCCACCCGTCATCCATCCATCCATCCGTCCACCCACCCATCATCCATCCACCCATCCATCCATCCACCCATCCACCCGTCATCCATCCATCCACCCATCCACCCGTCATCCATCCATCCACCCATCCACCCATCCATCCATCCACCCATCCACCCACCATCTACCCACCCATCATCCACCCATCCACCCACCCATCATCCATGCATCCATGCATCCATCCATCCACCCACCATCCATCCATCCATCCATCCACCCACCCATCCATCCATCCATCCACCCATCCACCCACCCATCCATCCACCCATCCACCCACCCATCATCCATGCATCCATCCATGCATCCATCCATCCACCCATCCACCCGTCATCCATCCATCCATCCATCCATCCACCCATCCACCCGTCATCCATCCATCCACCCATCCACCCACCCATCATCCATCCACCCATCCATCCATCCACCCATCCACCCACCATCTACCCACCCATCATCCACCCATCCACCCACCCATCATCCATGCATCCATCCATCCATCCATCCACCCACCATCCATCCATCCATCCATCCACCCACCCATCCATCCACCCACCCATCATCCACGCATCCATCCATGCATCCATCCATCCACCCATCCACCCACCATCCATCCATCCACCCATCCACCCACCCATCATCCATGCATCCATCCACCCATCCATCCACCCATCCATCCATCCATCACCCATCCACCCACCCACCGTCCACCCACCATCCACCCATCCATTCATCATCCACCCATCCATTCATCATCCACCCATCCATCCACCATCCATCCGTCCACCATCCATCCATCCATGCACCCATCACCATCCACCCACCATCCATCCATCACCAGGACTAGAATTCTAGTCTTGGGGCCCTGAGTGCTGTACTTTACCTCCCAGCTCAAAGTAGGGCTGACGGTGCTGCAATGCTTTGGAGTAAGCAACTGCCCCCCTCCCCCACCAGGTGAACCCCCTCCCCCGAGAGAGGACCTGACATGATTGGCACTGGATGGCATGGGTGCCCGCAGCACAGACACCATCTGTGACACCGACAGCTCTGTTCCAAGGCTGGGAAGGGGACACGCCCTCCTTCTCCCCAGTGCTCACTCCTGGTCAGCTCTGTGATCCCATGGGGGGAGGGACCTCACGCAGCCACCTGGGGACTGGGTCCATTTTCTCCTTGAGCCTATGGAGGGTCCCAGAGCCTCGTGTGCCAAAGAGCCGGCAAGGGGCTGTGGGTGGGGGAGCCAGACCAGATCCAGGACATGGTCCATCCCTCTCCTCAGGGAGACGCTCCTGCATCTCCCAGAGGGAGACACTACCTTGCTGGCTCCGGGCCCCTTCCCATCCCCGTCCCATCCCTAGGCACCTTCCCTGGGCTGGCGCAGCCCCCGGCCGCAGTAACCCGCTGTGCTGGGGGTCCTCGAAGACCCTCCCGTGCCACCTGGAGAGCAGGGCACCTCTGCCTGTTATCAAGATGCCAACAGGCACAGACGGAGCCAGGGTGCGATACCAGCTCACCCTCAGCCTCTGACTAGGGTCCCTGCACTGTGGCCCCTAGCTGACCCGCAGCCGAGCCGGCCCCCCTGTTGCCTCTGCTTTGTTTTCACAGCTCAGAGGAGGGACTGATTGGAGAGGCTGGGTCCCAGGCCCCGAGGAGGCCGCTGGGTGCGGAGGTTCCAGAAAGCAGGCATCAGCGAAGTGCTTCCAGGAACCACAGTGACCGCGGGACTGTGCTCCTTCCCGGCCAGCCTGGGTCGAGTGCTCCTAGGAGAGCAGAAGTCACCCTCAAAGGCCTAAGTGTGGGCCCCTCTGCCAGCAGGTGCAGCCTCAGTTTCCCCATCTGGAGAATGGAGCCAATTTTTGAGCTGCCAGACCCCGGCGGAAGCTGGGGTCACGAGGGTGCTGAGGTTCAAAGGCTGCCGCAGGCTGGGGCAGCACCCAGGCTTGGGTGTGCGGACCCTGGAGGTCAGGCTCGTCCACTGGTGCCCCCGTCCCCTCCCACCATGAGGGCCAATGGCTCCGGGCTCCCCAGCGATGGCCACGACGGCAGGCGCTGACGGGAGCAGCTCACCTGGACCCTCCATTCACCCCAAGCTGCCACCTCCATCGCCTGGGCGGATTCTCACACTGATCTGTGAGCAGGAACGATGACGTAACCCCCAGCTCCTCACTGAGGAAGCGAGGTCCAGAGAGGTGGGGAGCACTGTCTGGGGCCACCCTATGCTTGTGTCACGTAGAGCCTAATGGGGCGGGGCACTGGAACGTGGCTCCCACCTCCTGGGTGCCCTGCCCCTGGGGTCCCAGTGCTCCTGCTGGCCTGTGGGCACGGTCCAGCCCTCCCACTCAGGTGGCCCTGGGCCCAGCCCTGGGGAAGGAACACCCGTGAGACAGGGCTGCCTGGCTGGGGTGTTCTGAGCTGGCCTCTGCCCAAACCACCAACCACCAGCCACATGAGCACAGCCAGCTGGGACCAGCCGGCCTTCCGCCAACCCAGTGCTGCCCCCTGAGGGGCCGGGGCAGGACCAGCAGAAGCACTGCTGCCAACCTGCAGAATCATGAAAAGTGATAAACTGCAGTTGTGTGAATCCCCTAGGCTGGGGCTGCTTGTTACACAGCAGTGGGTAGCTGTAGTCCTCAAAATCTCTCAGCTTTAGCTTTCTTCTCTAAGTGGGGTGTTGAGTGGATTAAACAGGATGGTGCAACTCAAGCTCTCAGCACAGTAAGTGCAGACCAGTGACGGCTGCTGTAAATTTATCACCATCAGCTGTGTCCCAGGACCCATGAAAATGACTGTTTTCCTGTGGGAAAGCGACTTGGATCCCGCCTGACCGTCTGCTCACAACCCCTGTCCCAGACACTCCGGGCTACTGCCAAGGATGCAGATCCAAGTTCATGTGCAGAACTCCTGTCTCCCTTCCTCGGGGTGCCGGCCAGCCCATCCTCCTCCCCAACGAACGCATCTTTGCACCCAGATGTGTCCTGAGCAGGGGGACCTCGGGTCCGAGGGGCCCCGTGCCCCTCTCGCTCCCCCCCACGGTCACTGTAGGAGCCCCTCGGACTCTGCAGCGGGAGGGGCAGGGATCAAAGGCCTCATCCGAGGGAGGGGACACTCACCTCCTCCAGCACTGTCTTTATTTGCTGATAGAAAGCGCTTTCTGAGGACTCTGTTTTGTTTCCTCTGACTCAGCTTTGTCCAGTGTGCTGATGGAAGCGGCGCCGTCTGCCATGTGCCAACCCGGCCAGGACAGAGATGCCTCTGACCTATGCCCCAGGGTCCAGGAGCCCTAACACCCAGGGGCCCGCGCCCCAAACGGGAGGCTCGGGGGTGAGGGCCAGGTTCCTCTCTCGACTGTCACGCCCAGATGCCAGGATGCCGGGACGTCTGGAACAAGGGGTCTGAGGTCGTCTTAGCCTGGGGGTTTCCAACTTTTGTAGCCACTGAAACCTTGGTTCACGTCTAAAAGAAATCTCACAGAGAGAATGTATCTATCCATCCATCCGCCATCTATCTGTCTCACACATACATACAGGATACCTATATAAATCAATATTCAGACTCATATTTACTGACTTAGGAAGACGCACAGCCTTGCCCTCCCCCCCTCCTGAGAACCCTGAAATCTGCCCACCTCCCCCTGTCCTCACCCTCCCTTCCCCAACAGCCGGGAGAGGGGCGGGCAGACCCTGTGATGAGGGACGGAGGATGGGGGGAGGGAAAGGCCCAGGCCATGAGACTGGGAGGGCCGCTCCCACCTCCCCCTGTCCTCACCCTCCCTTCCCCAGCAGCCGGGAGAGGGGCGGGCAGACCCTGTGATGAGGGACGGAGGATGCGGGGAGGGAAAGGCCCAGGCCATGAGACTGGGAGGGCCGCTCCCACCTCGGGTCCGGGGGTGGGTGCACAACACAGACCTGCCCGAGGGCATCCTCAGGCCATGGAGACCGGGGAGTCTCCGGGAGTCACGAATCCACCAAGGAGAGGCTTCCCAGGACCTTTTGCTGGGCTGGCGGGTGGGACAGAGGCCTGAGCCAGGGGGGTCTCTCTGCCCCCCTCAGGAGGGTCTCCCGTGAGGCCAGTGCAGCAAAGGCAGAGCCAAGCGGCTGAGAGGCCGCCTCCCAGGCATTGCCCGGGAACCTGACCATCCCAGGGCCCTCTCAACCCCGCATGCCAATCAGGAATCGTTCTGTCACTTGTACTCAACAGAATCAATGCATAAGAATGCGGTCAAGCTAAAAGTGGGGTGATGAGGAGAAAGGACCCAGAGTGGGGTGTAAGACGGGAACGGAAAACGAGCGGACGGACAGCAGACGTCCCTGCGAGTGACTCCGCCCGTGCGGGGGCCTGGGTGGAGGGGCCTCGGCCGGCAGCGAGATGACCAGCGTGGGCTGAGGCGGCAGAGTCCACCTGGGACGGCCCAGGGCCGTGGCCTTCGGGGACAGGTGTCCGGAGGGGAGGGACAGTCTCAAGGCAGTGAGTGCTCTTGGTGGTGGGGGCCATATGGTGGGACGGACAGACGGCCTCCTGAAACCGGCGTCGGGGTTCCAACCCCTACCCCTTGCTGGGTGTGTGACCTCGGACGAGTCCCTGCAGCCTCGGAGCCTCAAATGGGAATTATAGTGTCTTAATATTACCTGCCCGGAGGGGTACAGTGAGAGGAACACCAATCATCTGGGCAAAATCCTAGCACGGTGCCTGGCACGTGGTACATGGAACGGCACAGGATCCCAGTAACCCAAATGTGCAACTTATATAACATTACATATATACTTACACACAATTAAATATTTAGTGTGATACACTGTATACAACACTATATAATATACAGTGTTATACATGTAACAATATATCACGTACAGTAACCTGTGTACCTATGTGTCGTCTATGTGTCTACCCACCCACCTCCAGAGCTTCCTAACTGGCTGGCTGTAGTCACAGAGAAACTTCCTCCTTTCCGAAACTTCCTGAGGACCTGCCTGCAGAGTCTGTCCCAGGTAGAGGGGTCCCAGGGCTGATCCAGTCCTGTGGGGGCCGCCTGAGCCAGCCTGAGGCTGCCCGGGCCGAGGTGGCATCCAGGGGAGTAGGGAGGGGCTGGGCAGGAGCAGGTGCAAGGCAGGCCGAGAGGTTTGGGTGCCCGGGGTGGACACGGCTGTCCGTGAGGATGGAGACCCCATGGAAACCACGATGCCGGGAGCCCCCGAGCCCTGAGGCCCCGAGGACACCGCGAGTCTCCTTCACTCACCCACTGGAACCTGCATGTCCCCTGGCCTCCGGGGCCACGGACCCACCAGGCACAGCGGGGCTCCAGGACACGCCAGGCATGACCCGAGGGGGCTGGGATGGGAGCGCGACCGCCTCCCCCCGCCCCCAGGCTGCCCTGAGTGCACGCAGCCACGCTCCCCCTCGCCCCCCACACCCGGCCTTCGAAGATGAGCCCAGAAGAATGTGAAATGGCGCTCTGGTCACTTTTACAGACGACACGTTGAGATGCTCGCTAGATAAAACACATCACGGAAGTTCACGCCACCTGCTGCTTTTCCTCGTGCAGCCACCAGAAAATCAGAAGCGGTCCCTGTGGCTCGCACCCCATTTCCCTCGATGGCACTGCTTTCTTGAGGTCCCATCGCTGCTCTACACTTCGGGGCCTGACAACCTCTCCTGAAGGCACATGCCCGAGACGCCTGGTTGCCAGATGGCGTCCACTCCACCTTCTGGGGGAACGATGCCCGCTGCCGCACACCAGGCCTGGCCCGTGGCTGGCAAAGCCCCTGCAGACCGATTGCCGGCCATACAGGTCTGCACCCCTGTGCCAGGAGGCACAGCTGTGCCGCGGGGCGAGTGGGGAGACTGAGGGCCCAGGAGGGGACACACTGAGGACCCCAGCCTGGCTGACCCTTCCCAAGACCCTCGTCCTGCCCTACACGACGGGGTCCCCTGGGCCCTGTGGGGCTCAGCTCACAGCCACCTGAACACCAGCCTCAAGCTCTTGCTCAACAGGTCCCGGGCAACACGGCACAGGAGGCTTCGGGCCTGCACGCACAGATTCAGCACCTACGAACAGCACGCAGGCCCTTCCGGAGCCTCTGAGGCTTTAATTATTCCCCAGGCACCAGCCCGGCATAAACACAGCCTAGACATCCAAGAAAAGCACGCTGCCGGCACGGGGAGCCTTTCTCAGAGCGAGACGCAGCCGGGGGCACTGGCCTGCCGGTGAGCTTGTTCAGATAACAATCGGATTCGGGGGCCCTGAGCTGACCCTGGAGCGGGCACGCTCCCGCTCGCCAGGAGCGACCACCCCGGCCAGGCCTGGAGGGCCGCCGGCTGCCTTTCTTCCGCTGGGAGGGCACTCCGGGGTGGGGAGCAGGAATGCATGTGGGCTGGTCCGAGTTTAGAATGTATTTATAGACGGCTGCCAGCCGAGTGGTACCCTCGAGGTCAGCTTCCTGCCAGGCCCTGTGGCCAGATGTTTACTGAGATTGCAGAGACCGACCCACCCACGCACGCCCGGATTCATTCCACATCCATGCTCAGAGGCCGCTCCATGCTGGGGCCTGGCCAGACTCCGGGAGCTCAGAGAGGAGCTGGCACCGGGTGCCAGCACACCAGGGACTTGAGACATGGAACCATCGTGCGCAGGGCAGAATTAAGAAGGAGCAACGGAGGGGAGGGGGCTTATGCTCCCTTGGAAGGGAAGCCTTCTCAGAGGAAAGGCAGGGCAATGTTAGAGGTGGGTTTTGAAGGATGAATAGAAGTTTTCCATACATCCCTAAGAGAGAAAAATAGCATGTGTAAGGATATGGTGGTGAGCAAGGAAGTGGTGTGCGTGGGCACAGCTGCTGTCCAGCGTACCTAGAACATGGCATCTAGGGACAAAAAGATAAGGGCTTAAGAGGGTCTTGAACTTCAACGTGGGTAAAGCCTTAAAGTCACCAGGGGAGCTTATGAAGATGCAGAGCCCAGGCCCTCCTCTAGCAGTTCTGATTCAGCAGACCTGGGTGAGACGGGAGTCTGCTCAAGGGTCACGAACCCCACCTTGAGAGACTGAGGCCCAGAGAAGGAAGTGCAGTCTGGAGAGGCTTCCTGGAGGAAGCAGGTGAGAAGGGTGAGGAGGGCTTGGATGGGGGAGGGGCCCTGTGCTAGGGGTGGGTGTCAGGGGTTCCACAGCTGAAGGGCACCTGGAGACCAGCATTGCACGGCGGCCACGACCACACGCCGGACCTCAAGAACCTAAACTGCCTCACTGATTTTGTATTGATCCCATGTTGGAGGGACGGCCTTTTGGACATACTGTATTAAACATAATTAATTTCACCCGTTTCTTTTTTTGTTTTTAAATGTAGAGCATTTCTAGAGCATTTAAACTTACCTGTGTACTTTGGTTATATCGTATTATATGTGTACATGCAATACTCATGACACAATGTCATACACGCACACAACACTCACATATGTGCACACAGGCACACACATGTGCACACCCACACGCACACAAGCGCCCTCACATGTACCCACACGCGTGACACACTCGTGTGCACACTCACCCAACACGTGCACACCCCACAATACACACAGGCACACGCTCACAGACACGCCCCCACACACGCACACCCCTGCTCCGACGGCTGCACACGGCCACAAGCTGCGACGAGGGCAGGCCCCGGTCTCGGGCTCCCTCGATCTGAAGGCAGCCCCGCACGGCAGGGGCGCGGGCAGCGAAGCTCCGGCCTCTCATGGCTTCTACAGGCCAGGAGGGGGGCCGGATGCGCTGGCGGCCTGACCTGCCCCTTGGCCGGGCCCAGGCCCTCGGGGTCCTGATGCTGGGGCCTGGCCCTTCCCTCTGTGCCTCAGCTCCCCCGCCTGTAAAACGGCACCAGCGGGCCCGCTTCCCGGGGGACGGGGACCCGGCACTGGCCGCCGCCCTGTCACCTGCCAAGTGCCCACCTTCCCATCGTGGTGCAGACCAGCCCGACAACTGAGCGGCAGTGTGACTGCTGGAGGGGGGCCCCGCACCCTGCAGCCCTGGCCGGGGCCCCACGAGGGCGTCACCCTCCCTGCGGCTGCTCTCGCGTCGGTCCCCGGGCCCCTGGGACAAAGAAGGCTGCGGTAAGAACCAGAGCGTGTCCGCATCCCCGCCCTGACTCTGAGCTGTGTGAGGGAGGCAGCCGCTTCACCTCGCCTTTTTCTCCCCAGGGTGGGGGCTGGCCGGGCCCGTGCTGCCTCCCGGCCTCCCCTGGTCCTGCTCTCCTCCTTCTAGGATCGGCCCCTGGAACACCTTCTTCCTCCCGGCCTCCCCTGATCCCGCCCAGACGCCCCCTTCGCACCCTTCCTGGAGTCGCTGCCCCCAGGAGGACGGAGGGGGTGGCCCGTTCACAGCAGCCCAGGCCTGGAGCACAGCCTGGCCGGGGCAGTCCCGCGCAGGTGACTGATTGCTAGACGCAGGCACGAAGCACAGAGGGAGCCCAGCACGCAGGGGTGTCGCGCTGCGGCCGCCGGGGAGGACCCCACCTCTTCCCAGTCTCCGCGCGTCACAGCTAAGGAAAAGCCAGCCTGCTGGGTCGGGGTACTGGGCCCCAGCGCCTCGCTCCCTGTGCTGTGCCCAAGCGTGATGTGCCTGGCGAGAGCCAGACTGGGAGTGCCCGGGGCAGGGCACGACCCTGGACGGAGCTGGAGGGCACACCTGGCCGCAGCCCTCGACCCCTCTGACTGCGCTCTGCTGGGTGGGCTTTGGGCAAGTGTTGTAACCTCTCTGGGGTGAGAACCGTGGACTCCGCTAGTTACTGGGCTTGTCTTTTCTGATCGTGTGCTCTGGAACCACGGAAATCATCACGGAACAGGTTATGGGGCCCACTTTGGGACGGACCTGAGCTAACACTCCATAGGTCACCTGACCTCAGCAAGCGATGTTGGCATCTCCTGGGAACAGTGTCCATTCAGAGCCAGTGTCCCTGAGTGATGTGCTTGGTCCCTCTCGGAGGGCACAGTCACCCTGGGGAGAAACCTCTCGGGAAGGCTGGGGGAAGGGCAAGCAACCCTACATTTTTAGCAGAGCAGCGGGGTCTGGCCTCAAGGGGACCTGGCCTCCCTTTCCTTTAGGGGAGATGCCTCTGGGAGGGGCAGGGGCCAGAGGACAGAGCCTCCTGCAACACTGTCCTTAAAGACATGGCCTCGGGGTCATGACAGCCACTCTTTGCCTCCGTCTCCCCTTTGCGTCCAGGCAGAGGTTGAATCCGGGCCCCTCTTCCTGGCAAGTGACCCCAAGCCAGTGCCTCTGCCTCCCTGCCCCAGTTTCCTTGTCCACAGAAAGAAGGTTAGGTCCCCATCCCCTTACCCACTGGCGGGAACGGGAAACGGTGCAGCTGGAGTGCGGAACGGTCTGGCAGCTCCTGGACAGGTTAGAGTGACCACGTGACTCCACGGATGTCTACCCACGAGAAACGAAAACACACGTCCACACAAACGCCTGTGCACGCATGTTCACAGCAGAGTCATCACGCAGCTCAAGGGTGAAAGTGCCCGTGTCCATCGTGGATGATGGATACACACAGTGTGGTCGTCCACACGCTGGAATACTATTCAGCCTTAAAAAGGAACAAAGTTTCAATCCCGGCTGCAATGCAGATGAACCCGGCGAACGCCACGCCAAGTGAAGAGAGTCATGGAAAGAAAAACACTGTGGTTTCGCTCATGTGAAACGTCCAGAATGGGCAAATCCATAGAGAAAGAAAGTAGCTTAGCGGTTGCCAAGGCTGGGGGAGGGGCAGGAGTGACTGCCAGTGGGTACCAGGTTTCTTTTTGGGGTAATGAGAATGTTCTAGAACAAGACGGTGGTGATGGTTGCACAACCTTGTGAACACACTAAAAACCACTGGCGGCGTGTACACTTTAAAAGGGTGAATTTTATGATACATGAACTATATTTATATTTTTAAAAACAAGGTTCCTGCTGAGTAGGGCTGATGTAGGACACGAGACGCCCACCAGCCCGCAGTGCCGCAGCCTCCGCCAATGGGGCCACCTCCTCCAGTACCAGGACCTGATCCTGGCTCCCTCGCCCCGTCCAGCCACGGCCGTGGCAATTCCCCACTGACCACCCCCCGGCCCCGCCCCTAGCCAGGAACCCAGTGAGACCCTGTTCTGCAGCGTCCCCAGAGGGCAGCGCCCGGCCGGCCACATGCAGGGCCCGGAGAAGCAGTCCCCGTTTACACATGGCCACCTTGGCCCGGCCACCCCGGAGGAATTCAGAAAATGCAATGGTCACATTCTGCAGGGCGGCGGGCTGGGCCTTCGGGAAGACTCAAGGGCCGCTCATGAATGTGGATTCTGTTTAGCTGCTGGCTGGGACGCCGGCCTGCGAGCAGCCCAGAGTCAGGACAGAGGCTGTTAGCAGACAGCCGGCTGCTGGCTCCCGCCTGCCTGCCCGCCAGGGGGCTGAAGACGGCGCAGGAGGCTCTGTTCCCGGGGCCCTGTCCCATCCACCTGCTCTCACCTGTGTGGTCCCTCACTCCTCCCTCCTCCACGGGCTGCTGACTCTGGGTACAGGTGGGTGGCCGAGCCCAGGCCAGGCAGCTGCGTGACGAGCACCCTGAAGGCCACCTCCCCTGGCCCTCTCTGTGATGCAAACTGGGGCCCCCAGGGGGCCACTGCCTAGTCACGGCCTCTGGGGAGGCTGAGCGGGCCTTGACCCAGGGCTCTGAGTTCCCCCCAAACCCATTTTTCACTCGAGTGACCCCCACCCCTACGTGGGAGGGTGAGAGCTGTGGGTGTGAGGACCCCTCTGGGGGAGGCAAGGACAGCTGGGCCGCCAGCTCCTGGGCGGCGGGCCGTGGTGCCCTCTTGCTTCTAGCTCTGGGTGATGGGGAAGACAGGGCGGGGAGGGGGCCTGGGACGACGGTGTCGGGGCCCAGGGTCCCCCAGGCTATCCCCGCATTCTGGAGGGAGCCCCCCTCCATCCTCAGGCTCTCCCCACGGTCATAAAGAGAGCTTATATTTGGAACTGTCCTTCAAAAAGCCAGCTTTATTTAGACAAGGATGTAATTCTAAGAGACCACTTCAATCCTGACAAGAACTGGGGTGAGTAATGAGCAGGAAACCTATAGTTTGACGCCGGGGTCACGGCCCCCAAAGTCCTGCCAGGGCAGACACCGATCTCACTTTCTGGTCACTGGGAGCCAGGCCGGGCGACCGCAGGCCGGCCGTGCGCAGGGGCGGGGCCGCGGGCGCTAAAGACCATCTGGAGGCAGGAACTCGCAGTGCAGGCCACAGCCAGGCCCGGCCCCCGCCTGCCACCCTGCCGCCTACCCTTCCCCAAGTTGGCCTGGCAGACCCAGTCCAAGGGGGCATCTGCAGGAATGACGTGGACCCATGAGAAGGCTGAGGGGCCGAAGCGCTGGATAGCACCCGAGGAGGAAGGAGGGAATCCCAAGTCAGAAATGACAGAGGCCTCAGCCCTGCTGGAGGGCGGCTTCCAGGGTGCACACGCGACGGCACTGTGTACGCAGTCCACACGAGCAAAGAAAGCAGCCCGTGCAGGGCATACACGGCTACGGTGGGGCCGCCACTCACGCTTCCAGGACCTTTGGGTGTGTAGGACAAGGCACCCCCAGGATGGACGCAGCCTGGGTGTGCGGAGGGAGGCCTGTTGAGCGGAGTACAGGCTCGGCGCCCTTGTGCACTGAACAACCTGCCCAACCATACAGGCTTACTTTTCTTTCCACCCAGGGAAATGGTGGGGCTGAGTGACGTACAAGATTGCAATCAGTCCCTGAGGACGGCGTCCGCCACCCCAGCCATGGCCACCAGGTGAAAGTGAGGATAAACTAGCCCCAGGCAATTGCAAGGATGTCTCACAGAGCTCACCCCGCCCCCACCCTCCTCCCTCC
The DNA here is from genome assembly GCF_028021215.1 of Eschrichtius robustus. Classification (NCBI taxonomy): domain Eukaryota; kingdom Metazoa; phylum Chordata; class Mammalia; order Artiodactyla; family Eschrichtiidae; genus Eschrichtius; species Eschrichtius robustus. The sequence continues at coordinate 1,775,980 of NC_090842.1, forward strand.
ACCAGGCTCAGTTCAGCCCCCAATTCCATCAGAGAACGAGGTTGGCAATAGAATCCTCAAAGTCCCCCCGCCAGGGGTGCTGAGTGCACGGCACGGCTTGGCGGGGACAGAGCTCTGATCACGGCATCACCTTCCTGTTCATGGGGGACAGTCTAGCGGGGGATGGGCAGGCCCACAGGTGATGACAGGTGGGGTGCCAGAAGGACTGCGGGCGGAACAAAGGAAGGGGTGTCCTGATGGGGAAAGTGGGATGGTGGAGATGGGGGACAGGACGCCAGGTGTCCAGGCCGCGAGGTGGGAAGCAGGAGCCAGCATCCTGGATGCTGAATGGACCAGGAGGGCTGTCCGGGAGAGGACGGGCTGGACCGTGGCTCTCTTTGAATGCTGGGCTCCAGCTCTAGCTCTGTCTGCAGCGGGCAGGAGAGTGGGCTGGTCACGCACTTTCCCAGCTCTCTTCCCCACCATGTATCTACAATGAACCAAAGCCAAGGTGGGCAGGCCAGCCGGGGTGGGCTGGGGAGGCGGGCCCACCGGGACCCAGGCTGCGTCCTGCCTTGGCTGCACGATGGTTCCCTACAACCTCCCTCTGTCCTGGACTTGCAGCTGGCACCTCGCACCCTTTCAAGTATTTTGCATCTTCCACACCCCTCCCACAGACCCCTCGGAGTCTCCGTGGCCCCGAGGGCAGTAACCACGCAGCATCTGCCCACTCGGCATGCTTGCCTGTGCCCCGGCGCTCTGTCCCTCAGCCTGTCCCATGACGCCGAGAAGTCCCCCACTGTCCTGGTGACTTGCCCACACAGCCCGTGGACAGCTGTTTCTGGAGCCTGCGCTCTTGATCTGCACTGCCTTCCCCCTCACTCTCAGCCCCTCCTTTTGGATGAGGAAGCAGAGGGTAACTGAATTCTTACAGTCAAAACCAACAGGGATGGGGTGGGGCTTGGCTCGGAAGTCTCAGGGCTCTGGAGGAAGCAGAAGTGTGAGCCGATGTCCAGGAGCACATGTGTCTTTGGCACCATCAATGGTTGCAAGGTTCCAGAAGAAAGGAGGTGAGGGCAGGTCTCTGTTTCCCGGCCACCCTGGTGCTCACAAATGTGAAGCCAGGTGGAGACCCGCTGACCTTCTCCCAGGGAGGGAGGCGGGAAGGTGCCTGGCCTGGAAGTTAAGTTGGAAAAGGCGCAGGCCCTGAAAAGAGGAGGCTAACAGGGGACGTAATCTCTCTATTAACATTCTGCAGAGGCAACCGCGTGTGAGAGTTAACCCAAGTGTGCTGCCCCCGGATGACAGGACTGGAGCTGACAGAAACCACAGGTAGGAGGCTTTCTGCTCTACTTGCAGCAGAGCTTTCTTGGAACCCTTGGGCGGATTTCAGCGGTGGGACCTGGCTGCTGTGACAGGAGTGAGTTCCCCATCGCCGGGGGTATTCAAGCAGAGTCGGTGACCCAGAGGCAGGGTCTGGTGGAGACCGAAGCCCGGATGAGGGGGTTGAAGTTCATGACCTCTAAGTTCCCTCTGACCCTGAAATCCTGGGACTTGCTGCTTCCACACTGCCCGGGGTGGCAGCCAGCCAGGGGTCAGGTGCGGGGCCACACATGCTTCACCAGGCTGAGACACTGTGCTTCCCAGGCTGAGACGCTGTAGGGGCCACGGTCCCCCTCGAGATGGCCTGGCCTTCCTATTTTCTTCAAACAGGATTCCCCCTCTTCCTCCTCACAGGGAGGCTCCTGGCAGGCTCTGCCCCGTGGTTCCAGACCTGCCAGGCCGGGCACAAGGTACGCGAGGGCATGCCCTCCCAGGCCACTTTCTCAGAGGTGGCCCTGGCTGTCCTTCCTTAAACTGTAACTCCGCCCCACCTCCCCCCCACCAGCTCCCTGTCTGATACTGTCCCCGGCATTTTGCCTGTTACCTTGCCTGTTATCAGGAAGGCAGTGGTCTTTGCTGGGTCAGGGGATGCCTGGGACATTGTGGGACACTGAGAGGGCTCAATGCACATTTCCTCAACCAAGAGGCAGACGTGGAGCCCATCTGATGGAATGGAGAGGGGCTATCAGCCACTGCTGCTCACTAGCTGTGCTGCGCTGGCCCAGTTACCTAACCTCTCTGGCCCTCAGTTTCTTCATCTAGAATATGGGGCACCACCTAGCTCATGATATGAGGATCAACACAGTAACACGTGGCACAGTCCCTACACAGCAAATAGTGTCCGCTCAAGCACCAGTCCGGAAAGGGTTAAAGGCCTCAGCAGCTGCCACCGCGCAGGAGCCCCCCACCGCCGCCGCTGCACCCAGAGGCCTGTCCCTCCGACCTCGTTGCCCTCACCCCCACCCCCGGGCGGACGGTGCAGGGGCAGGGTCTGGTGGCCGCGGGAAGTCCCCGCGAGCCCGGCTGGCCTTCCCTTCCGGCCGCCGCCGAGCGGCGCCGCGTCCCCACGGGTCCCTCTGGCCCGGTTCCCTCGGCGCGCCAAGCCAGCCAGGGGCGCGGGCCGGGTTGGGGCGCCGCGTGGCCTCCCCCCGCAGGAGCACAGCAGCGCGGAGCCCCCAGGTCGGAAAGACCCCACCCCGCTCCGCGCGCTGCCTCCGCCGCAGTGTCCGAGTGCCACGGGGCCAGCACGCCCGGGGGCGACCCAGAGGAGGCAGCGGCCCGGCTCGGGGACCAACTGCTGCGATCCGAAATGAATGGCCGGCCCACGGCCGCTCGCGCCCCCCTCCCGGCCCCCGCTCCCCGCAGTCCGGCCCGGCGGCTCCCAGCTCCCCGGAACCCACCGCTCGGCGGCCACTTGGGCTGCACTTTGCAAAGTGTCCCGCGGAGCTGGCCCAAGCTCTGTCAAGGGCGCCGGACCGGGCTGAGGCCAGGCGGCACGGCCGCGGCCCCCGCCGAGCCCCCGGCGCGCCCTGGCGTCTGCGGCGCTGCACGTCCCGGGCTGGGAGCGAGGTCGGGGCAGCCGGGCCGCGGAGCAGCGAGGGCCGGGAGGGTCCGTCCGGCCCCGCCGGGGCGCGCCACCGAGGGCGCGGGGACGCGGCGGGGAGCGGGCAGCCAGGTGACCCCGCGGGCCAAGCCCCGAATCCCTCCGGAGCCGCCCGAGCTAGTGCCGCTGCCCGGGAGCCGCGGGCGGCGCGGGGCGCGGCGCGTCCACACTCACCTCCCGCTCCGAGGGCCCCGCGCCGCTCGCCGCGCTGGCGGATGCGAACGAGCTCCCGGAACGGCAGCGGCGGCTGCCGGCGCCCGGCCCGCGCGCAGCGCTCTGCGGCGCGGAGGCGCAGTCCTCATCCCTGACCGCAGGCCCGCCCGGGCCGCGCAGCGCTCTGCCCCTCCGGGGCGGGGTGGGGAAAGGAGGAAAGCAACCTCCACCCGCTTCCCAGGTCGGGCCGCGCGGGCCAAGTCCTCTCCAAACAAGCTCCCGGCAGCCGGCTGGGTGCTCCGGAGGGCCGCGGGGTCTGCCCCCACGCAACCGCAGCGGCTTCAGTTACAAACTTTGCTCCCCCCCGCCCCCCCCCCCCCCGCTATTTTTAAGCACCGCTCTTCCTAGGTATTTGTTTCAGGGGGATCCACCCTAGTGATGGTGGTCCTGATGGGAAAGGTAATAAGCCAGCAAACCTTGCCCAGGCCCCCTGCCAGCCCACCCCAAAACTGGCAGGGCTTGCTGCTGCTCAGAGGCAAAGGCTGGATTTAGCACGACTTCCCAAACTGGTGGCGTGAGTGTACCCATGTGGTTTCCAATCGCTCCCCTATCTCCATCCCCGCCGGGCCTCCTCTCCAGCCCTCACCTGGTACCTGCCCAGTAAACATTTCCCCCTGTGCCTCTGGCGGGGAGGATGAGTGGGGGGGGGGGGCACACCACTGTCGCTTTGCACCTGCTTGGGGAACTTCAGCTGGAGGTCTCTCCACGCCTCGAAGGTGGGAGTTGATGGTCCCTAAAATCATAGTGCCTTGGCTCTGGGCCCCCCCCGGCCAGCCTCTGGCCTGTCCCAGACTGGAACACAGATGGTGGGGAGCTGGAACCATGCAGGTCCCTAGAGCCGGAGGGACCCTAACAGGTCAGCTGCTCAGTGGTTCATTCACAAATGAGGACATCCAGGCCCAGAGAAGGCAAGGGATCTGCCCAAAGCCACACAGCCCAGTGTGTGTGACACAGGCTATCCTGGGGCAAGCAGGAGTGAGAGGCTGGTCCCTGGTGTGGACATGTGGGTCCTTCAAGGTCAGGGGGCAGCCCTCACGGGGGGCGTCCACCAACAGATGCAGCCCCTCCCCACTTTAGACAAACCAAGGCACGGGCTTAGGGCACTTCTGAGAAGTGAAATTGAGGGGAATTCTTCACTTTACAGAAAGGCATCCTTTCAGAACTAGTCGTTTGAACCGCGTTCCCCCTGAGAGTGCTGCCAGCCCTGCTCCGACTACAAAGTTCAAGTTTCACACCCTCTTAGGAACACCTTTATTATGTAAAGCAAGGTATAGGTAACACAGGGCCTTTGGCCCAGAATCCTGCACACGGGTGTGGAAATGAGTGAATGGGTCGCCCGGTCCGCCTGTGGCCTATGGTTTTGCATCAGTGGTCAAGCGCTGAGCTCTGCACGTACAATTCATAACCAGCTAAAACACACGGCGAATCAAAGCTGATTTTCCTATGGCTGCTCATTACAGCGTCTGAGGAGGTTCCAGAAATTCCTGCCAGTTGTCTTGAAAACTTGAATTGAGCAAGGGGCTAGGGGCTCAGAGGCCCCGCCTCCTGGCCCTGCTGGCGCTCAGGGGCTCCGAGCCTCAGCTCACATTTCCGTGGCATCATTCTGGGCCTCAGGGTCCTGGGATCGCCCTCTCCATGGAAAGCGGCACAGGAAGGGGCTAAGAAACCCCCTCCAGTTAATCGGTATTTCAATCTGTTGGTTTCCTAAAGTTTCTAATGCCGGGGGTCCCCTGGCTCAGACAAAGTTCCCAGAAGGTATTTCCTTCCTGATCCTTCCTAATGGGCCTATTCTTGTTTCTAAGAAAGGCCACAGTTTCAGAGCTCACCCGTGTGTGTGTGTGTGTGTGTGTGTGTGTGTGTGTGTATGTGTGTGTCCAGCGTGGTACACCCGCGCACCCCTTGTGTGAGAAGCGCTCTCTCTCTCACGAGTGTGCAGAAGCAACAGAGGGCCTCGCTCCGTGCCGCCGCTGTGACCACAGTCCTAAGAGCTGGTGCACAGGTGCTGCACAAGTGAATGAATCTGACTACCCTAGGAGGTAGCCTACTACCCTCCCCATCTCACAGGGGGGCTTAGGACACGCCCAAGGCCGCGCGGCGCGCCTCTCCTGCTCCAGGGCCACCATCCCACACAACTGGGAGCCCAGCCCTCCAGGCTGGCGACTCTGGACAGCCCCCAAGCCCCCGCCCCAATCCTCCAAGCGCACCTGCTTGGGCGTGAAACCCAGCACTTCTCAGTCGGGGGGCTGCTATGACAACCATCAGGCAGACACCAGAGATGTTACTGAACCTCCCCTCCTGCGAAGCTCAGGTTGGCCCCAAAACGAAGGATTACTGGGCAGTACCGGGGGTGAAAACCCCGGGGCCAGCGGCCTCCAGGCGGTCGGTGATCTAGGCCTCTGGGTCCCAGAGCCTCCTCTTCCTCCTCACTGCCCCCTCAGCTGGACGTGGAGCTGCAGCCCCCTGCCCAGGAAGAGCTGCCCAACAGGACACCCCCGTGGGGCTCTGTGGAGGGGGCGCGGCCGGCAGGGTCTCCTCCATGGGAGGCCCAGCTTCTGCCTTGAGAAGCAGCAGAGCTGGAAGCTTCCCAGCTGTACCAAGCCTCCACTCTCCGAGAGGAGACAGCCTCGCAGGGGTGCTGACCCGACCTGCCCAAAGTCACAGACACGGAGCCCTGCTCTCCCACTGCCCGTCTGTCCCCTCGCTGCCTGCCACTGGCCACCCCCAAGGGGCAGAGGCTCCCTGGGCCCCCCGCGTGTGCTGGGAGAGCCAGTCAGCTCCTGAGTCATCCCCTAACTTCTGCCTGATGTCAAAATGAAACCGCGGACCCAAAGCCAGAGCAGGGGCGGGAGGAGTGAAACCTCCAGCAAATTCCAGGGGTTAGTGTCACATGGCCCTTCCAGCTTGACACTGACGGTGCCTGGCATGTGGACACCCATCCGTCCAGGCAGCCTCCCACCTCGATAGTGATGCCCACTCCTGCCCTGAGGGTGGGTCCTCTCCAGTGGGGTCCCCAAGGACGAGGCCCTCGTCCCTGGGAGATGAGACCTCAGACCTCGGACCAGGCCTGTGGCTGTGACATGCCGGGTCGGGTGTTTCAACCCTCCTGGAGTTTTCCCGGCAACTGTCACCTGCCATCTTGGGCTCCTTAGCCCCCTTTGCTGGATGGGGAGACTGAGGCTGGAGGAAGCAGGGGGCCCACCTAAGGACACAGGAGTTCGTGGTAGAGCCTGTCCCATCGCTGACTGCCTCTGCCTGCCGCTGGCCTCCTGGCCGAGTCCAGGGTGAGGGCATGGTGGCAGGCGGCTGCCTGAGCCCTGGGAGCCCGCTGCCAGCCTCACAGAGATGCCTTCTGGGCGCCCCTCACTTCTTCAGGGGTCCTGCTGGTTAATGGGGGAGTGTGGATTTGGTGGCTCTTGGGCCCCGTCCCATGAAGAGCCTCTTCGGCACGGACGCAGCAAACATCGACGTATATGGAACCCAAGACCTGCCCAGGAAGGTGTGCCCTGTGCACCGTCCCTGTGGGCTCCGAGGAACCCACGTTAGGGACATAATGTTGGCAGAATTTGCCAAATAGTCCGTGAACTCAGAGAGGCTGGCACAGGCAGGCCTGGCCTCTGTGCCCTGCTGCGCCCTGCCAGCTGTGTGTCCTTGCGCAAGTCAGCAACCTCTCTGAGTTTCTGCCTCCTGGTGTGGGAGGTGGCAACAGGGATGCCCACCACTCGGGAGGACTTGAGAGGCTGGGAGGGCAAAGCAGGACCCGTGGGGCGGCGGGGCAGCCCCAGCTCCTCCAGACAGTGGCCGGGGGTCGCTGAGCTGTTGGACATAGTAGCGGTGTCCAAGGGAGGAGGAGCAAGTGGTCCCAGGACGTGAGGGACCCTGATGACCCCTCTGGCCCTTCAGGCACCCGGGGGCAGGGCCTACCTACAAGTCTCCTTCCTGACATCAGGGAAAAAAAAAATCCAGGCTCTAGAGGACATTAAGGAAAGTACAAAATGGAAATGAATCAGTCTTTATCTATAAAGCATGGCGTGAGCTTTCCTGCCCGAGTGCAGCTCTGGTCCCCAACAGGCATGCGTAAAAGCTGCTTTGATGAGCTGTCTGGGGCCTTTGCGGGGTCTGCTGTGATGGGGGTGGGTCCCCCAGCGAAGGTGGGGGGCGAGGGAGGGGGAGGGCGGGAGGCCTGAGCGGTGGCCGCGCGGGTGGGGCCAGAGCAGAGGCAGCCGCTTTCCAAGGAGACATTCCAGACTGACGGTGGCGTGACTCAGACACCCGCCTGGAGCGCGATTGTTTCTGCCTGTCTTCCTGTCTTCCCAGTGGCCCCGTTTGTGAGCAAAGAGAGGGAGAGGAGAGGGTGCTCTTCCCGAGGAGGGTGTCACACGCAGACACAGGCACACCCTCCCGCCACACGCCACGACGCACAGCCCCACGCTCTCCCACGTGGGGGTTGCACGCCCCTGGGCCCGGCGGGGGTCCAGCCCAGGCCGAGGGACCCAGGACTCGGCGGAGGGTTGGGCCTGAAGGACTTCCTGAGGCAGACCCTCCCAGGTCCTGACAGCTCTGCTAATCCCCTCCTTGCAGCACCAGCCCCTCCGCCTCCAGAAAGACCTCCGTGCCCTGCCCACCGGCTCAGGACTCCCGTCTCTCCCGGGCTCCGCCCAGCAGGGCAGCAGGCAGCTGGTGGCCCAGGTCCAAACCCCAACCCCGCCATCTGCCAGCCACGTGACCCGAGCCTCAGTTTCCCCATCCCCAACCCCGCCATCTGCCAGCCACGTGGCCCGAGCCTCAGTTTCCCCAACCCCAACCCCGCCATCTGCCAGCCACGTGGCCCGAGTCTCAGTTTCCCCATCTGCCGCCGTTAAGTCCGACTTGCTCATGGAGGTGCTGGGCCCCGCGGGCGGCTCTTCAGCACCCGACATTCTCAGCCTGAACATCCTGAATTCAGCCTCTCGCAGGCCTTCAATACGGGAATCCTTCTAATGAAAAGAAAACAGAGGTGGCGGAGACCAGCCGGCCGGCCGAGGTAACCCAAGCCAGCGGCCTGGGGCATGAATGGGCCCTTTCATGGGGCGGCCACAGAACAAGGGCCTGGGGTGGAGATCACCGCGTTCGGCCCAAGGAATGGCAGTGCCCGGGGCAGGCCCGGGGCAGGGAGGAGACGGACAGTGGCCTGCAGCCCCGGCCTCGGGGCCTCGGGGCCTCCGGGCCCAGCCTCCTCCCCTTGCCCATCCTGGACGCCCCCCTGACACCCAGCCTGGCTGCAGGAAAGGAGCCAGCCGTCCCCCGTCCAAATGCCACTGTCCTTGTTTTTCTCCTATAATTATGTCTCCGAGGGCTAACTACAAATTTACATTTCGCTCAGGTTGGTCATTTATCTGGAGCCTGCGAGGAAGGCCCCGGCTGTAAAAGGCGCATTCATGTGTGTTTTGGTGTTGCTCGGGGTGACCGGCCACGGCGCGCGGACACAACTGGCCCTTTTAGCCGGGGCGGCTGTAGGAGCAGCGGTGCCCTCACCGCCCGGCCTGTGTAAACGCCTCCATGCCACTGGCCATGAATGACTTCAGTGTACAGAGGTTTTCTTTTTCCATACCTGGCCACCAGAACGTCCAACATTCTTCTAGAAAAAATGTGGCAAGGTCCCTGGGATCGTTTTCTCTCCAAATGGCTGATCCATCCCAGTCTGGCCCCGACACAAGCCAGCTCTTCTTCCACTTAATGACGTGAAAGAAAAATCGTGCTTCCGTTTTTGCCACCTGCTGTGATGGCCCCAACCATAGTTCCCTCTGACTTCCTGGGGGCGAAGGTCAGCGATGAGGCATTCCTCCTGGGTCTTTGAAGAGACATGGCGGGCTGGTGTGGGCCAGCCTGCAGGGGCAGGTGGCCCCCGTCTGGGTGCAGAGCCGGCGGGCCTGGGTCTGGGACCAGCCCAGGGAGCAGGTCTCTCTCTGGACGCCAGTGGATGTTCAGGCAGCCCTGGGCCTGGGCACAGCCGTCCCTGATGTCCCCGCGTGTCCCTGCCGGGCATGGTCAGGACGCTGCCTCTCCTCCCCGGGGGCCATGCCTGTCACGGACGCCTCCTCAGGGGAGAACACTGAGGCCAGGATAGGAGCGAACACGCTGGGTAGGTGGGTGGGTGACCTGACCTCAGCTCGGTGTGCGTGTGTGACTGTGTGTCCGAGTGTGTGTGTACACATGCACATGCGATTGTGTGTACGTGTGTACAGGCATGTGTTAGGGGAGGTGTGTGTGTTCCTGAGTGTGGGTAGATGTGTGTTTACACATATGTTAGGAGCATGTGTATGTGAGAGTGCGTGTGCATATGTGAATGTGCATATATATCCACGACTATGCATGAATACATGTGTGTCAATGTGTGTATGTGCGTGTGCATGCTTGAGTGTGTGTGCGAGTGTGTACACGTTTATGTGAGAGTGCATGTATATTCAAGAGAGTATGTGTACACGTGTGTCTGTGTATATGTGCACGTGTGTGCATGCCCACGTGTGTGAGTGTGTGTGTGTGTGCTCACACCTACTCTTCTGGAACTCAGGATCCCTGAACCAGAGGCCGGGCCTGCTCCCCTGCTTGCCACCCCCCACCCCCCGTGCCTGCAGCAGGGCCAACGCCCAGGAACACTCGTATCTGCGGAGAAGTGAACCAGCAAAGTGCGTACTGTGAGTGTGTCCCCGACGGCTCCTCTCGCGGCTGACCCCGCGAGGATTTCCTCCGCTCACCCATCTCGCTGGGACCGCGCCCACGCCAGTGAGGGCCCAGAGGTGCTGAGCGGCAGCAGTGCGGGCTCCGGGTCACACCCAGGCCCGCCTCTTCCTTCCACCCTGTGCTCGGCTTCCCTGCCCCGTCCCCGTGGCTGCGTGCGAGCACTAGTGGACGGTACCTCGCATGGCCGCCATCAGTGACTTTCCTGCCTGACTTACTTCCCCATCACGCGCCCCCGTTTCCCACAGTGGTCGTGACTAACAGCCCGACAGTGACCCCCCCGCCCCCTTCTTCCCAGGACCTGCCCCGAGCCTCCCAGCCGGGGCCCCGCCTCCAGCCCCTGCGTCGGCAGCGGGAGCCCAGCATGTGAGTGTGGGGACTTGCGGAGCCCAGGGCCCCGGCCCTGCAGACACCTTTCACAATGGCCAGGGAAGATCAGTTCAGCTCCCGCATCGCCCGGCCCTCCCTGCCTGTCCAGGCCTCGGTCACCAGGGTCCACCCGGGACACACTGCCACGAAGGGCTGGACCCTCCCTGGCGGCCTGCCGAGCACAGCGGCTTGAGCAGTGGGCTTTGTGGGCAACACGTGGGACCGAGCACAGGGCGGGCAGTGGAGAGGCCTTCTCGAGTGGACCCTCGGTAGCCCAGGCCCCACCCTGACGCCCAGGCTGCACACTGGGGGGCAGGAAGCACGGCCCTGCGGCTGCGGCCTGACTCCAAAGAGGCCTCGCGTCCTCAGGCTCCTCACGCCCCCAGGTCCCCCCGGTTCCAAGCCTCGGACCCCAGCATGACCACTACTCCTTGCCCACAGCTCTCCGCCACGTCCTGCCCGCCGGCCTCCAGCTGGCCCCGCTCCCCGCCCCTCCCCCTGTGGTGCCAGCCTGCGGAGAGCGCAGAAGGCTTACCTGGGACTCCATCCCCAGGGCACCCCCTTCCTCAGGAGGACCTGGGGGGGCTACGGAGCCTCCCGGGGGCAAAGCGAACCGCGGGAGTGCGGCCTCGCTCTGGCCTCCTCCGTCATCGTGGGGAGAACCTGGCCCCCCGCCCCCGAGCTGTGCCGTCTGCATCGGGGCCACAGGCGGTGGTTTGTGTTCACGTGAAATAAAGTAGGAGTTCACTTGCCAGCTGTGCTCGCCCCATTCCCAGTGCTCAGCGGCCACGTGTGGCCGAGGAGCTGGGCCGGACAGCGGGACAGCACGCCCACCATCGCAGGAAGAACCATGGGGCCTGCCGGCCGTAAGGTGTGCACGTGGCAGGCCCGACAGGCGTTAGGGAGATCCGAGCAGCGCATTCTAGTCAGCGGCCCCGTTTCCTCTTCCCACTGTATCTTGTAGAATCAGCAAAAAGCCAGTCACGCACCTACCCAACCCTGTGCTTCACCAAACGAAGCCACCGCCTCCCCTTTGGGCCCCAGCCCTTCCGACGGCATCGGATGGAAAGGGCAGGAGCAGGGCCAGCCCAGCACCCAGGGTGACGTCACCAATCAACCGGGTGCCCCTCCCCCCAGTCCTTCTCAACCTCCCAGGCAGCCCTTCCACGGAGGGGCGTGGGTATTGGACACCTGCTCACACCTGGGCCGAGGCTGTCACCCGGCCAAGGCCCTCGAAGACCTGACTTGGGCGAGCAGATCACCTGACCGCTGCCTGCGCGGTCCTGGTACCCTGCGCACGCGAGGTCGGTGGGAATGCAGTGGTTCCTGCCCTCCGGGGCGGTCACTGCCAGGTGCTGACTCAGATAAACAGGACGTTCACGTGTCGTGCAGGCTCTGGAACACACGGGGCACCGTGCCCGGCTCACCCTGCACGCGGTGAGCCTGCACAACTCCCCGGGCTCGAGTGCAGCCGCTCCAACTCAGCGGCACCCCAGGCCCGGCACAACCCCACATGGTGTTTGCTACCGAGAGTCTAGCTGTTCAGGGTTGCAAAGGTGGGTTAGTGTCAGTAATGGAACAACTCATTGCAAAAACATCCAGGACATCATGGGTGGGGTGGTCTTTCTAAAACATGGACTCCGTCGCGTCACGCCCCTGCTCACAGGCCGCTTGTGGCTCCCTAGTGCCCGTAGGACAACACGTACTCTCAGCTGTAGACTCAAGGCCTTTTGCCGCCAGGGCCAAGCGCATCCTGGACTCAGTGCCTTCCCTCCTCTCTGCCTTTCCCACCCCAACTCAGGCCACACTGAGCTGCTACACGTCACCCTAAACACCCCTGCATCTCCCCCACCTCACTCTGCATTTCCTCACCTCCTGCCAACTTTGCCAGCCCAGCAAACTCTTATTCATCCTCCAAGACCCACACAAGAAGTCCCCTCCTCCATGAAGCCTTCTCGTAGACCCTTAGATTGTGGCACGCATACACCACACTGTGCATCAGTCTCCCCCCTGGGCCTTATTCATGTTCGCACACCTCACACCTCAGCTCCATACGTCCACAGTGGTCTAATTCTGTCCTTTCATTCTTCACCACACAGTCATCCCTCAGCCTGGGATGCTCTCTTCTCTGTCACTTGAAGCCCCTTCTCTCTTTTAAACCTCTTCAGGATGTACTGCACCCTCTCCAGGGAGCCATCTGTGCTTAACACAGTGTGACTATGTGACACAGGCAATTGTACAGAGCATCCGAGGACGGCAGTGCCAGAAAGACTCTTGGGGATGGTCTGGTCCAGCCTCTTCATTTTACAGGTGAAGAAACAGAGGCCCAGAGAGGGAGAGACAGCTGGGGCCCGGCTGGGGAGGGAACAGCTCTCCCGGGGCTTCATGCTCTGCACCGAGCCCAGAGGAGCCCCCTGCACGGCCTCTCCCCAACCCCCAGGCAGGGCTGCAAGGCTGACAGGCCCTGTCCTGCTCTGCTCACTCTCCAGGCGTCTTTGCTTCATTTTACTGCCCCCAAACCTCCTTACACATGCCCAGCGCCACAGTGAGACACCTCCACGATCTGTGCACCAGGCAAACTGTAACTGTGGGCAGTGGAGGAGGGCAGCCCTGCCGCTCACCAGCTGTGGGACTTCAGACACCTGCTATTTTCTGAGCCCCAGGTTTCTCCTTCGAAAATGGGGATAACACACATTGGTTGTCAGGATGATTCAAGGAAATGACGTTTGTAAAGTGCCTAAGAAAGAGCCTGACACAGAGCCAGTGGACTGCCACCATCGTTGTGATGTGATGATGGTGGTGATGGTGATGGTGATGGTGGTGATGATGAAGGTGATGGTAATGGTGATGGTGGTGGTGATGATGGTGGTGGTGATGGTGGTGATGATGGCGATGATGGTGGTGATGGTGGTGATGATGGTGATAATGGTGATGACGATGGTGGTGATGGTGATGATGGTGATGGTGGTGATGATGAAGGTGATGGTGATGGTGATGGTAGTGATGCTGGTGGTGATGGTGATAATGGTAATGATGGTGGTGATGGTGATGCTGGTGGTGGTGATGGTAGTGATGCTGGTGGTGGCGGTGATGATGGTGGTGATCATGGTGATGATGATGGTGGTGACGATGAAGGTGATGATGGTGGTGACGATGGTGATGATGGTGGTGATGATGGTGGTGATGATGAAGGTGATGGTGATGGTGATAATGGTGGTGATGGTGATAATGGTAATGGTGGTGATGGTGGTGGTGGTGGTGGTGATGATGGTGATAATGGTAATGATGGTGGTGATGGTGATGGTGATGATGATGGTGGTGATGATGGTGATGATGGTGGTGATGATGGTGGTGATGATGAAGGTGATGGTGGTGGTGGTGGTGGTGATGATGATGATGATGGTGGTGGTGATGGTAGTGATGCTGGTGGTGGTGGTGATGGTGGTGATCATGGTGATGATGATGGTGGTGATGATGGTGGTGACGATGGTGATGATGGTGGTGATGATGGTGGTGATGATGGTGGTGATGATGGTGGTGATGATGAAGGTGATGGTGATGGTGATAATGGTAATGATGGTGGTGATGGTGATGGTGATGATGATGGTGGTGACGATGAAGGTGATGATGGTGGTGATAATGGTGATGATGATGGTGGTGATGATGGTGGTGATGATGGTGGTGTTGATGAAGGTGATGGTGGTGGTGGTGGTGGTGATGATGATGATGCTGGTGGTGGTGATGGTAGTGATGCTGGTGGTGGTGGTGATGATGGTGGTGATGATGGTGATGATGGTGGTGATGATGAAGATGATGGTGATAATGGTAATGATGGTGATGGTGGTGGTGGTGGTGATGATGGTGATAATGGTAATGATGATGGTGATAATGGTAATGATGGTGGTGATGGTGATGATGATGGTGGTGATGATGGTGATAATGGTAATGACGGTGATGGTGGTGATGCTGATGGTGGTGATGATGATGGTGATAATAGTAATGGTGGTGATGGTGATGGTGATGATGATGGTGGTGATGGTGATGATGGTGATGGTAGTGATGCTGGTGGTGATGGTGATGATGGTGATGATGATGAAGGTGATGGTGATGCTGGTGGTGGTGACGGTAGTGATGCTGGTGGTGGTCGTGATGATGGTGGTGATCATGGTGATGATGATGGTGGTGACAATGAAGGTGATGGTGGTGGTGATGATGGTGGTGATGATGAAGGTGATGGTGGTGGTGGTGGTGATGATGGTGATGGTGATGGTGACGATGCTGGTGGTGATGGTGATGATGGTGATGATGATGAAGGTGATGGTGATGCTGGTGGTGGTGATGGTAGTGATGCTGGTGGTGGTCGTGATGATGGTGGTGATCATGGTGATGATGATGGTGGTGACGATGAAGGTGATGGTGGTGGTGGTGATGATGATGATGATGATGATGGTGGTGGTGGGATGATGGTGATGATGGTGGTGATGATGAAGGTGATGGTGATGCTGGTGTTGGTGATGGTAGTGATGCTGGTGGTGGTCGTGATGATGGTGGTGATCATGGTGATGATGATGGTGGTGACGATGAAGGTGATGGTGGTGGTGGTGGTGGTGATGATGATGATGATGATGGTGGTGGTGGGATGATGGTGATGATGATGGTGGTGACGATGAAGGTGACGATGGTGGTGACGATGGTGATGACGGTGGTGATGATGGTGGTGATGATGAAGGTGATGGTGATGGTGATAATGGTAATGATGGTGATGGTGGTGGTGGTGGTGCTGATGATGGTGATAATGGTAATGATGGTGGTGATGGTGATGGTGATGATGATGGTGGTGACGATGAAGGTGACGATGGTGGTGATAATGGTGATGATGATGGTGGTGATGATGGTGGTGATGATGGTGGTGATGATGAAGGTGATGGTGGTGGTGGTGGTGGTGGTGATGATGATGATGATGGTGGTGGTGATGGTAGTGATGCTGGTGGTGGTGGTGATGATGGTGGTGATGATGGTGATGATGATGATGATGATGGTGATGGTGGTGATGATGAAGATGATGGTGATAATGGTAATGATGGTGATGGTGGTGGTGGTGGTGATGATGGTGATAATGGTAATGATGATGGTGATAATGGTAATGATGGTGGTGATGGTGATGATGATGGTGGTGATGATGGTGATAATGGTAATGACGGTGATGGTGGTGATGGTGATGGTGGTGATGATGATGGTGATAATAGTAATGGTGGTGATGGTGATGGTGATGATGATGGTGGTGATGGTGATGATGGTGATGGTGATGGTAGTGATGCTGGTGGTGATGGTGATGATGGTGATGATGATGAAGGTGATGGTGATGCTGGTGGTGGTGACGGTAGTGATGCTGGTGGTGGTCGTGATGATGGTGGTGATCATGGTGATGATGATGGTGGTGACAATGAAGGTGATGGTGGTGGTGATGATGGTGGTGATGATGAAGGTGATGGTGGTGGTGGTGGTGATGATGGTGATGGTGATGGTGATGGTGACGATGCTGGTGGTGATGGTGATGATGGTGATGATGATGAAGGTGATGGTGATGCTGGTGGTGGTGATGGTAGTGATGCTGGTGGTGGTCGTGATGATGGTGGTGATCATGGTGATGATGATGGTGGTGACGATGAAGGTGATGGTGGTGGTGGTGGTGATGATGATGATGATGATGATGATGGTGGTGGTGGGATGATGGTGATGATGGTGGTGATGATGAAGGTGATGGTGATGGTGATAATGGTAATGATGGTGATGGTGGTGATGGTGACAGTGATAACGGTAATGATGGTGATGGTGGTGGTGGTGATGATAATGATGATGGTGACGGTAGTGATGCTGGTGGTGGTGGGATGATGGTGATGATGATGGTGCTGGTGATGGTGATAATGGTAATGATAGAGATGGTGGTGGTGGTGATGATGATGGTGATGGTGATGATGATGATGGTGGTGGTGGGATGATGGTGATGGTGGTGGTGGTGGTGGTGATGGTGATGATGGTGGTGATGGTGATGATGGTGGTGATGGTAGTGATGCTGGTGGTGGTGGGATGATGGTGATGATGATAAAGATAACGGTGATGGTGATGATGATGTTTTCACCGCCTCCAAATTTTCTCCTCCAAGGAATGCTCCTGTTTTCTGCCTTCCCTGCTTGTGACACAGAACTTCACAGATGTGATGATCTCTGGGTGGGTGGCAGGTACGGGACTGTGGGTGAGAGGAGAGCTCTCAGTGGCAGGAACAGACCTGTGTCCTGAATGATGTCACCTACATCACCTCGCCTCCTGGGCTCTGGTTTCTCCATCTGTGAAACAGTGAGGTTGAACTGGGTGATTCCTAAAGGGTCCTTCTGGGTTTAAGCTTTTCTGACACAGTTTTTGTCTTACAGCAAGTGGTTTTGCAACGATCCTTCCTCCTCCTTCAGATATTTATATTTTCTGCCATCATTTCAACAAAGCCTGTCTTGGTGGTGCCTTTACCTGGACATCCAGCAACGAGCTGGCATTTGACATGCAGAGATACATACACACAGGGTTACTTCTGTGAGAGTGTGTGTGTGTGCACGCACACCCAGCAGACCCCCGACATCCCAGAATGCAGACACCAATGCCTCCAAGACCCACAAATTCAGCACAGCAAATGCACTGACTTCACCGAGAACAAACAAGCAAGCTCCGGTGTGGCTCCTGGGTGGCTGGCTAGGTTCACCCATAGTTACACCTCCTGGGAAGGGCGGGGACAGGAGCACCGCACCCCCAAAGCCGCACCCACTCCAGTGGACCTGTGAACGCGAGTCGCTGGAGAGACGCGACTTTCCAGCACAGACCTAGGGGACTGGAGTGCAGCTCTTCTTCCAGGAAGCGTGGCTGGAGACCTTGAGCAAGTCGCCTCTCCGCTTGGAGCTCAGGTCTCCTCCTGTGCCCTGCGGGGACGGTCAGTCCTGCCCGGCCTCTCTCGAGATCATCGCGAGGACTGAACTGCTGGACGTGTACCAAACCCTCCGTGCACAGTCGGGTCCCGTGTGAGCATGGGCTGATATTCCAGGCGTGTGGTTGCACGCATTTTAGGGTAAGTTAGCACCTGCGATCCCAGACCCCCTCCCAGGGCTGTGCTAGGGAGGCAGGATGTCACGATGCTCAGTGCCCAGCTCACGGCAAGAGCTTCGAAAATTAATCTCCTTCTCCCCCTTCCACTCCCTCTTCCTCTCCCCCTCCCTCTTCATTATAATCATGATTATTAATTGTTATTCTACACAAAGCGAAGACACGCTTCAGGTAAAAAACACGGAAAGGGACCAGTGATGTCTTCAAATGGACACCACCAGCTCTTAGCTCGCTGCAGAGCAGATGTTTCTAAAACAGCCTACAGGTGGTGGCGGGGGTCTGAGGCCCCCGCCAGCACTGTCCTTGCTGTGAGTATTGGGGCTGAGGGGCTGTGGCTGTCCCCTGGGGAAGCTTGTCTCGTCCCCATCCTGTCTTCCTGTGGCCAGGGCCTCCTGTGAGCTGCCTGCTGAAGGGGTATGTGGGCGGGGGCTGAGCAGAGGGTCCGGGGCCCGAGAACACGCAGAGTGTCCCTCTGTCCCAGGGCCCCCCGGGACAGGACACGGGGGACACTACTCTGGGCTGGCTCCGCCCCAGGCAGTGGTTTTTTTTTTGTTGTTTTTTGTTTTTTTAAGCAGGAGACTAAATGTTTGAACGCGTGCAGACACGTGTGATGGAGTGGCCGCAGGACCTGGGAGCTGGAAGCCGGGGGCACCGGGACGGGCGGGCGAGCACTCAGCGTCTTGCTGGGCTGAACTGTGCCCAGGCGGCCGCGGAGACGGGCCTCAGGGCTGTGCGTCTGAGGACCGGCTCACAGAGTGGATGCGGGTTGGAGGTTGTGGGGTTTGGGGGGACATGATGGGGAGCTGCGGTCGGGGGAAGGGCCTTTGCTGGAGCTGCTCCAGTCCTGGCTCTGAGGCATTTTAGCTGTGACCCCCGCGAGCCACCCGGTCTCCAGGGACAAAGGAGTGAGCGGTACAAGAGGGCTTCAGGCAGCGGTGACAGTGTGCTGTGCAGCTGACCATCTAGCTGGGGCACGTTCTGAACGCCCTGGACCTAGTTCCCTCCTCGGGGCGACCATCCCCACCTCTGGAGGAGGGCTGGACACACGGGTTACAGCAGGAGAGGGCTGGGCTCCGCAGACACGTGGGGACACCCGCCCTCTGCCCGGGACACAGCCAAGGAGACAGATGTCATCCCTGTCCTCACAGGATGACCGCCCCAGTGTCCACTCCCTGGAGGGGGTGGAGACCCGGGAGGGGTGGGTCCCGAGGTGCTCAGCCTGCGGTCACCTGAGAGCTGGGGTCTCAGGTCCCCTCTCTGAATCCTTCTCGAACCTGACAGAGCCCCGCTCGGAACAGCTCGTAAGAGATCTCTGCAGGGAGACGCCTCTTTCATTCACCAAGAGAAAAGCAAAGTGTAGCGGAGTGAGTTGTGTCCCCCTGAAAGATATGCTCAAGTTCTCACTGCCATTACCCGTGAATGGGCCTTATTTGGAAACAGGGTCTTTGCAGATGTCATCAACTTAAGATGAGATAATGCTGGACTAGGGTGGTGATTCCAATAGCTGGGGTCTTTATGAAGAGGGGGATTTGGACAGACTCAGGAAAAAGGGCCACGTGATCATGGAGCCCCCCGGAGCTGGAGGAGGCAGGAGGGACCCCCCCCGCCACCCAGAGCCTCTGGAGTGAGCACGGCTGCACGACACCTGGATTTGGGGCATCTGGCCCCAGAACTGTGAGAGGATACATGTCTGTTGCTTTAACCCACCCAGTTTGTGGTGATTTGTTATGGCCGCCCTGGAAAACGCCGGCACCACCCGGGCACCAAGAAACGGGCGGTGACACAAACAGGCGACTTGAGGAAGAAATACCATGGCTGATGCACAGAACACGCTGCTTCTGTGAAGCACGGAGACATCAGTGATGTGACACCGCTGTTTTTCTTGAGCAAATTGTCAAAGATTTAAAACACACAGACTCTGCGAGTCTGGCCAGGGCATGCGACAAGGATAACTCACAGGGCTGTTTCCCAGACCCTTCTTCCCTTCCGTGAGTTCATCCTGGACGCAGTCAGACCAGGCGAGGTGTGTCCTCCCCCCACCTCGTGATGTCTAAGGCGGACGTGATCTACATAAAAGCCGCGGTAGAGCCTGACGCCAGAAAGCACTGGAATCCCGCGTCCGCCGCCCAGGAAACTGTTCCTTCTGTGTCAGCGTGAAAAGCCGCTTACAAGAGACCTCGGTGCTAATTTTATGAAAAAGCAACGAGACCTGTGTGCTCGGGGCACAGGAGCCTGCCGAGTCAGCAGTGGGCATCCCTGGGCTGGAGAATCAAGGGTAATTTTGAAATTTTCCCGTTTGGGTTTTTGCTGTAGTTTCCAAACTTTGTGTAAAAAACAGGTATTATTTTTGAAAGAGGAAAACAATGCAATTAAAAGCAGTGGCCTTGGCCCAAGAGCTCAAAGCCACCACCTGCTGGCCGGCTGGGGCTCAAGTTGGCGGCGGGGGGGTTCCCCGGGACGGGAGCAGACAGCTGTGGTTTCTGAGGGCGCGGCGGGAGCAGCTTGTTGTGACTATGCTGAGGTCCCTGAGGCTAGGGTCGATGGTCCGGCGGTGGCTTCCGTGACTGCGTAGCCCTCACCCCCCCAGCCCTGTGACAGCCCGCTTTGTCATCTGAGAGATGGGGTGGTGGGACTGTCACCCCGTGGAAGTGTCACAAGAATGCCCATGTGCTCGGGGAGTGCCATGTGAACTGAGCACCCCACCGCCAGATGAGGGGCCGGGCCCAGAGAGGCCAAGTGATTCACCCCAGGTCACACAGCAATGGGCTGTGGGCCAACATCAAACCCTACTTTGTCCGACCTCAATTCCCATGTTCTTTCCACATGGAGAAGTGGGAGAGGCGGCCTCACAGGTCCAGGTGTGGATGGGCGGCCCCCTGGACCTGCTGCACCGACCTCAGGCTGATTTGGAGCACCACAAGGGCCAGCTCGGCCCTGACTACAGGCCGACGGCGTGGAGGGGCCCAGGGAAGAAGCAAGCAGGCCTGATCCCAAGGGCTGGATTTGCATGTCATTTGCATGCCAGACTGGACGGGGTCCCCCGAAGTTGGGTGCAGGGCATGGCCTGGGAGGTGGGCTCCTGTGTGAAACGGCCAGGGAGGGACTCCTGAGGTCAGCTGACGTGTGGCCAGAGCCTGTGTGGGACTCAGTGTCACTGGCTCAGTGTTGGCTCCTGGATACTTGTTACCCGCCTGGGGTCAGCCGGACTGGGTCCTCTTGGAGGAAGTGCCACTGAGGCCAGGGGGGCGAGGTGACTTGTCTGAGGGTGCCCAGCAGGAAGTGGCCCCTGCTCCAGGAGAGACCGTCGGGCTGGACCTACCTCCAGGGAGGGCTTATTCCCCGGCGGGGGAGCGGGAATCCCTGGCCAGAGAGCTCCCTGAGGCTGGGCCACTCCCCACTCCCCTCAGAGGAGGAGAACGGTGGGGACAGGCCCTCAGGTTCAACCAGGAGCACAGCCACCGCTGAGGCCATGCTCTCTGGGCCACACGCTCTCCGGGCTGCTCCCAGCCAATGACCAAGCTCCACCCCAGGGGAAGCAGAGCCCGACGGCATCACAAAGCCTTCGAAGGCGATGGCAGAGCCGTCAGGCCTCTGAGACTGGGCAGGGGGCTCTGCTTTGTCTGCTGCTGGCGCGGGGCTGCGTCCATCCCCAGGGGAACCCTCCACAGACTCGCAAGCACACAGGGTCCTCGTCCCCACCATCCTCCCCTCTCCTTCATCCGTCAAGGCTGTCACAGGCTCCGGAGCCCGACCCAGAGGCCCGGCCATCTGTCCAGAAGGCCCAGGCCCTCGATGCCAAACCGCCTTCCTGGAGCAGAGGCGGGGTGAGCGCACAGGCCTGCTTGTGTCTGATACAAGCGCTGGATTGTTCTCTCTGCCCTCGTCGGCTATTATGCGGAGGCCAGTCCTGAAATAATATCGCATTTCCTCTCTCATCATTTGGACGGAGGATGTGCATCCGGGATCGAGCTGGATGGCGTGCTTTCATGTGTGGGCACCGGGGGCTTCCGTGCCACCTCCCAGGGGCTCTGTGCCGGCCGCGTCCCCCGAGTCCCCGGCGTGGGAGCTGCTCTGAGGGGGACACTGCTTGTGTTTTTTCATAAATACGTCTCTTGGAAAGTTGGTCTCTGCACCGGATTGTTGAGCATTCCAGACGGGGCCCCGGACCCCAGGGGCCGGAGCCAGTGACTGGCTGGTGACAGAGGGCAGGTCTGGCTCGAGAAGGCACCCCTGGGAGGCGGTGGCGCCTCGCGCGTGCTAGGTACTCAGCACCCACTCGGGTGGACCCGGCACAGGGGGCATTCCCACGGGCAGCCTCCCCTCTGCGGCCACGGTCGCTTTGCTTTGCCCTCTAAGTGCCTGCTTTAGTTTACCATAGCGCCTGGGACGCGTGCTTCCTTCTGAGAGCCACAGGGCCTCCCCGTGCTCCTTGCTGGGGCAAGTGTTCCGGTGCCCTGAGCGCGAGGGAAGAGGGCAGAGGCCGCTCCTTGTGGGCCTCCCGGGGCAGGGTGAAGCCCAGGCTTCCGCGCCACTCAGACCGCTTGCAAATCCCAGCCCGTCACTAGTTCCGGTACGTTGGGCTTCAGCCCTCCTGGTTAAGCAGTTTCAAAGGCAGGACGCGGGACGGAGACCCAGCTGTTTGCTCCCGTTGCTAGAATCACTGTGGCGGGGCAGCTGCACCTGCAGGATGAGGGGGCTTGGCGTCCGGAGCAGCGCTGCCCGCGAGGTGTCCCAAGGGAACACGGACTCCCGATTAGCCTCCAAGAAGCAGAATTAGCACCTCCTCAGATTCAACTAGCGGTTGTGTTCCTGGAAAAGTCGGTGCCTTAAGATCATGCATATCGTGATGCAAGGAAAACAGGAGCCAGATGAGGAGATGCCTGCAGGACGCTCCGAAGGCAGGGGGTCCTGTGACACCTCCTCGCGCGGGCTGGCCTGTGCGTGGCTGGACGTGGAAGAGCCCGGCCCCAGGGCCAGCAGTGCCCTCCGGGCCTTGGCAACCACGGTGCTCCGATGGGACGGTTCCACTGTCTCTGAGAACCCCTGGCTTCGGCTTCCCGTGCAGGCCCCCCCAGACCTTGCCAGGCCCTGGCCGGCGCCCGGAGACCCCCGTTACGATGTTCCTTTAGCAGGTGCTCTAGTGGGAAACAAGCAGCCTCGTAGTTGGGACTGTGGTCGTGCCGCTGGGGACCACGGAGACCGCGGCCGGGGTGACTGGAGAAGGCGCCCACCCTCTGCCCCACTGGCCACCCCTGGAACACAGAAGTCCGCTTTGTGAAACTCCCAAACCAAACGTGGACACGTGAGGGCCAGTTTAGGTGGGCTGAGGTCGCAGGTAAGACGCATTTTCATTTTGAAAGAATGACAGCAGCTCCTGCAGTTTGGGGGACCCCCAAGTGGTGCCTCCATTCCTCCCCCCGTCCCCCACAAACCTCCCTTGAGAGTTGAACACTGTCGCTGGGGTGTCGGCCGTTCGGTGTGTCCTTCTGAATTGTCACAGCCCCTCTGAGGTCTACGAGCCCCAGGCAGAGACGGTCCCGTGTGGACTGCGGGGGCCGAGGGCCCCAAGCAAAGGAGAGTTTGCTTTCACTTTGAGCACAAAACCCCAGTGATGGTTCCTATTCGAGTGCAAAAAGGCCAGGCAAGCCTGGGACAATTTCAGCAACAAAATTAATAATGACAGTAACGGAGTAATAACCAGGAATTACAGGAATGATGACAGTAATAACCAGTAGAATAAAACAATGTCCGTCAGTCCATAATGGTTCAGAGCATTGCTTCAGTCCCTGCGTGCGGGTGGGCAGACCTCTCCCAGCACAGCCCGGGCAGTCGGTGCAGGGGAGTCCTCATGCCTCACACGTGGCAGGACGAGTTGCTGCCGACAAGGACCATCGATGGATGCTAAAATCAGCACGCCAGAGCTCCACGGGAAAGAGGATGTTTACATAGTCACCTAAGACGCTCCTTAATTACAAAGAGAAAAGGAGCAGCTTACAGCGCAGCCGCCCGGCACCACTTAACCAAGTGATGGACGTTACCACGGCCGGGAGCGGGACCCACAGGCACGGGTGACCCCAGGCTCACGCTCCGAGAAGGACACGACATCACTTCTGCGGGATTCCCGCCAAAATGCACAACCACTGTGTCATGGCGAAAAATATCACACAAATGCAAACTGAGGGACGTTTTCAAAATAACTGGCCAGTACTCCCTTTTCAAAAGGGTCAAGGTCACGGGCGACGGAGGAACGATCCCGGGTGGGAAGAGACTAACTAAGGGGCCACGACCAACCGATGCCGTGTGGGACCCTGGCTGGACCCTCAGCCAGAGACAGGAGGTCACGGGTCGGCTGGTGAGGTTCCGCTGAGGCTGGAGGGTGATGGATTGCCGTGAATCAGCATGAATTGTCCCGCTCTACGTCCCAGGTCGATATCAGGAGAGCCCGGGGGAGGTATCCGAACTCTGTGCTATTTTTGCAATTAAAATGGTTTCAAAATAAATAAATAAGTGAATGAGAGAGAAGGCCAGGGTCAAACGCCTCACAGCCTCTGGCTGGAATCTCCTAGGTCTTCCGGAGCGTGGCTCTGGCTCCCGCGTGCATGCCTCCACCGTCCCGGCCACGGCCTCTGAATGGACTCCAGGTGGCAACATCCCTCCCCAAGGCAGTGTAGACACAGGGGGACTGGGGCCAGGGGGCGGAGAGCTGACCTCCCCCATCCCCATCGCTCCGTGATTCTCTTACTGGAACAGCTCCGGTAAACTTGTAAATAGGATGAGTCCCTGCCCCAGCCCCCCGCCCCTAGCTCGAACCCTCTCCCCCTGGGGCCCCGGGGGAAAGGCCTTGTGGAGAACGGAATAATGAATCCCAAAGATGTCCATGCGCTGACCCAGAGCCTGTGAATGTTACCCTGCACGGCAGACTTCCTGTGCAGAGGGGGACAAGTTAGCGACCCTGAGATGGGAGATGACCCTGGATTACGGGGGGGGAGGGTGCCCAGTGTCACCACGAGAGTCCAGGTAAGAGGGAGACAGGACGGTCTGAGTCCGTGAGACGTCTGAAGACGCTACAGGGCTGGTTTGGAAGGTAGGGAAAGGGGCCACGAGCCAAGAAACGCAGGCGTCTCCAGAAGCTGGAACAGGCAGGAGACAGACTCACTCCTGGAGCCTCGAGGGCGTGTCGTTCTGCCGACACCTTGATTTTAGCCCAGTGAGATTTCTGACCTCCAGAACAGTAAGGTAAGAAATGTGTGGGGCTTGAAGCCACTCATTTTGTGGTCGCTTGTTGTGGCAGCCACGGGACACGCGTGCACTGAGTGAGGTGGTAGTGATGATAATGAATTAGGTCATCTTGAGTGTAAACCATGTGCCCAGCTGTTGTGCTTTGTACACGGTAGCACTTGAATCCCCACAAGAGTGCCCAGAGAGTCGGAACTGTCCCCACCCCAGAGATACAGCAGCCTGGGAGTAGCGACGTAAAGTCAGCGCCCATGGTAACCAGATGCAGGCAGAATAGGGAGGAGATGGGGTTTGGATCAGGAACCTGAATGCTCTCCTTCTGATGGCTTGTGAGGTGGCACCCCCTCTGCTGTGATAAGTTAAATGGGACCCTCGGTCCTCCTCACTTGCCCCCATCACAGCTCCTATTTGCCAAGGATGGTGGAGGACATTCATGACCAATCTCAGCCCCCAGGCCAATCCAGTCCCAGGGAGTTGACTTCTCACGGCCAGGACCCTCTGGTGGCAAGTGACAGAAAACCTGGCCCACATGGACCAAAGCTAGAAAGGGAATGTTTGGCTCACGTAACGGGAAAGACCAGTGGCAGCCCTGGCCCCTTGCTGGCTGCTTTCTCCCATGGTGCAGCCTCAAGCCCTCCTGGTCCAGCAGCAAATGGCCCCTCCTGATAGCCCAGAGTATGTGGTCACAGCCTCTGGAGGGCCACAGTGGCCGGGGAACGGATGCTCTGATCCCTGGAGCTGTGGATGGAGACGACACCGGCCTGAAGCCCAGCAGGTAGGGAGGGTGACATAAACCAGAGAAGGAGGGAGACAATGTTGAGGGTTAAAAACTCAACAAATATCCAGCACCTCGGCTTAGCTTCCACTCTGCAGGTAAGAGAACTGGAGTCTGGATCTGCCTGAGATTACGTGGCAAATACTCAGCAGGGCTGGGACTCTGCTCAGAGATCCCAAGAGTGCTATTTTAGTGTCTCCACATACAGCTGGAAAATGAAAGTTAGAACTCAATACCATCTGAAACATCACAAAACAGCAACTATCTAGGAATAAACTCATGAAAGATATGCAAAACCTTCAAGCAGAAAAACTGCATCACATCACTGAGGGAAGTTCAGTGAGAACCAAATAAATGTAGGGATACACCACATCCATGGACTGGGAGACTCAGTGGTTTAAAGAGGTCAATTCATCCCAAACTGATCTATGGATTCAATGCAATTCCAATCAAAGTCCCAGTAGGTTCTTTGAAGTCAATAAGCTCATCCTAAAATTTATGCGGAAATGTAAAGGAACAAATATGATGGAGTCTAGAGTTTCTAAAACATGTCACTCACAACGTCTGGGATACAATCCAAAATTACCCGACATATAAAGAAACAAGAAAATGTGACTCTTTCTCAAGACAACCAACAGAGGCCAACCCTGATGTGACCCAGATGTTAGACTCAGGAGACAAGGATTTTAAAGCATCTGTTTCATTAGGCTCAAGGATGTAAAGGAAATTATGTTTGTATTAAGTGAAAAGACAGGAAACCTCAACAGAAAAAATAGAAACTATAAAAAGGAAGCAAACGGAAATTCTAGAGCTAAAAAAATACCATGTGTGAAATAAAAAAAATCACTAGATGGGCTATATGGCAGAATGCAGATGACAGAGGAAAAAAATTCAGTGATCTTGAACACAGATGAATAGAAATTATTTAATTTGAAAGCAGAGAGATAAAGATTGAAATTAAAATTCACAGAGACTCAAGAGACCTACAGAACAATATCAAAAGGTCCACTGTATGTGTACTTGAAGTTGCAGAGGAGAGGAAGATAAGAATGGGGCAAAAATATTATTTGGATAAGCAACAGCTGAAAATTTCCCCAATTTGGTGAAAGACATAGATTTACAGATTTAGGAAACTCATCGGATCCCAAGCAAGAGAAATACAATGAAAACTACACTTAGGTTTGTCACAAACTTCTGAAAACCAAGGATAAAAAGAAAATCTTGACAGTAACCAAAGATAAGTGGCACCAAAAAGCCAGGGGAATAATGACCCAAATTACCTCTGAATCCTCACTAAAATCAATAGGAGCCAGAAGCCAGTAGAACATCTTTAAAGTTCTAAAATTAAAATTAAAAACTGTCAACCCAGACTTTTGTCTCCAGCAAAAATATCCTTCAAGAATGAAGGTGAAATGAAGATATTTTCACTAAGAGAATTCGTCAGAAGTCATATTATGAGAAATACTAAGTTCTTAAGGGAAATGATACCAGACAGAAATTCAGATCTTCTGGAAGGAAAGAAGAGCAACTGAAATGGTAAATAGGTGGGTGAATTGTTGTGAGGATGGCAGCAAAGCTCTTTCCAGATTCCTACATCCTATGCAGAAGCCAGAGGTCTTCAACTGATCTTTAAGCTTACACAGTTCCAAGGATAATCTTACCAGGATTTTTGTGAGAAACTGACAAGCTGATTCTAAAATTGATATGAGAACGTAAAGGACCAAGAATAGCCAAAGCAACATTGGAAAAGTAAGAACAAAGTTGAAGAACTAATACTCGTTGAATTCAAGACTTATTCTAAAGCTACGGGAACTAGCCAGTAGGGTACTGACACAACAGTCAATAAATAGATCAACAGAACAGAACCACCAGTTCAGAGATAGACCCACACTTAGTCATCTGATTTTCAACAAAAGCGCCAAGGTGATCCAAGGACAGGCTTCTGGCACAGAGGCTTCTGGTGCTGGCACAGCTGGGTGTCTACACACCCAAATTCATTCAAGATGGACCACAGATCTGAGGGTAAAGGTGAAAACTATAATGCTTTTAAATAAAATTTAGACGAATATCTTCACAACTTGGGGATTGGCAAAAGTTTCTCAGGACATAAAAAGCAGTACCATATACTAAAAATGTTTATAAATTAGATTTCAATAAAATGAAAAACTAGTGTTCATCAAAAGCCATCATGCAGAAAATGAATAGGCAAGCCACAGACTGGGAGGAAACATATGCAAAGCATATACCTGACAAAGGATTAGCATCCAGCATATATAAAGAACCAGAACAAAAAATTTTTAAATGGGCAATTTGAACATTGAAACCTTCACAAAGGAAGATATACAAATAGTCAATAAGCATATGAAAAGGTGCCAACATTATCAGCCAACAGGTAAATGCAAAATCACTCTGATTCACTTTTTGGATTTTTCCCATCAGAGATCAGTTTTGCTTGTTCTAGCTCTTTATATAAACGGAATCATGTAGTGAGTTCTCCCTCTGGGGTTGCTGGTGGGGCCATGGATTGCCTGGGAAGGGGCATGAGGGCATTTCTGGGGTTCAGTATCTTGACAGATATTGGCTTATATTTGTTGGGACTTTTGAATGGCATCCTTAAGAGCTGTGCATTTCACTGCATGTAAATTTACCTGAAAAGAAAATCCAGACCATAAACAAATATTGACCCTTAGTTAATGATGCACATGTTCAAGTATTTTTGGCAATGCGTACTAATCTCTGCAACTTATTTTGAAATGCATCAAAAAAAGATGCATTGATGGGTCAACAGATGCACAGAGATATGGTAAAACAATTATATTCAGAGTTAATTGTAGGATCCGGGTGGTGGGTATGTGGGTGGTCACTGTAGCATTCTTTCAAGCTTTATGTCTGAACATTTTCATAATCACATGTTGGAGAAAAAAGAAGAAAATGCAAAACAGAGTTTGAGAATGTATTTGCAGCACTTTGTTTCTGGAGCTGGTATCTAGAAAATATTCTAAAATACTTCTAAAATCAATAAGAAAAAGACAACAGCATCTTAGATAAGTGGGCAAAAATTGGGGCAGATACTTCACAAAAGAGGGTATCTCAATGGACAACAATTTTTGGAAAAGTTCTCAAGGTCCTCAGTCAACAGTGAAATGAAACACAAGATGTTCCTTTGCACACACAAACCACAATGACTAAAATGGAAAAAAAAAGCAAACAAGAAAACAAACCATAAGAACAGACAATACTAAATGTTGGCTGGGAGACAGAGCCCCCGGAATGCTCACATGTGGCTGGCTGAGTGTAACTTGCTACCAATACTCTGAACAGGTGTTTGGTGGCCGAGCATATGCCCGTTCAATGACCCAGCGGTTCTACTTCTGGGGACAGTCCCGACAGAAATGGGTGCACCCACGTGCTCACAGGCTATTCAAGAATGTCCATCGCAGTGCAAGCTGTACTCGCCCTGTGCTGGAAACAACGCAAATCTCCACCAATAGCAGAATTGCTACTAAAACGTGGTACCTTAACACAATGGAACGTGACACACCCCAACATGTGGGTGAATCTCAGAGACACAATGTTGGCTAAAAAAAAGGCCAGACACAAAAGAGTGCATTCTGAATGACGTCACATACACAAAATTCACCATCGTGGGCCTGCCCTCTGGTGATGGAGGGCAGATGGTGGGTACTAGTGGGTGCCTTTGGGGTCCTGGCTGGGAAGGATTCTGGGTACTGGAATGTCTGGATCTCAGTGGCCGTTACATGGGTGGGTGGTTTCACTCTGTATATGTTCCAGTTGTGTGGCCTTCTGTATACAAGTGATCCTACAACATCCTACAGGAAACACGCACCAGCCTACAGAGTGCTCACTTAGTGGGGCTTTGCTGGAGGCGGGTCCCCGGAGGCCAGGTGGGAAG
Source organism: Eschrichtius robustus (assembly GCF_028021215.1). Lineage (NCBI taxonomy): Eukaryota > Metazoa > Chordata > Mammalia > Artiodactyla > Eschrichtiidae > Eschrichtius > Eschrichtius robustus. The sequence goes on from NC_090842.1 coordinate 1,805,308, forward strand.
GCCAGCCCAGCCCTGGTGTGTGGGCCTTCCAGCTGGTGGGGTCCGGGGGTCAGGGGTCTGAGGCCCTGGGCACTGGGGAGACCAGGCCTGTTCTGTTTGCTTAGCTGGGCCTCCTCCCAAAGCCCCCTTCCATTCTTCTGGGCTGATGTCACGCGCTGCGGCCGGGGCAGGGCTGGGGGCGCACAGAGGAGGTGGCCCCTTGTGCAGCGCAGCCGCGTGATGGTCCCACCCTGCAGGAGGCTGGATGGCGGGGCCACAGCCTGCCCAGAGCCCGTGCGTACACGTGATGCCTCCCTCCCAACGCCCCGCCCTCCGGTTTCCTCCTGGGCTAAAAATGAACATTTGGGGCAGAGTCTGCGCCCCGAGTAGCCCGAGGGGGTGAGGAAGGCGGCCGGGAGGGGAGCGGCCTCTTGTTTCCGCCCATCTGCTCCCACCCATGCTGGGTCCTCACGGCCCGCTCCCGCCCGTCTCCCTGCAAACACCTCCCGCCCGAGCCACTCACTTAATAACTAACACAGCGTGGGAAACATTTAAAGCACGCCGCACGTTTTTTTCATCACATGAGTAACAAAAGGATGCGTTGACTCATGATCGCCCACAAATGTGGATAGGAAGTAAAATATAACTAGCACGGGCTGGAAACAGAGTTGGCGCAGTTTAAGCTGAGCTGTGGCTAACGCAAACCAAACCTGCGGCTTCTTCACCGGCTCCGCTGCCGCGCGGGGTCAGCCCCGAGGCCCCAGGCACGAAGGGGCTCCGGGGCCCCGGGCGACAGCAGCAGGTCCTCCTCTGGGGGTCTGGGAAGCTCCTCACAGCCCCTGAGGTGGGGTCACCAAGCCCACTTTCCAGGTGAGAACACTGAGGCCGCAGGGCCGCCTAAGGGGGTAGCAAGTGGGGAGCAGCATGCAAACCCACCTTTGAGTCTCATGCTCTCTGTCACTCCAGGCTCAGTTTTTGTCCCCCAAGGAGCACAAAGCTGTCCCCGATGCCCCTCACACTGACCTGGGGACATACCCCAGCCTTCCCCACCCCCCCACCTCCCAGGAGAGGGCAGCCTGGGAACTCTGTCCACACAGAAGCAGCCCAGCCCGGCTGCTGGGGGCTCTGCGGGGAGCCGGCCGGGTGCCCACCACCTGCCGGGGGCGCGGTGCTGACAGCAACCCTAAGCCCACTTCCATTTCACAGCGGAGGGAACCGAGCTTCCCAAAAGTTCTCTGGCGCTTGCTCAAGGCTGCACCGCTGGCAAGAGGGGTAGAGATTCAGCACAAATCGCCAAGCCCTGGCCTGGAGCTTCTCGCCCGTCTCCACCAAGCTGGACGTGGCTCCTGCAGACGGGAGTCTGCCCGGCTGTCCCGGGCTCCGCTCGCTGCCCATCGCGGGGCCACCAGGAGGGTGGCGGCTCCCTTCCGCCATCTTGCCTCCTTCATTCACCCCCCACTCCCTGACTTGGCCCTCCGGAAAATTCTGATCCAGATCCACTAGCAGCTCGTAGGAAAACGATGATGAAGACAAAAATAACGGGGTGCACCCACACATCCACACGGGTAGACACACGTGCACAGGTGCGCGCACACGTCCACACGGGTAGACACACGTGCACAGGTGCGCGCACACGTCCACACGGGTAGACACACGTGCACAGGTGCGCGCACACGTCCACACGGGTAGACACACGTGCACAGGTGCGCGCACACGTCCACACGGGTAGACACACGTGCACAGGTGCGCGCACACGTCCACACGGGGAGACACACGTGCACAGGTGCGCGCACACGTCCACACGGGTAGACACACGTGCACAGGTGCACACACAGAGGTACACTCCCGCAGACTGTGCCCCATGCACACACGCAGGTGCACACCAACACACATGCGCAGACGTTCCCCCCACAGGTATACACACACCCGGGTACATACACAGGTACACACACACAGGTACGCACACACACACAGTCAGAACCAGCTCTTCCTGTGGCTCAATTCATGGGATCCTGACACCCCTACAAGCGGGGCTGTGTTTACTCCCACCCCCTGCAGGCCCCCCGAGGCTCAGAGAACAAGATCACAAGGTCACAGGGAGCCAGTGGATCTGACCCCAGAGCCTCCGACCCCACCAATCCTCTCCGACCTCTAACCTATGGCTCCCACATTGGACCCGCAGGCTGGCAGGGGAGGACACTGGGCCTTGGATGCCCCCTGAGCCCCAGGGAAAGGCCCCAGTTGGGGAACCAGCCATGAGCCGGGTCGGGGGGAATGAAGCCTGGGGATCTGATTTTCGTGAAAACGGAGAGAGACAGAAGCGGAGCAACGCGGGGCGTGGCGGTCCCCTGCGCTGACGTTTGATGGAGATGATGAAGGCCAGCGGTGCCAGCTGCAGGGAGGCCCACCTGGAGGCCCGCCAGAGACCCCGCAAGACCAGGGCTTTGCCTGAGTCCCGCCTCCGCTGCCTCTGCAGGACCCACGTGGCATCGGATGACCGGCCTGCCCCGAGGCCGGCCGCCAGGGACCCGGGCCGGTCTGGGTCCTCCTCAGCTTCCCGTGGGCTCTGGACTCGCTGTGCACTCCCTCGCGGTGGGCTGGCCTGGGGACACCTCTCGTTGGGGCCGGGCCTCAGGCCCCTGCCAGCGCTGTGGGGTTTGCGGCAGACCCTGCTGGCGGGCTGGGTGCGGGCAGCAGGCAGTGGGCCCACGTGCGGGGGCTGCCGCCACCGAGGGGGCAGGAGCCCGAGTCCCTCGAGTTTTCTCACGCTCCTCAGCTCCGTCACCGGCTGCCTACAGGCCGTCGGGGAAATAAAGGCAGAGCGGCCTTGTCTGCGGGAATGGCTGGACACGGGGAGGCCATTGTGCAGAGCCCATGTTTCAGTTTCAGGTTTTGCAGCGGGGAAACCAGGAAGGTTAGGGGTTACTCAGGGTCACGGAGAAACCAGACGGCCCAGATCTCCAGAGCCACGGGCGTGGTACCCAGTGCTTTGCACCGTGGATTCCGAGAAGGAGGCAGGATGGCCCCATCTCAGAGCCAAGACACTGAGGCTCGGCGGGGCCGAGTGGCCAGCAGGTCACCGGACGGGCCCAGGTGGACCCAGCACCCTGTTCTGTCCAGTGTCCTGTGTCCCGGTCCCCTCGGCACACCTGAGACGTGTGGGAACAGGGCTGTGTGTCCACATTCCCTGCATATCACCGGGGAGATGCGAGCCCAGAGCAGATAAGTGGGGCTGGAACCATGGACAGAGAGTCTTTCCAGCCCAGACGCCCTCTGCTCGGGACCCCCCAGACCTGACGCATCTCCAGCCCTCCCCTGGCAACACCCCGATCTCAGCGGCCCATCAGTTGTGCAACATTAGAACTAAGAGGCCCCTTTGAAGCCGACAGAGGTGGTGCTAGGACACAGAAAAGGAAGCACTGTTTAATAGGCTGCGCAGAGGCTTGGGGGACCTGGTCCCCTCGGGAGGCCGTTTAGGCTGAAAACAGAAATTAAACTCAAGGAGGGTGTAGATAAATTAGCGCACGATAGTAACAGCTGCTGTTTCATTTGTGTCGGTGAGCCAGGCCCAGCGCAAAGCCCTTTTTCACAGACACCCTCTTAATCCTTAAAAAAAACACGTTGCTCTCAAGCAGGTCTCAATCTCCCGACTTGACAGGGAAACCAAGGTGTGGACGGCTTGTGTGGCTTGCCTGAGGTTACATGGCTTGTAAGTGGGCAAAACAGGGACTTGATCCTGCTTCCTTCTCATTCTAGAGATGGGGCTCGTAGGTAACCACTGTGCAGATCGCCAGCGCCCCCGTCTGTGTTCTCACCAGCCTCTCCACTTCAGACCCTGCATCCTGGGCTCAGGGGACCTCAGAGCTGCAGGAAGCCGGGCCATCAGCAGGCTGCCCCTCATCCCTCCCTGCCCTCTTAGGAGAGCTGTGGCCGTGAATCCGCAGGCTGGCAGGTCCTGCTGTCCCGATCCACAGTAACAGGTTTCCACCCCCCGCTCCCTGAGGGCTGACTTTCTTCCCATGGAAGAGAACTCTTGGGGTTGAGGGTGGGGGCATCACAGGGAGCTGTCTTAGTTTTTGATTTATTCATTCGACAATTGAATCCGCTCGTATTTATTGAGTGATTACCATGTGTTAAGTAAGCACTGTTCTGGAAGTGCTCAGAAGGAAGGAAACAACAGAGGTCAAAGGAGAAATGAAGGAAATATAGACTAGATAGACAACAGAAAAGACCCACAACACAAGAGCTGGTTTTTTGAAGAGGTAGACAAAATTGACAAACCTTTAGCTAGACTTAGAAAAAAAGAGAAGACACAAATATATAAAATCAGAAATGAAAGAGGAGACATTGCAGCTGATACCATGGAAATACAAAGGCTCCTAAGAGACCACTATGAACAGGTTATACACCTACACGTTGGATAACCTAGAAGAACCAGATAAATTCCTAGAAACATACAAACTACCAAGACCAAATCATGAAGAAATAGAAAATCTGAACAGGCCAATAATGAGTAAGGAGATTAAAGAGGAATCAGAAACCACCCAACACAGAGAAGCCAGATGGTTTCACTGGTGAATTCTACCAAACATTTAAAAAAACAATTTAACACCAGTTCTTCTCAACTCTTCCAAAAAATTGAAGAGGAGGGAACACTTCCACATTCATTTCACAAAGCCAGCATTACCCTCATACAGAAGCCAGACAAAGATACCACAAAAAGACTACAGACCAATATCTCTGATGGACATAGATGCAAAATTCTCAGCCAAGTACAGCTGACCTTTGAACAACAGGGGTCTGAACTGTGTGAGTCTGCTTGTATGTGGGTTTTTTCAACAAATAAACAGTTGGCTCTCTGTATTCGTGGGTTCCGCATCCTCGAATTCAGCCAACTGCGGCTCAAATTTTCCATCCTTGGTTAGTTGAATCCACTAATGCAAAACCCATGTACACGAAGAGCCAACTGTACTAGCAAACCACATTCAACAGCACATTAAAAGGGTTATACACCATGATCAAGTGGAATTCATCCCTGGGATGCAAGGATGGTTCAATACACCCAAATAAACAAATGTGATACGCCACATTCATAGAATGAAGTATAAAAATCATATGACCATCTCAATAGGTGCAGAAAAAGCATTTGACAAAATTCAACGTCCTTTCATGATAAAAATACTCAATTAGGTATAGAAGGATTGTACCTCTATGTAATAAACCCCATGTATGACAAGCCCACAGCTAAAAGCATACTCAGTGATGAAAAGCTGAAAGCTTTCTCTCCAACATCAAGAACAAGACAAGGGTGTCCACTCTCACCACTACTATTCAACATAGCACAGGAAGTCTTAGTTCAGAATAATTAGGAAAGAAAAAGAAATAAAAGTCATTAAAAATTGGAAGCGAAGAAGTAAGCTTGTCTCTGTATACACGACCTGATCTTATACATAGAAAATCCTAAAGACTCAACCAAAACACTGTTGAACTAATGAATTCTGTAAAGTTACAGGATACAAGGTTAACATACAAATATAAGTTGCGTTTCTATACACTAACAACTAACTATCTGAAAAAGAAATTACGAAAGCCATCTCTTTTACAATAGCATCAAAAAGAATGGAATGCTTAGGAATAAATTTAACCATGGATATGAAAGATCTACACACTGAAAACTATAAAACACTGATGAAAGAAATTGAAGAAGACACAATTCATTGGAAAGATATCCTGTGTACATGGACTGGAAGAATTAATATGGTTAAAATGTCTATACTACCCAAAGCAATCTACAGATTCAATGCAATCCCTAGCAAAATTCCTATGGCATTTTTTACAGAAATAGAAAAAACAATCCTAAAATTCTTATGGAACCACAAAAGACCCAAAATCCAAAGCAGACTTGAGAAAGAAGAACAAATCTGGAGGCATACACTTCCTGATTCAAACTATATCTCAAAGCTTTAGTAATCAAACAGTATGGTGCTGGTATACAAACAGACACATGTATCTGTTTAGAACAGAAGAGAAAGCCCAGAAACAAACCCAGGCATGTATGGTCAACTAATCTTCGACAAAGGTGCCAAGAATGTACAACGGAGAAAGGACGGTTTCTTCGATAAATGGTGTTGGAAAAACTGGACAGCCACTTGCAAAAGAATGAAATTGGACTCTTATCTCACTAAAATCAACTCAAAATGGATGAAAGGTTTGGATGTAAGACATGAAACCATAAAAGTCCTAGAAGAAAACATAGAGGAAAAGCTCCTTTATATTGGTCTTGGCAATGACTTTTTGGATATGACATCAAAAGCACAGGCAACAAAAGCAAAAATAAACAAGTGGGACTGCATCAAACTAAAAAGCTTCTGCACAGCAAAGGAAACAATTAATAAAATGAAAAGACAACCTACAGAAGGGGACAAAGTATTTACAAACCCTGTATCTCATAAGGGGTTAATACCCAAAATATACTAGGAACTTACATAACTCAATGGCAAAAAAACAAATAACCTGATATAAAAATGGGCAGGGAATTCTCTGGCTGTCCAGTGGTTAAGACTGTACGCTTCCAATGCAGGGGGCGCTGGTTCGATCCCTGGTCTGGGAACTAAGACCCCACATGCTGCTCAGTCGAAACAAAAACAATTTGGGAATTCCCTGGCGGTCCAGTGGTTAGGACTAGGCACTTTCACTGCCAAGGGCTCGGGGTTCAATCCCTGGTTGGGGAACTAAGATCCCACAAGCTGTGCTATGTGGCCAAACAAACAAACAAAACACCATTATACACCTTTAATATATACGACGATTACTTGTCAGTCAAACCCTAACAAAGATGAAAAACAAACAAAGATGAGAATACAGCCACAGTCCAATGGACTACGTCCCTGATCTTGTGTCCTTATATTCTGGGGGTGGTGGGGGGATGGATCGTAAGCAAGTAGACACCACATAGCTCAAGGGGGGGCATTATCAAAGGGGCGGATGGAACAAATTACCACAAACCTCATGGCTTATAACAACAGAAACAAATCTTCTCATAATTCCAGAAGTCCCAAGTCCAAAGTCAAGGTGTGGGCAGGGCCCCCTCCCTCTGGAGGCTCTTGGGGAGGATCCCTCCTGCCTCTTCCAGCTCCTGGGGGCTCAGGTGTCCTGGGCCCGTGGCCGCGTCCCTCCAGGGCTGTCTTCCCTGGGTGTCTCTGTGTCTCTCCTGTTCTTGTAAGGACATCAGTCATTGGTTTTAGGGCCCACCCAACTCCAATACGATCTCAGTTTGATCCGTAACTAATTACCTCTGCAAAAACTCTATTTCCAAATAAGGTCATGTTCACAGATTCTGGGTGGACGTGAACTTTTGGAGGCCACTGTTCATCCCACTACAAAGAAAGATGAAGCAGGGAAGGGGCTAGAGTGACTGGGGGGGGGGGGCGCTGTCTAAGACAGACAGGTGGGTGGGGGGCCTCTGGGAGGAGGCCCGAGAGAGGGGAAGAGTGTGAGCCTCTGGACGCATCAGCCGTGCAAAGGCCCTGAGGCAGGAACCCACGGCTCCGAGCAGCGTGATGGAGGCCGGAGGGGCAGACTCCTCGCTCACGGGAGGAATGGCCTGTGTCGCGAGTGTGGGGAGAGAAGCCGCCCATGGTTTCTGACCAGAGGAGAACCCCGCTGACTGGCTGCCAGTGGAGCTCTTGGGAGTGTGTGAACTTGGGGGCCAGGGGCCCCAGAAGGCTCGCTCTGCCATGAGAACGGGGCCTGGAGAGTGTCACTGTCTGCCTGACTGTTCCTTAGGGGCCCTGGCATTTCCCGCAACCCCCCACCCCCGCCCGAAGCTCCTGGGCTCCCAGCCTCTCCGCAGACTCCGTCCTGCTCTGTGCTGCCCAAGGTTGCCTGGCCCGAAGCCTGGTTTCTCCCTTGGCAGCCCCAGAGAACTAGCATCGGTCCAACTTCCCAGGCTGGGCCGGCGCTCGCCCCCCGGTGCCCAGGCCCCTCACCCCGATGGGTCCCCAATGGGGACCCGCCTCAGGCAAGAGGCCAGAGGAGCCGATGCGCACTTGGCAGGCTGGGGGGGCCAAGTGTGCGTGCCCACGGGTGCCCCACGGCGCCCACGGGTCGGGTCCACGCTGAGGGGCCGGGGTCGCCGTCAGAGCTGGGAGGCCAGGGGTGGCCAGATGCGGACATCTTCCTGAGACACAGAGCTGCCCAGGGAGGGTGAAGGGGGGCGAAGACCCTCAGGATGCGGCTGCGGCCGCCCTGAGGGAGGTGACGGGCGCGCTCCCACGCTGGGCTACTCAAGGCAGCTCGGGACCAACATGCCGATCACCCAACCCCCCCAGTGACGCTGTGACATGAGCCCCACAGGCATCCCTAAGGCACACGTGAGGACGCGGGCTGCACGCCCCAGCCCGGCACATGCACGGCCCCGCCACGTGCATTTGTATCCAGGGCCCCTGCGCCTGGTGCTCGGTAGGGGCTGAGAAAACGTCTCTGCTTCGGCCGTACCCCCCAAGGGTGACGACTCCGTTTTTTCAACTAAAAATAGTGTTTTTAGTTTGGGTGCTAGAGCTACGTAACGTTGTCATTTCTCTATGTTTGCACGGGCTTTACTGTCGTCGTAAAATGCGCGTACGTAAAATTTCCTATTGCAACCATTTTAAAGCGCACAATTCAGCTGCACCAGGTACATTCACAATGTTGTGTAACCATCTCCTCCACCTGGTTCCAGGACTGTTTTTATCACCACAAAGTCAATCCTGAACCCATTCACAGCGATCCCGGCAGCCACCGATCTACTCTCAGTGTCTATGAATCTGCCTATTCGGACGTTTCGTATAAATGCAATCACACAGCATGTGGCCTGTTGTGACTCTATTCTTGCACTTTGCATAAGGTTTGAGGCCCATCCATGTCGTAGCCTGTGTCGGAGCTTCGCTCCTTTTAATGGCCCAATAAACATTCTGTTATATGGACAGACCACATTTTGTTTATCGATCATCCCTTGTACAACCTGGGTTTAAACCCACTTGTGGATGTCAAAATAGCACATTAGAGTGAAAATCGCTTCACCCTCACAGACAAGCAAGAGCATGGCCTGGACCCAAGTCCCTGGGTGCTGGGCCTGGACCCCTAGGCTGGGCAGCTCCCCAGCTCCCCAGAGGAAGCCCCCTGACAGCCCCCCTCCAGGCCTGTCTCCAGCACAAAGACAGCTGCTGGGCCCTGTGAACGGTGAGCCCTGGACCTTTCCTGGGGCGGGGTGGGGGAGGAAGCCAGAACAGCACCCTCACCATCTGCTTCAGGGCCTTCCTGACGCCTTGTCCTTTGATTTAAGTTCTCTTAACAACAAACCCCGAAGCCTGGGGAGGAAGCCAAGTGAGCCGAGGGGCGGAGAGAGGCCTGGGAAAATCACCACCTCTGTCCCCCCCCCATCTTGTGGACGGGGCGACTGAGGCCCAGGCCGCAGGTGATGTGCTAACGGGCGCCCGGGGCCAGCAGCGGGGAGGGACGGCGGTCCAGGCCGTGGCTCCCGTTTGCAGTTGGGCTGTGTTGTCGGGGCCCCTCGGGATGGCCGGGGCGCGTGAGGTCCGGGAGGGGCTCCGTGGACAAGCGTTTGTCACCCTCTTCCCTGCGCGCCCAGAATGCTGGCCTCACTGAATCCCCACCCTCATGAGGGACGGACCACTGCTCCCCACTGATGACAAGGAAACCGGGGCCCAGCAAGGTCACGACACGTTTCCGAGGTCACACAGCCATGCGGGGGGCGGGGTGTGCGAGGTTCCTATGAGCTGTGACAAACCACCACGTCTGTGGTTAAAAATAACACACGTTTATTCTCTGATAGTTCTGGGAGTTGGAGCCCAAATCAGTGTCACTGATGGACGACTGTCAGGCCGTCACAGGCTGGTTCCCTCTGGAGGCCCCCGGGGGGACGGTCCGTTCCTTGGCCTTCTCCAGCATCTGGAGGGGCCGCGGTCCTCGGCTGGCGGCCTCCCCTCAGCCCAGCCTCTGCTCTCGTTGTCACCTCTCTTCTCTGACCTCCTGCCTCCCCCTCGTAAGGACCCCGAGATGACACCAGGACCCCAGATAACTGTCTTCCATCCCCAGGTCCCCCTGCCGTGTGGTCACACACTCCCAGCCTCCAGAATTAGGGTTTGGACGTCCTTGGGGCCTTTATTGCACCGACCAGGGGAGCCTGGGCTTGAACCCAGGCTGCCGGCCTCCCAGGTGGCCTCTCACGGGGGAAACTGAGGCTCCAGGCGGCTAGGCCAGCCATCCAGTCACAGCTGGAGTGATGGTGGGCTGCCCTGCCCTCCCCAGAGCGCTCCTGGCCGAGGTGGGCGGCCACGGTCTGGGGTTCGGGATTGGGGGCCGAGCCCACGTGGTCCCTCACGGGCCGAGGAAAGGGGTGGCGGAGGAGAAGGAAGCCGGTGGGAGGCCGCCCTCAGCATCAGTATCTGAGGGATCAGATTTAGAGGGGCCGTTGCTGGCCGTCTTCTCTTTAAATGTGGAAAGTATTTTCCTTCCGTAACTAGAAGCAGCTCTGTGTGTACAGCGTCGGCCCCTAGGGCGGGGCAACGGGAGGGGTGACCTGAACACGGGGTTGCCGCCGAGAGGCTGGCTGCTGACTTCCGTGCGGGGATCCCCTGGGGTGTCGGGGCGGAGTGGGTGTGCGTGTGCCTGTGTGTAGTGTGTAGTGTGCCTGGTGTGTGCGTGTAGCGTGTGCGTAGTGTGCAGTGTGCCTGGTGTGTGCGCGTAGCGTGTGCGTAGCGTGCAGTGTGCCTGGTGTGTGCGTGTAGCGTGTGCGTAGTGTGCAGTGTGCCTGGTGTGTGCGCGTAGCGTGTGCGTAGTGTGTAGTGTGCCTGGTGTGTGCGTGTAGCGTGTGCGTGCACCACTGTGCTGAAGAGCACCCGGGCCCCGTGAACCTTTCTCCCAGCCTCAGCTTCCTGATCTGTCCAGTGGGGACGTGGTCCCTGACTGGCTGCGCGTCTGCCCTGGAGATGCGGGCACGAGGGAGGCGAGGGGCGGCCGGCTTTTTTCCCAGCTTGCCGGAGGCTTCCTCTGCCTCCCGGCTGGAGCCGTCCGCGCTGGCCGGCAGCATCGCGGCCCCTGCAGGTCTTTCCCGGTGAAGTGATGGAAACTGGGGTCAGAGAGGCCCACAGCCGGGAGGCAGGGGATGGCATCGACACCCTGGGCACGTGCACACAGGCCCGCGTGTGATGCCCAGGGCCCACGCTCTCCCACATGGCCGCTCACTCCCACAGCCCCGGGGGCTGCTGAAAGGGAGGGGTCCTCGGCACCTCCTACCTGGAGAGTCGGGGTCCCAGCGCAGGTAGGACGGCTTACCCGGGCTCTCCCACATCCACCCCAGGTCATGGAGCCCAGATGGCACCATCATGAGGCCCCCTGGGGCCTCAGGTGCTGGAGAGGACCTGGCTGGGTCAGCACCGCCACTCCTAGACCTGGCTCAGCACTGCCCCTCCCCGCTCTGACTAGTCCCTTGGGACAGAATTTGCTCGCTCAAGGTCCCCGGGCAAGGTCCCTTCCCTGGTGGGCCCACACCCAGCACAGGCCTGAAAGAAAGATCAAGTGGCTCCGTCTGGATGGGTGGGGGCGACGGCGAGGTGCAGCAGGTGGGGTGGTGTCCCAAGGGATACGTCCACGTCGTCACCCCTACCTGTGAATGCGGCCTTATCTGGAGATGGGGGCTCTGCAGATATAATCTGGTTAAGATGGGGTCGCTACGGTGGGCCCTAATCCAACATGACGGCTGTCCTTATAACAAGAGGAGAAGACAGACACACAGGTGGAGCCCACGTGATGACGGTCAGAGCCTGGAGGGACGCGGCCGCCAGCCAAGGACACGTGCAGCCCCCAGGAGCTGGAGGGGGCAGGAAGGACCCTCCCCCAGGCCTCCAGACCTGGGAGGGGATAAATTCCTGTTCTTCCCCAGTCTGTGGTGCTCGTTACAGGCCCCACGACTCCCGTGCAGCCGGGCGGGGCAGCGTGGGCCGGCCAGGTAAACGCCGCTCAGCTGTCCTCGGGGAGCGGATCTGCGCACCGCATCACGGCCCCGTTCCCCCAGGCCAGGCTTCCTCGAGCCTCGACATCGCAGGGCAGGTCCACGGGGCCCCTGGGGATCGGGGTCTCTCCGGGATGTGCACGGGGGTCTGAGCGGCTCCGCCCACTGCCCCTTGGCTCCCTCCTTCCCTGCACAGCTGGGGTCTTCCCCTCCCCTCAACCTCTGGCAGGACTAGCCCCATCTCTGTCTCTTCTAGGGACCTGAACTGATCCTCTGGTCCCCGGAGGTCTGGGGGCTGGAGAGGACCCTCGGGTGGAGATGGGAAGTTTAGGAGACAATGGAATAGCATGGGCGGAGCCCCAGAGCTGAGAGTGGGGTGGGGCGAGATGGCCATCATTTCTTGGACTCTGGCTGCCTGAGGGCTCGTCCTGTGGCTTTGAGGTGACACCGTGAGGGGCCCCAATGAGGGTCAGGCAGAGGAGCACTGGGTAGGCTGATGAGAGTTTCCTGGAGGGCCTGGCCGGGGCCGAAAGCCTTGGCTGCAGAGACGGGCCGAGCAGGGACGCCGACCTCCCCACCCACACGGGCTCCCCCCCCAACCGAAGGCCAGCTCCTCCCCGCTCAGCTCCCCGGGCTGCCCGCCCTGCGCCCGGGGGTGGCTGGACCAGGGGTGGAGAGAGGCATCTGGAGAAATGCGCGTGGGACGGAGCCAAGAATTCCAGTCCCCAGAGATGTCAGCCGGGCACCAACCAAGAGAGAGCAGAAACAGAATAAAAACTCTCTTTTAATGCTCTCGGCTGCTAAGTTCAGCCCTTTAGCCAGAAATCCGAGCGCAGCGCTCACACTGAACCCCGTTCCAAAGCTCGGCCTCGTCCAAGAATCTCGGGAAGAGGGGCACCTTTCCCGGTCCCTCCGGGGCCCTGTGCTGCCAGGTCGGCACAGGGATACCAGATTGGGGAGCAGAGCAAGACCGTTCTCCATGAAGGACAAGCAGGCTGGGCACACAAAGGCACAGTCAGGACCGGCCCTCCAGGTCGCCCCCGGGCCGGCCACGTGTGAAACCGAGACCGGCCCGGGTGGGCGCACTGGCCCAGCATCTCCACGAGAAAGCTCTCTCACAAAATCTGCCTCTTTCCAGGCCTCGGGGGTTTCACCAGCGAGCAGAGAACCCATGCCAACGTTTCAGGGAAGCCTCTTGGAAAGGGACCGTCAACCGCACCGCAACCCACGAGGTCCCCTGTGAAGGCGTAAAAAGGCGCCAGAGGATCCCCATGTGGGCGAGGAAGGGCAGGTCCAGCCTGCCCAGGACCGAACCTGAATTCTGAAACGCCGGCTTGGAGGGGTCCTGGGGGCGCTGTCATTTTACAAGGGGGAGCCTGAGGCTGGGTGGGGAGTTGGGTGCCCAAGTCACATGGTGAGTGACCACCGAGGGGCCTCACCCAGCTGTCCTCATGCCTGGTCATCCTGAACCAGCACCAACTTATAACGAAAAACGGCACCCATGACCACAGAGGCCTGACCGGGAGATTAGCTTTTTCAGCAAAGATTCACTCTTTCCTCCCCAGATTTGTGGTAGCGTCCGATTTCTCTGCCCCGTGGATGCTGGCCTTGCCCAGTAAAGTGTGGGCGGGTGAGGTGACGTGTGAGTTCCGAGCCCAGGACTTGCCCTCGGGCCAAGAGGAGCACGCCCTGGGTGTCCCACTGGACCAGGAAGAATGTGGGGCGGACCTGGGTGAACCCACAGTCTGGAGCAGGTACAGCTGAGCACAGACCTTATCAGTTGTGTCCCAACGGACCCAGTGAGCGAGAAGGAAGTGCACACTGCTCGGAGACGTTGCGGTTATTGTTACACAGCAGTAGCTGATGGATAAAGGCTGAAACCTGGTAAAGACACAGGGAAGACAGGGAGCGGGGGGTGAAATCTACAGGGTGCTTTCTGAGTACCAGGCTCTTACGAGGATGGTTGGTAGGGCAATTTGCCCCATTTTGAGACAAGGAAACTTAGGCTCAGATTGGTAAAGTGACCTGCTCAAGGCCACAGAGCAGAAAGCGGTGGAGCTGCGTCTGAACCCACGTCTACGTCCCCAAAGTGCACGTGTTCAGCCATTACATCTGCACCGTCCAATGCGATAGCCGCCAGCTGCCTGTGGCTACTTAAACGTAAAGACTTAAATTAGATAGAACGACAAGTTCAGGTCTTCACTCATACCTGCCACCTTCCAGGTGCTCCAAGGCCACGTGTGGCTGGTGGCTGTCACAGGCGACAGCGCAGACACAGCACGCCCCCAGCGGCCAGGGAGTGCTGGTAGACAGGGCCCCCGGGGATGGGTTCAGGCTAGCCATCCTGACCGCCTGGGAGATGGCTTGCCGCCACCTCTGCCTCTGCCACCAGTTTGCTCTGCGAGTGAACCAGGGGCCTCCGATGGCAGCTGGGCAGACGGCGCATCCACAGCGGCTGCGCAGCAGGGCTGACTCCCCAGGGACGTGACCTCACGCGCGCCCCCCCTCGGGCCATGGAGCCTGCGCGGAGCCAGGGCAGCCATGCCAGGCTGTCTGCTCATCTCGGGACCTGATCATCTCAGGTGCTCTGTCACCACGCGGGGCGGCTCAGTTTATCCCTCGGTGACTTAGCCTTTTGCCACCAGGCCCTGGGTCAGGGGTGGCCCAGGTAGGGTCCCTGCTGGGGGGGGGATTGAAGCTGGGGGCCAGGAGCGAGGGTGGGGGCCCATGCTGCCCAGGGGTTAGACACATCCCCAGGTGGTGATGCCCCAAGTGGGGACGCTTCAGCTCTGCGGGTCACTCAGAGCACAGAAAAAAGACAAGGGTCTCCATGTCCCACAAACACATGTGCGTCTACGCTCGGCTGCCCCAGTGAGGGGCAAGGTTCAGACCACTGTCTTCCTCTCAGAGGCCGGCAGGTCGTGGGGTCACTTCCCCTGCCAATGGGCGTGCTGCCTGGGGGAGGAGGATTGGGGATTCCCCATAGGCACCAGCAGGCAGTAAGCACTTCATAAACAGGGGTTAACACCGCTACAGAAAATAGCCCCCAGCCTGTTGTGTATACCCTGTGAATAAAGAATGGCCTTATGTTTTTAAAGGTTCATAAAAAAAAGTGACAGACACCATATGTGGCCTGCTGAGCCTGAAAGATTTACCGTTAGCCCTTCACAGGAAAAGTCTGCAACCTCTGGGATGGAGAAAGGGACCTGGCACACAGGTCCCACGGGAGGGGGCCTCCTAGGGTAGCCAGGAGCCTGCAGACGCGCTCCACACCTTGGACACCAGCCCCGCACCTGCCCAGACACCTGGTGTCTCTAGACGGTCCACGTCCCCACGCAGATCCCTGGAGACTCTGGAGGGTCCAGCTCCCCCACCCAGATCCCTGGCAACTCTGGAGGGTCCACGTCCCCCACCCAGATCCCTGGCATCTCTGGAGGGTCCACCTCCTGCACACAGATCCCTGGCGACTCTGGGGGGTCCACCTCCCGCACCCAGATCCTGGCATCTCTGGAGGGCGCACCTTCCCCACCCAGATCCCTGGCATCTCTGGAGGGTCCACCTACCCCACCCAGATGCCTGGCATCTCTGGAGGGTCCTCGTCCCCCACCCACATACCTGGAGACCTTGTAGGGCGCACCTCCCCCACCCAGATCACTGGAGACTCTGGAGGGTCCACCTGCCCCACCCAGATCCCTGGAGACTCTGGAGGGCGCACCTCCCCCACCAAGATACCTGGAGACTCTAGAGGGCGCACCTCCCCCACCCACATTCCTGGAGTCTCTGGAGGGTCCACCTCCCCCGCCCAGATCCCTGGCATCTCTGGAGGGTCCACCTACCCCACCCAGATGCCTGGAGTCTCAGGAGGGTCCACGTCCCCCACCCATTTCCCTGGAGACTCTGCAGGGCACACATCCCCCACCCAGATCACTGGAGTCTCCGGAGGATCCAACGACCCCACCCAGATCCCTGGAGACTCTGGAGGGCACACCTCCACCACCCAGATCTCTGAAGTCTCTGGAGGGTCCACCTCCCCCACCCAGGCCCCTGGTCCCTCTGTGAGGCCCACCCCCCCCCCCCCCGCCCTCTCCATGGCCCCTAAGGGCTGGTCTGCTAGCAACATGTGTTCTGTGGACAAGCTCTTAATTCCACCCCCCCTGGCTGACCCAGGTCCACAGATTCTGTTCCAGGAGCCCCACCCTGCACGACCACTGCCTCCTTGGAGCTGTGGGCCCCAGGCCTGTTGTGCCTCCTTCTGGGCCTACGTTTCTTCATGTGCTTGGTGTGTCGGCTAGGCTCACCTTCCCGGGGGGAGTCCTTCCAGCTGCCAATGCCCGCATTCCCTAATCCCCCAAAGCTGAGGACCACAGCTGGCTTCAGGGTCTGACACCTGGCTCCGGCGCCTGGCCTGTGGCCCCTGGCCTGACCTCTATCCCACTCCCACCTGTGAGGTGCTCTGGCCTGAACCACAGTGACCCCATCCTCAGGCCACGTCCACCAGCTGGCCGAGTGGGCCTGAGCGGCACGCGGGGAAGCGCCTCCGTGATGGATCTGCGACGTCTGCTGGAGCTGGGGCGGCGGTGACAAGGAGTGCTGGGTACTCGCTGACCCCGCTTTACAGTGTGGGCTGCTTTCCTGAGCTCCCCTTCTTGGGCCCTTCTTCCCTCACAATAGAACCCCAACTCGTAATGTTGGTAACGAGGCCGCCCGCTCACGCCAGGGCCCCTGGGTCCAGGGCTGATGGCTCAGCTGCTTCCCTGTAATCGCTGTCCTCTCTCCCGCCCCCCCCCTCGGGCTTTGTGACTGTGTCCCACCGTGGCCTGCAGCCCTGCCGGGCACAGGGGCCTCTCACCCCCTTGGGAACCGCGGTGGGGGTCAGAGTGTCAGTGTGGGTGCTCGGTCGACACTGGGTGCCTTGGAACAAAACGAGGTCTTCCAGAAGGACGACAAGCACACAGGACGGTTACTATTTACGGGGACACGTGGGGGGTCGGGGCAGAGGGCCCGGGGGGCAGGGGGCTGAGTGACTGGGGGCAGGCAGGGGCGTCATTGGCTGCCCTGTCGTGTTTCCTGAGCGGGAGGCGCCGGGAGGGTGGGTGGGCTTGCTCTCGACACCTTGCAATATCACCAGAATATTGCAGAATAATAGAAAGAGAGCCGGCGGAAGAGAAAGGGGCACACGGGCGACTCCGACGTGCCCGGGGGCATCGGCGCAAGGGGGGCGAGGGGTGGGAGCCCCAGGGAAGCACCTCTTCACGCTTGTGGGAGCAGAGGTAAGAACAGGGCCCCCGTCTTCCATCCGTTGTGATGCTGCAGACAAATCAGCGTCCCCTGTCTGGAGGCTGATGCTGCAGGCCACAGCCCACCCCCGGGGGAGAGCCCAGGAGGAGACTCTGCTCGCAGGCTGGTGTCGGTGCCCCCACGGCGTCCCAGCTCTGCCGCCGCCATCACATGGTCTCCTCTGTGTGTCTGTGCCCACCCCGCCCCCCCCCCGCCCACTGCATAAGGGCACCAGTGTGACCGCCTCTTAACTAATTACATCTGCCAAGACCCCATTTCCAAATAAGATCACCCTCACGGGCGCCGGTGGGTGTGGCTTTGGAGGGACTCTGTCCACCCGGCACAGAGGCCATGCCTATCCCAGCTCTGACTTGTCTGCTTGTCTGGGACCGGGTGGGTCTTACATGGTAACAGCCATAGGAGATAAGATGGCCCAGTACCTCTGAAGGGGACAAAAGTGTCCTGGGGGGATGGGGCCCCGGTGTATCCAGGAGATGGCCCTTCTCTACCAACTGGCCAGCTTGTCACCAGAGACACTAACGAATCAGTGGCACTTGGGCTGCCAGGCCTCATCTGCTGCCAGGACAGACGTCACTAATAAATCCCAGACCACCTTCCCTACGGGCAGCAGCCAGCACCGCCTGGGGGGCCTCCTTCCTGGAGCCAGAGGGTCCCCCCAGGTAATCAGAGGGACTGCTGGGAAGGGGCAGCCGGGCAGTTTGCACGCGGCCCCTGGAACGTCCTGGGGCACAGGCAGAGCTCACAGCTACAACCGCTGGTTACGTTACATCATTTTTCTGAGATGTGTCACCCAAAACGCAGGCAACCAAAGAAAAGCAGATAAGCTGGATTCACTGAAGTTGAAAATGTTTGTGCTTCAAAGCATACCATCGACAAAGTGAAAAGACCACCCACAGAATGGGAGAAAATATTTACAAATAGTGTATCTGATAACAGTCGAGTATCTACAGAAAATCTATAGGACTCTTAAAGCCCAACAGACCTGAAGAGACATTTCTCCAGAGAAGATGCCCGAATGGCTGAGAAGCACAGGAGAAGGTGCTGCACGTCGTCAGCCGCGGGGGAAACAAGTCCAAACCACAGTGAGAGGCCACTTCACGCCCCCTGGGGTGGGCCAGAATCAGAAGCGTGGACAATAAAAAGTGTTGGCGAGGATGTGGAGGAATCGGAGCCCTCCTACTCAGCTGGTGGGAATGCAAAATGGTGCAGCCGCCTTGGAAAATAGTTCAGCAGATCCCTGAAATGGTAAATGAACAGAGTGACCCCAGGACTGGGCAATTCCACACGTAGGTATACAGCCAAGAGAAATGAGAACACAGGTCCACGCAGAAACTCATACCCGAATGTTCGTAGCAAACCAAACGCTCGTTAAGTGATCAATGGGTAAATAAAATATGTTCTATCCACACAATGGGATGTGATTCAACCGTAAAAAGGAATGAAGGACTGACACATGCTACAATGTGTACAAACCTTAGCAACACTATACTAAGTGAAAGAAGCCCGATACAAAGGGACAATAGTGTATGAATCCACCAACAGCAAATGTCCAGAGAGGAAAATCCACAGAGATAGAAAGTAGCCTTGCAGTTGCCGGGGGCTGGGGAAGGGGAAATGTGAGTTGCTTGGGTTCAGAGTTTGTTTGGGGATGATGAAAATTTTGTGGAATTAGATGGTGGCAGTGGTTGCATAACTTTGTGAGTACACTAAAAGCCACTGAATTGTACACTTTAAAAGGAGGAATTTTATGGTGTGTGAATATATCTCAATTTTTAAAGTTTCATCCATGCTTCCATCTGTCCATCCATCCATCCTTCCATCCATCCGTCCTTCCATCCATCCATCCATCCACCCATCCATCCATCCTCCCATCCATCCATCCATCCTTCCATCTGTCCATCCATCCATCCTTCCATCCATCCGTCCTTCCATCCGTCCATCCATCCATCCATCCATCCATCCTTCCATCCGTCCATCCATCCATCCTTCCATCCAACCATCCTTCCATCTGTCCATCCATCCATCCTTCCAACCATCCACGCATCCATCCATCCGTCCGTTGCTGCTGGCTCTAGAAAGCTGTTAAGTTGGTTCTGTGTGAGGTGGAGATGAGTGGGCTGGATCTGGCCCCCAAGGGGCTTCTCGTCTGGGGGACTCAGGATCAGGTTGCTGGTCACATTCCCCCATCAGCCCATCACTGCTCTGATGAACCGAGAAGTCCTGTCCCGTGAGCCATCCTCAACCAGGTGAGAGTAGGGACAGCGGCTCCGAGCCCACCCCTGGGCGACCCAGACCCCCAGGGTGGCCAGAGGTGAAATCATCCTCTGCTCCTCCCCCCATTAGCCCCCCTCCCCTGCGTCCACATGCTTGACCAATGGGGCACGGCACAAGGGAGGTGCTGGGAAAGGTGGGTGAAGGTCCAGGCCATCAGAAGGCCCCGTGGGATGCTCATTATCAGCCCTGAGCCGCCGTGGAAGAAGTCTGGCCGCTGCTGGAGTCCAGACCACGGTCACAGCTGGCTGGCCTCCCAGCTGCCCCTGCCGAGGTGCCCACTGTGGGAGGGACGCCGTCTCGGCCCTACCGCGGCAGCCTGTCTGCCTGCTGACCACCACGGAGGAACGCTTGTTGACACCACAGGGCACTGAGGAACTGCCTGGAGGTCCTGCCCATGTTCCTGACCCCGGGGAGCAGGAGATGCAGTGACCCGGGCTGTCCTGAGTGCTAAGTTTTGGGGGGTCGTCACGTAGCAACAGAGAGCTGCCCCTGCACTGCCCGCCGCCACCTCCCTCCCTCCCTGCCTTCCCGTGGAGCAGGGGACGCGCCCCACGGGGTCGATCTCACCTGCCCCGTCCCCGCCCTCACCCTGGAACCAAAGCCACGTCACGTGGCACGCTGATGTGACTGCCGAGCCACGGCTCAGGTGGGAAGACGCCTGCTGCACCTCTCGGGGCCCAGAGCGCTCGCCCTAAGGCAGCAGCCCCCGCCCAGGGCCCTGTGAGCCGCTGTGCCCACGTTGGTCCCCGGGGTACCGTGTGGTCGGTTCTACAGCTCTGCCAGGCATTTGGTCCTTTGGGTTTCCCTGAGAAGATGCAGCTGTGTCCACACCGCCCCCCCCCGGCCACCGGGGGCCCCACCTGGGGGCTGTGCTCCTTGTCCTCTGTGGCCAGGGGTGTGGGTTTTCCTGGGTGAGGAGGGGACACAGGAGGGGCTGAGGACTGAGCGGGCGGGAAAGCAAAGTGACCGGCTGACGTCAGGCGCCATCATCAGCAGAGGCGGCAGGGCCTGACCTGATGCCTTTGCCAGGATGGCCCGAGTGTGGCCCCAGGTGGGCGGGGAGGCCAGTGGCCAGCAGGACGCACCTGCACAGAGCCCTGCCTGGCCCTGCACCTGCCCTGCGGGCCGCCTGGCGAGCTGGGAGCCTCCAGAGCCGAATTCCCCGCCAAGGCTAGGGCCTGGTTCTGGTCCCATCTGTCTGGTGTCGCCGGATTTGCCCAGACACCTTCAGGTTCAGCTTCCGGGTGGCTTATATGCAGTCCCTCTCTGCACCCGTAGTGCTGCCCTGGAACTCACGTCCACCTGGAGCCCGTGAGGGTGACATTACTCGCAAAGGGTCTCTGCAGATGTGACTGAGTGAAGATGAGCTCACACGGGACAGGGTGCACCCTTGCCCAGTACGACTGGTGTCCTCACAAGAAGACAGGCACAGAGGACAGGCCATGAGGAGATGGGGGGGGGGGGCTGGCCTCAGGCCCAGGGGCTCAAAGGCCTGCAGGCAATAGACTGCTCCTTTCAAGCTGGTTATTTACATAAATCCATTCATAAGAACCCACAATGGATAGACAGCATTTATACATTTTATTTCCTTTAAAATGAAGATGTCCACTCTTATTTTGTCTTATAGCTAAGGTGACACATGTCTGGGTTTGGCAGGGACAGTCCCAGTTTATGTCTGTTGTCCCAGCACCCCATCCAATTTAACATTTGACCCAGAATTTTAAATTTTAATATTCTTCTGTAGTTGAATTAAAATAGGCCTAGATAAGCTTGGTGTAACTCCCTATATTTTTTCCTACTAGCTTGTGCAAGGTTCTTGTCTAGTAGGGTGTGAGGTGCACAGGCAACGAACAACTGTCATACTTCAGCATGTGGCAGAAACTGAAAAACAAGGGCTAACCTATCACTTTTTTTGACCTGTCTAGACAGATTTAAATTAGCATCTTGCTTTAAAGGACAGCATGCAGGGGGAGGCGCAGATCAAACAATATATCCTTAGACACGACTGCGGTGGGGTAACTAGCTCTTTCCAGTCTCTTAGCGGTGAAAGAAGTCGCAGCAGCACCGGGCAGCAGCAGGCGGGAAGGACCCTCCCCGGAGCCTCTGGAGGGGACAGCAGCCCTGGGACCCCTCGATCTCAGACTTCCAGCCTCCAGACGGTGAGAGAATAAAACGTGTGAAATATCCATTCTACGAGACAAGGAGAACTGGGGGAGGGCTGGGGGCTCAGAGACCCCCCGCCAGGGAGTGGCAGGGCCACCCCATCTTGCTGAGGAGGGAAACGCCACCCAGTGTCCACCTGGTGGAGGAGCCTGGTGCCGGGCGAAGTCGGGGTCTGGGGCCGTGCCGGTGGCAGAGGAGTGAGCAAGGGGCTGGGCTCCTCTTCCCAGGACCAGGCCCCTCCCCAGCGTACCTGCTGCAGCCCCTCAGCGCACCGCACCCTCCTGTGAAGGCTCCGGGCCTGATCACCGGCTGTCGGCCGCCCCGGCCCGGCTCCAAAACCCAGACTCCTCATCCCTGCGCTCAGAACGGGGAGCCGCCGGCCGGCAGAAGAGGGAGACTCACCAAACTGGAGCCAACGGGACCGAGAAACGCACGGCGTCCTCCTGAGCAGGGCCTGAGGAGGCGACGGGGCATCCTGACACAGAGGACCACAGCCGGGCACAGGGACCCTGATTAAAGGGCGGCAGGAAGACTTTAAATAAACAGAGCGGCCGCAGACTTGGTGACGAGTCAATTATTGTTGGAAAAACACCCAAGAGGACGCAATCCCGCAAAACCTGGCGACGTGTCTCACGTCAGAGCTTTCAGGCTGAGATCGAGGGCTTTTAAGAGGCGCCCTCCACGTGCTGTGGGCTCTGGGCTTGGTTGCCCCCTGGCAAGTTCACCTGGTTTCCCTGGTCCGAGGACGCATTTGGGGTGAGCGAACAGAGGAGATCCCGGGAACCTGACCCAGCCACTTTCCCCTGCTGAGGGAGCCGACCCTCCTAGGAGTGACCTGCAGCTGCCACAGTAAACTAACACAAACTCAGCAGCTTGAAACGACAGAAATTTATCCCCTCACAGTTCTGGAGACGAGAAATCCGAAGTCCAGGGGTCACAGGGCCGGGCTCCCTCTGGAGGCTCTGGGGGAGGGTCCTTCCTGCCCCCTCCAGCTCCCGGGGGCTCCAGGCATCCTTGGCTTGTGGCTGCAGCCCTTCGGGCTCCGCCTCTGTCCTCACATCGCCTCCCCTCTGTGTCTGTGTCTCAAATCTCCCTCTGCTTTTCTCTTCTAAGGGCACCTGGATTTAGGCCCATCGTGATCCAGGACGAATGCTCTCATCTCATCTCGTTACCTTAACTACACCTGTAAAGACCCTTATTCCATGTAAGGTCCCATTCGGAGGTTCCAGGTGGACCTATACCAGGGGCCACATCTCAACCCCTGCCCCCTCCTGGCCGGTTGAGCCCGTGAGGCTCACAGGTTCAAGGGGCCCTAGATTCTCACCCTGCGTTGCTGGTGGTTTACTGAGAAGGCGTCCCCATCAGCGGGCTGTCACTCCCTTCGGCTGTGTTATTTACCCTGATATCCCCAGAATGGCTGCCAGGCCCAGCAACGAGGGGTCCGAGGTGGGACCTGAGGGACTGAGCCAGCTTTTCACCCCTGCTCCCGGGGGGCAGGCTTCATGCACGTGATGCTGCTGAACCCCAGGTGCCCAATCCGGCTGCTGCCTTACGGCCTGTGTCCTGTCTCCTGGGGCTGCAGGGTTCTGGCCTTCCAGGGCATCTCCAGAGATGCTGGTGGTGGTCAAGTTTCAGTGGGTAGAAACCACCGGGAACAACATCCACAGACCTATGGGCGTTCAAACGCTGGATACAGGAATCCCACTGAAGGAGTGAAAACTGAGGGAACAATCAAAGGGCATACAAATTAAAGCACAGAGATGTTCCCTGCAGTGTGCTTTACCAGAGCAGATTCTGAAGCAACTAAGGTTCAACACCTGGGCAGCGTTGAGGGAAGTGACAGAACAGCCCCCCAGGGACGTACTGGCAGCCAGCGAACCGCGTTCAGGAGGCCTTTTCACGACCCGGAGGAGTGACGGGATGGGATGCAGCACGTAATGCAGCATGACGTCATCTGTACCGTGTGCATGTGACCCCCCCCACACACGTGTCAACGGAAGCGCAGTCCAGTGTCCGAAAAATAACTGTGATGTATCTTAAGTCTTTACTTTCTTAGGAAAAGGGGGCGACATCTGATGCAAGAGCAAAACTCCTTGGGACTTCTCTGGCGGTCCAGTGGCTAAGGCTCCGTGCTCCCAATGCCGGGGGCCCGGGTTCGATTCCTGGTCAGGGAACTAGATCCCCACGCATGCCACAACTAAGCCTGCACGTGGTGACAAAGCTCCCGCGTGCTGCAACTAAGACCCAGTGCAGCCGAACAAACAAACAAACAAATAAATAAATACTAAAAAAAAAAAGAGATAGAGCAGGACTTCTTAAACTTCCCTCCTGCGCCCCCTTCACTGAACTGAGCCCTCCAACACCACATTCTCTCCAAGCCCAGCTGCCCTGTTTGTTTCATCCTCCTCAGATCTTAGGAGCAGAGCGGAACCCCCGGCCCGAATCCGTGAGAAGAACAGAAGCTCCTCCGTCTCGGAAGGAAGGTGAGGCCGCGTGAGCAATCGTGCGGAACCAAACCGACTTTCCCCACATCTCTCTCCGTTGCTCTCTCCCTGTCTCCGTCTCCATCAGGCTGGAAGGACACGCCCCCAACTCGTAACCGTCACTGTGAGTCACCCTGGACCCCTCTTCCATGCCCAGCCAATCCAGAGCCCTCGCTCAGCTGAACCCCAGGACCTGGTTTCTGTCTGGGTTGGTGCTGAGCAACAAGGATGCCTGGGGGGGCCGTGGAGGCCAGAGCATGGCTGGGGGTGTGATGTGAGGCCGGCCCCTTCCCCTGAGGCTCAGGACCAAGGCAGCGAGAGGCAGCAGCACAGACATGACGACAGCTCACGGGGTGGGACGTCACTCGCTGGAGGCTCAGCTCAGGGGCCCTGAGGGGATGGGAAGGCTGCAGGCTTTGAGGCAGGACCCCTGGGTCTCAGGTGCTTGGACTGAAGGGGCACCTGGGGCGCCTTAGTCTTCTCATCTGCGGAACGGAGCAGACACTGTTTGCATAGGTCCTCCACACGAAGATGACCTCTGCAAACTGTGAAGTGATGGTTCTGGGCAGTGGGTACCGGAGAGGCCCCCACCATGTTCCCGGGCCTCCTTCCCTCCAACTGGCCCTTCTCAGCTTACGTGTCATGGGGTCAGCCTTGCTTCGTTCACTCAGGTGGTGCCTTCCTGCTGCCCACGTGCTGCAGGACGTGCCTGGTGACTGCACAGAAAGGGTTTCTTCTACTAAACAGCCCCTAGTCAATGTCTTGGACTCGGGACCAGGTCAATGCCAGCCCCAGCCCTGCCCAGGAGGACCCCTGGCTCTGAGGCTGTGCCCTGGCATGGAGGTGCTTGCGCCCCCATGAGGGTTGGTGGGGACGGGTGCAGAGCGTGTGCTGACGCCTGTGTCGAGGGTTCCCACGGGTGTTTCCAGGCGGCAGGCGTTGCCGCCAGCTCCCCACACTGACAGCACCATTCCCTGCAGTAAGCCACAGCATTCTTGGCTGCCGCACCGAAACCTGACCCACTTAATACCTAATGGGAAGGCGCACTTGGAATATGCTTCCTATGAGTCATTTTCCATCCTCCATCTGTCAAAAATGCAAGTTTGTTTATTTCTGAGAGATGCTCTCAGTGGTTTTACTGATGACAACTAAACACAAAGGAAGGGCGGCAAGAACCCGTCTCACTGTGCCTCTTCTCAACACTGTGAGGAGAACCATCTGCTGAAGGAGACTCTGGAGATCCAAAGGCCCACCTGAAGCGAGAGCGCCCAAGACAGAGGGGCTGGGGCCAGACCCAGCTCTGATCTCAGAACAAAGGGGGAACTGACCCCAAAGCCTGCGTCTTAAGGTTTCAGGACACAGGGGTGTATCCACGGAGGGGAATATGAGTGCTGCTGCTGCTGATGGTGGTGATGATGGTGGTGATGGTGGTGATGATGGTGACTATGGTAATGGTGATGATGGTGGTGATAATGATGGTGGTGATGATGGTGATGGTGAAGATAGTGATGATGGTGATGGTGCTGCTGATGATGGTGGTGATGCTGATGGTGATGATGATGGTGGTGCTGATGGTGATGAAGGTGATGATACAGCTGCCCAGTGTTTAGTGAGCACCTACTGCATGCCACGTGTTTTCTCACCCATGCTCTCTTGCTCGGTCTGTGTGCTCCCTTTTTGTGGATGAGGTTCCGATGAGTGAAAAGGTAAGTCCAAGTTCACAGGCAGCAAGGTGGTGTGAGGGTGTACCCAGTCTGGCTGCCTCTCGGTAGCAGCTTTTGTGCAGGCAGCTTCGGGAGTGGAGGTCAGGGGAGGGTCAGAACAGGAACTGGCCCCTTTCCCAGGGGCACGAGACCTGCTTCCCCCACCTCTGGAGGCAGTGAGCCAGATGGGGGGGTTCTTCCTCAGCCCTGTGCCCCACCAAGTGGAGGCCCAGAGGAACTGAAGAAAGGCAGAGTGAAACTAGGAGATGCCCTCTTGGTTTTTGATTTTTGTTCCAACGTGGGAACACTGGTAACATGCAGTGCTAACGTAGGGGTGGTGACGCAGCCCTCTTGGCTCTGGGGTGGTAGCCTAACTGCTCCAGCTTTTCGGAAGGCTTGGCAATAGGCATGAATATTTTACAGTCCCACATCTAGGTACTGATCCTACAGAAATGCTGGCAAACGCGTCCACACTTATAGGAACAGAGGATGCTGGCAGCGGACAGCTAGGAATAGCAAGAAACGGCAGCAATCTGAATGGCCGTCAACAAGCTGGCTCAAAGCCTCCCGCTGTGGGAAAGTGTCCCCTGGTGTCATAAGCGAAGGACATGCTTTCAGATCCCGTTAGTAAAAACACTATATACCCATGAAGGCCTGGAAAGTTCTGGGAGGTTACACATCAGTGTTAACAGCATTCTCTCTGCAGAAGGGGAGGGGCTGGGGCTAGTTTGGGTAGGAGCTGGGTCTTACCTGTGTCTACGCATCCCTGGCCCTGAGCATTGTGTCTGGCAGGGGCAGGTGGGTGAGGCGCGTGGGGTGAGTGGGTGCTGGGGGGATGAGCTGGATTTAGTAGGGCCTAAGTGACCAGCTGGGCAGACAAGAGCAAGCCCAGGGCTTACGGCCGAGGTCTTGGTCAAACTGCTTGCCCTCAGCCTCGGTTTACCTCTCTGTGAACCAGGGTGTGACAAGCCCCTCCTTCCTAGGAGAGCTGTGAGGGCTGGAGCCCGAGAGGGTATGAAGGGTGGGCACCAGGTCTATGAATGGTACTACCATTGCCCGGTTTCTCCCTGGCTTTGCCAACTACTTTTAACTAGGGGGGTGAGGGAAGAAATCATGGTTGAAAAAGATGGAGAATGGCCACGAATAAAGGCACTGGCCCGAGGACCTTCCCCTGGGCTGAGCTTTGTCCTGCACCCCCTCCCCAAAGCCTGCAGTGAGATTCCTAAGCAGGAAGGTCAGCCCCTCTCCCCACCCCGCCCCCGCTCACCCAGTGGAGGGTCGGGGCTCAGGAAGAGGGTTCAGAGAGAACCAGAGGTGGAGCTGCCAGGAGGCCGGGGTTCTGCACCCTGCAGACAGGCCAGTGGGGCCTTCACAGCGGTCTCGAAGGGTGTGATGGCAGGACGCTGGCCTGGGCGTCGGGGGAGGGAGTGGGAGGCCTTGCTGGTGGGGTCCAGCTTCGGGCAGGTCACCGGGGCGTCTGGAAATCGGGGTGTAGCCGGAACGTCTGCTCGGTTTGCCCGTGATGAGAGGGTTTCCGGGATGTGGGATTTTTCAGTGTTTAATGTGGGAATGCCGGTCACCCCCGGCCGTGGTCCAGGTTTGCGTTACTTTTGGGGCCTCTCACCCCACGCCCCCGAGGCTCTGTTGCCCGAAGGGATGGGATCAAACCACGAGGGCTCACCCCAGCCTTGTGGTTGGCCTGGCCACCGGGGGTCCTAGGCGAGGAGGACGCTGGGGTCTGTGGAGCCCCTGGTCTGCCCTCCAGGAGGTGACTGGGGAGAGAATCGTGGGGAGGGGGCGGTGACCCCGGTAGACATGCTCTGGCCCCTGAGAGACGGACACAGAACCCCCAAACCAGGCAGGTCAGCATGAGCCAGGAGCCACCGGGCAGGTGCGGAGGGGAGAAGGTGCCAATCGGGGGTGGGGGGGGGTGGGCACAGAGCTGGGAGGCAACGTCAGACGCAGAACCAGGAGCGCCTGCACCGCGGGTAGGTGGCCGCTGAGCCACCGCCTGGTCCCACGAGTCACCCCCTTGATCTTCTCTGCGGAACCCCACGGCGGACGTGTCGGCTGGATCATGTCGTTTTACTGGAGGATGTGGAGGCCTCGCTGGACACCCTGTTGGTGCCGGGGTCTCGGAAGGTAAAGCGAGCTCTGCTCTCGAGTGCCCTCCGCCGGCTGCCAGCCCTGGGTCGGGACGAGTGCCAGCACCTGTCCCCATCCCCACCCTGCAGCTGTGACCGCGCCTGCGGCCCGGAGACATCCCAGAGATCTCGGCAGTACCGAGAGGCCCACCAACTCGTCGGGTCCCGGCCTCACGCTGACCTTGCACGTGTGTTTCCAGGCCCATCTCCTGGGTCATGGAATTTCCTGGTCAGTTCATAACCAAGCCAGCCGCGGTCCCTTTAAAAAGAAAATGACCCCCTTAATCCTCAATAAGCCCCTCCTGGGATGCGGTTGCAAGCCAGGATTCCTCTCTGAGATGTCATCGCTTTGCGGAGGCGGATCTGGGTCGGGCGGGCCATCCCGAGCTGTGGAAGGAGCCTGTCCAGAGGGGCGGCCGCCCTGGGTGAGGGGAGGGCAGCCGCGAGGGCACGGGAAGGCACCCCTGACCCCACCCGGCCACCTGCCCTGGGGGAACCACCGTCGGGACGGAGCTTGCCGGGGGAGAGGCCTGGCTCGGGCTGGGACGTGCTGAGCAGCCTGGCCTGTGCCCCCGGCCGGCCTGCAAAGTGCTGGGTCTGCTGCAGGGGCTGAAGGCGCATGGCTGGAAGGGGAGAAAGAGAAAAGACGGGAAAAAACAGAACCCACGAGCGGCAAACCCTGCCCCACGGTCTCCGGGGCCGAGTGCCCTTCGTAGCCCCCAGGGAACCTTCCCGCCAGCAGGCACCTGTAGTCTCCTTCCCTTGCCCCTGGTTGGGGGTGCCAGGCCCCGGTTATGGGGGCAACATCCAAACGGCCCTCTGTGTGGGCTCTGACCCTTCGGAGGCCTGGTTGCTTATCCCCCAGGGCATGCAGGGGGGGCAGAGGAACAGAGCAGCCTCGGCCCGTGCCTCCGGGACCACGGAGCTGACCCTCTGATGGCCCCAACCCCATGTGCGGATCGGCCTCTGACAGCAGCCAACTACCCAGGAAAGAGAAAGTCTGATCTGGATTGGAAATGCCTAAATTCTTCGAATTCCCGCCTTCCAGCAGGATTCTTAGTTCTTTTGCCAAAACAGAGTCGAAGGGAGGGCACGACCTCCACTGTCACCTCACCCAGTAGCTCAGCGCGCACAGGCACACAGAGCTCACCTCTGCGTGTGCGTGTGTGCACGCGTGCAGCGCCTGTCAGATCCCGCCCAGACAGAAACCAGAGCTCGGGGCACGGCCCTCTGCTTGGGCTTCCACACTTTCTTTTGTAATTTAAAGACCATCAAAGTCATACTTAGTGCGAGGAAGAGTCAAACATACAGAAGAGGATGTTTCTCTCCCACCAAATGGGACCGCTGCCAACAGTTTAGGGCTTATTATTATTTTAGTCCGTATAATTTTCAAAACCATGAATGCATGCCAATCACAGAAGAAATCCACGCTCATGAGAACAATTCAGGAAGGAAAGTGCTGGCCTGGGTCCCCATGGCCGAGTCGGGGGCTGTGCCTGGTGGCCCCTGGCCCTCCACCCCACTGGCACCCCAGGGGGATCCCAGGAAAAGGCTTGCTGAGAAAGCAGCCCCGGATCTGCAAGGGCTGAGTAGTCATGTGGCTTTAACTTCGAAATTTTGGGGTCTGTTTTTAATTGAGATATAATACACACACCATCAAATTCTCCCTTTCAGAGTGCACGATTTGGTGGCTTTCAGTATATCAACAATGTTGTGCAACCATCACCACTACCGAATTCCAGAACTTTTCCATCATCCAAAAAGAAACCCTGTTCCCATTAGCAGTCTCGCCCCTCCCCCTCCCCCAGCCCATGGCAACCACCCATCTGCTTTCTGTCTCTGGATTTGCCTGTTCTGGACATTTCACATCAATGGAGTCATCCAATATGTGGTCTGTGTCTGGCCTGTGTCACTTAGGCTGATGTTTCTGAGGTTCACCCACGCTGGGGCGCGTTCGTTCCTTTTTATGGCTGAGTAGTGTTCCATCGGGCCAACGGGCCGCACTGTGTTACCATCAGCGATGAGCATCTGGGCTGTTTCCACTTTTTGGCTAGTGATGTGCTTTGAGAGCATCCTGGGTGAGCTCTCCCACTTCCTGGCCTCGGCTGTGCTCCCCCTTTGGACCCCATGAAATTTTAAGCCCAAACATTGTCCAAGAAGTTTTTCCTTGACTCCCCACCCTGGGACAGTCAAGAGACCAATATTTTCAACAAAAGCCAATCCCAGCCAGAGTGGCCAACCTTCCCGGACTGTCTGGGACCAAGGGGTTCCCAGGGTTCAGGTGGGGACCCCATCCTGGGACACGTGACCCGGAGTTGCCGAGACCCTCTGAGGAGCGCGGGGGTCAGGCCCCTGGCGTCCCGCCCCTCCGAACTTCCGAACTCCCCCCCGTGCCTGCTCCTCTGGGCTGGCCTGGTCCCCACACCCCGGCCCCCTCCTCCCCTGCTCCAGCCCTGCCGGCCGAGGTTCCTCAAGGAATCTTCCCCCCACCGAGGTCGTGACGGGTGATCCGTGGAAGGAATTAGACCACATCACGTTTGTCCGCCCTTCTTATCTGCCAGCTGTTTCCACGTCTGGACCGACTCTGACCCAGGCCTCTCCCTCTGGAGGCACTTCTATGAGTTCTCAAAAGATGAGGAAGCAGAGCGCAGGAGAAAGTCAAGCCCTCTGGAGTCCCCTCACCAGTGGTGACTGTGCTACTCCCCAGCTCATGAATCTTCAATGGCTCCCTATTGCTGACAGTAACAGTTACAGGCAGACCCCTGGACCCCATCGCCAGGGTTGGGTCAGTGGGTCAAGGGCAGGGCCCAGGAACTTGCATTTTAATAAAAACCACGGGAAATCTGTGTCGGGTGTTCTCCAAGTTTCCTTTGACTATTCCAGCTACAGTCGAAAGTCAGCAGTAAAGGCCTGGAAAAGTCACCCGACCCTCCTTCCCACCCCCTGGGCCTCTGCTCCCTCTCTGCTCCTCAGCCAAACTGCATTTCGTCTGCCCGTTGCTGTGTCCATGCCGTTCTCTCTTTCGGGAACCTGACTCCCCTGCACGTGTCTATGTTCCAGCCGAAACGCACGAGTGCCATCTCCCCGCACTGGTCGCCACTGTCACTCACAGGCTTGTCCCCTCCCCAGCACCCAGCTCCCCCACCACCCCACCTCCCATGACTTAACGTCCGCCTTGATTCACTCCCCTCACCCGGTGCCCGCCATGTGGGGGTTGCCCTGGGGGTAACTGCAGCGTCCCTGACGGGGTGTGGTGTGACCACTGCCCATGCTCTTTCTGAACTACCTCCCCATTTTCCTAGCAACCCGGAGTGACACGTGCCTAGTTCTGCCCTAGTGTGTGGAAGCGAGGTGTGCGACACCAGGGGGAGCCCTCCCCTGCCTGCACCCCAACTTTTGGGGAGTGGAGCGCAGCTGTGATGGCAGGAGCTGAGGCAGTTATGTTAGGCCGCTGAAGAAATACAGTACCAGGGAGAAGGAGCAGGGTCCCGGACCCTGCAGATGCCGTGTCAGCCCTAGGCTGCCTCTGCTCAGACTCCTCAGCAGAACAAGTCAACTGCTGCTCCTCGTGGGGCTGTGGCGATGTCTATTTCAGCAGCAGAAACTTTACATTAGCTGACATGGCCAGACCCTGGGCTGAGGGCTCCAAGGACATTTTCTTAGGGGCTGTGAAGAAGGCACTATTATTAATCCCATTTCACAGGTAAGGAAGTGGAGGTTTGAAGCAGTTCCGTGGCTGAGCCAAGATCAAATGGTCGATGGCAGGGTGAGAATGTTGTTCCTTTAAAAAACATTTTACACAACCTTTAAAAAGAAGATGGTGAAAGTGGCGCCCCTTCAGTGAGGACTCTGGGCGAGAAGCAGCAGGTGTCCAGCCCGGCCGCCCGCCCCACGGTGCGCTCCCCCCACCAGGACCTCCCTCCCTCTTCTCAGCTTCGGGACCCGGAATCACACTGTGGGCGGGCTCCACCACGTCGGGGAGCTTGATCGTGTGTGTGCCCTCGCAGGCTGCTGCCAACGCCCTGCTGCCCCCACAGTGGCCTCACGTTCTGCTGCCCATGGGCAGGCGGGCTTGGGCCACGATGAACTGTCACGGGCGTCTGACGCTGAGTGTGGTGGGTACAACCCGCCTTCCAACACGGCCAGCCCACTGCCGAGCGGCGAGCTCCAGCTCTTTCCAGGCGGAGAACCATGACCCCAGGTCTGACCACACAGCCGGACCCTCCCTTTTGGGCTTCAGAACGTGTGCAAGGAAGTGGGGGGGCGGGCACAGAGCAGAGAGGAGGTATGAAGGGCAGGCGTGGTGCGACTGCTCTGCCCCCGCTGAGTCACGGAGAGCGTTATCTCCTTCTGCCCCAGACGACCACGGGCCAGATGTCAGGACGGCCCTACCACGCGGCTGTCCTGTTTGGATGACAGCACAGCGTGTGGGCCCAGCTGGCCCTGTGAATGCCCGTGTGGACACTTGGCTCCCACAAAGGCCCGGCCCTGCCTCATGCCCTGCAAATTCCACTCAAGCAACAAACACCCACGGCCATCCTCACCTCCACATCACAGATGGGCCGTCCCAGGCCGAGGGGCACCGAGGTGCCTGACCCAGCCAGGCCTCGGCCTGCCCTCGGGGAGTTGGAGGGGGTGAAACGGCCTGGATCGTCGAGGGAGGGAGGGAGGGAGGGAGGGAGGGACACGGCAGGGCCTGATAACAGGCCTGGGGTCTCCAGCTCCGTCCCTGACGCTCCCCACCCCAACCCTGCTCTCTGCTACCAGGAGTCAAACCTCCACTCAGCTGAGTGCTTGGGCCGGGCCCACCGCCACTGGGGGCCATTCCTGCGACGGGGCTGCCTGCTGTCCCCCAGACACAGGGCTCACGCCCCAGGAAGGGGCGGCCACAGCCAGGACCCGGGGCCCCTCACGCCAGCGAGCAGGATGGGTCCCACTCCCCGGGTGCGGAGCGTCGTTTCCCCGGAGACCCCACAGGGAGGGTGCTGGGGACAGAGGAAGGAAGGACGTCCCGGACATCGGCCTCACGCCAAACGCGACTGTTCTTACGGGGCCTCGACACGAGCTGACAGCATCACGCCAGAGACGGAGACACAAGAGACAGACAGAGAGACAAGGGGACATCAGCGGGCATCCTTTGGGTGATGAAGGGGTGAGTCAGGAAGTGCTGGGCATCAGGGCCGGGCTCCAGAGAGCAGCCTGCCTGGCTGGGGCAGGCCTGGGTGCCCCGCCCGGCCCGGCTGGAGTCCCTGCGGCAGTGAAGCGGACGCAAACACCCTCCAGGATTCCTGCCGTTCCGGTGCTGCTGTGCTCCTACCTGCCCACCCCAGCTGGGCTCCTGACGGAGGCTCGGGACCCCCCGGGCAGTCAGTGCAGCAGGATGCAGGGAAGACCGGGGCTCTGGAGTCCCAGCCCTTCTCTGCGGACGCGACTCAGGGGAGCCGCCGGCCACCGCCCCCCGCCCCGATGGCTGCAAGTGGGGTCCGCGTGCCACAGATGCCCCATCCACGCTTGCCCTTGCTCTGCTCTCTAGGCAATTCCGAGGCTCAGTGAACCCAGAGGCCCGCCCTTGGGGCCCAGACTCAAAGCGCCCCGGCCTGTCCTTGGCTGGGGGCTGGGAAGGCCCGTCCTTCTGCAGGAGACAAGGGGGAGGATGAGGGACTCGGGGTCCCTCCTTCCTCCATAAGGGTCCTCCCACCCTCCCGCTGCCATTCCCCCAGCAAGCCAGAGCTCGGGGACTTGATCGGGTTCTGGTCCTCCGGGGACGTGGGGGCTGAAGGCCAGATGGCAGCTGAAGGGCCGCGCCCAGCGGCTCCACGCAATTTCTGACCTCTCCCCAACACTCCCCACCCCACCCCACAGAATCTGATCAGCTCCATCTGACCAGCTAAGGCCAGCGTGTGAGTGATAGGGACCTCGCGGGTGCAGGCGTGGCACCCTGTGTGAGCAGCTGGGGCCCCCGCCTCTAAGGTGCAGTTACAGACGGTGGCGGCTCAAGACCACACCCTGCGGTGGCCCCCCACCAGCCCCTGGGCCAGGGCTAGGGTGCCAGCAGGCCCTGGCATGCCTAGTGGACCAGGGTTTCTACTCGCAGAGGGGGGAGTCAGAAGCTGGCAGCTGTAGCCGCCGTCCTCGGGCGCTAACTGGCCCTGGGGAGAGCCGCGCAGGAGTGGGTGCCCAGCGGAGAGGCGTGCCTGCATCCGCACTGGGCCTCTGGGCGAGCAGGTGCCCCGCTGCCCCATCGCTCTCAGCACACGCGCCGCAGACACCGGTCACTCATCCGAATCCCATGACCCAAGACACTCTGCGGCCCTGATGACTTGGGGAGAGGGAAAGGGAGGGGGACGTGATGGCAGGAGCCAACAGCCACTGAGACGAGGGCTCGAGTTGTCACAACCGCGTTCATGTCACAATCACGATTGCTGTGAACGATCTGCAGCCGGAGGAACCGAGCCCCAGGGGTGAGGTGGGGACCTCCGAGTCCAAGGGGGCGGAGTCCAATGTGTGTTTAAGGGGGCAGGGAGGCAGGGTGCTGACCCATCACTTAGCGGGAAGGGCCGTCCTGGCTCTGCTGTGGGTCTGGGGGGAGGCCCCGGGGAGGCACTGACGGCAGTTGCGTGGGAACCAGCAGCCCTCGGAGGCCTCTCCAGCTCTAGTGCTAGGGCCCCAGGTCCCTCCAGGCCCAGGCCATGGGGCGCCACCCCTGCAGTGCCCCCTGGTGGCCGACGGCGGGGCCACACCTTCTCCTGGTCCTCTGGAAAGTGCATCCCTGCCATTTGGGCCTAAAGGGAGAATAAAGATGCTTTCCTAGAAGGCTGTGCATCTCCCTCTGCAGCTCCACAGCCACCTCCACGTGGTACCGGCCATGAGGCCTGGCGGGAACGTCCTGGGTCTGAGCCCCGGAGCTCCTGCTTCCTAGAGGTGAGACCTGGGTGGCCCCGGGCCTCGCTGGGCCTGTCTCCCCATCTTAGAATATGTGAGGACTGAGGTCACAGATGTGAAACATAAGGAGTGGGAGGGGATGGAGCCGGGAGCTGCAGCTCCTCCTGTGGTGATGGAAGGTTCCAGGTCTGCTCTGGCCAGTGGATGCCACCAGCCACGGGGGCTACTTGGAACGTGGGGGGGGTGGTGCAACCAAGGCCCTAAAGCTTCCATTTCACCACGCTTTAGCGAATTCACGTTTAGGGGCCCCATGTGGCCAGTGGTGATGCACTGGACGGCCGAGGTGGGGGCGGGGAGACCGCAGGCAGAGACTGAAGGTGAATGCTGTTGTTCGTCAGCAGAAAGCAGCTTGGGCTTCCCTGGGGGCGCCCTGGTTAAGAATCCGCCTGCCAATGAAGGGGACACGGGTTCGAGCCCTGGTCCTGGAGGATCCCACACGCCATAGAGCAACTAAGCCCGTGCGCCAAAACTACTGAGCCTGCGCTCTAGAGCCCGCGAGGCACAGCTACTGAGCCCGCGAGCCACAACTACTGAAGCCCGCGTGCAGCAACGAAGACCCAACGCAGCCAAAAATAAATAAATAAATAAATTTATAAATAAATAAATAACTTAAACAAACAAACAAACAGAAAGCGGCTTCGAGAGAGTTATCCATCATCTGAAACTCTGTGTCTGAGAAACAGAGTTTCTCAAACTCTGAGACAGGGCTGTTTGAGGACAGCCCTCAAACAGGGCTGTCCTCCGGCCTGGCCAGCAGCCAGGGTCCTGGACAGACCGCAAGGGCACAGAGGTGGCTGGGAGCGGGGCAGTGCACGTCCGCTCGGCCAGCGCTGCTGGGACCCGGGAGGGGCTGTTCTCTGGGGCGGCTGGAGTGGAGCTGGTGGGGCTGGGAGGCCGTGGCTCAGCGCCTTCCGCTAATGTTTAATGGTGACAACTGACTTGATGGGAACCAGGAGCTGACACATGGGCCCAGGAGCCCATGTCCCAGGCGATCACCATGGGCAGGCACCAGCCGGCAGTGGGGGGCCCGGGCCCCACTGGGCAGAGGGACTCTGCTTCCGGTGGGCAGCAGGTGCCGTGCGGGCCGGGGTACAAGCTGACAACGCCTCCGTGGCCCCTGCCCTCCACCTGCCCCTGCACCCCAAGCAGCCCCCAGTCGGTCCTGGGGTGAGGACGGACATGGTCGTGACACTTCAAGCTCAGGAGTCAAGCAGCCAGCATGTACGGCAGCAGGACGTGGCCCTATCGTGATAGAGCCCTACTGACCCACTGAGAGGCCTGGAGGGGGTCAGGGGCTGGGGCACGGGACCAACTAGCGTGGATGGCAGGCGGGTGTGGGAAGATAGCATGGCCGCGGCAACAAAGTCGGAGGAGATGGCCTCAGCCCCTCAGTGCCTTGGCGCTGTAGAGTTTCTGAGGAACTTCAGGGACTTGGGACTCAGGGGACTTGGCACTTTACAGTTTACAAGGACAGAGAACCTGGGGCAGGCGGCGTGGAATAAAAGACGTGGCCCTGTCGCCTGGCGCCTGCTTGCTCGGGGTGGGAGCCCAGGCCAGGCAGCTCTGAGCCGTCACTTTCCCCGCTGCGCAGACGAGGGAGACTGGCTCTGGCGTGGCCGTAGCCGTGGCCAGGGGGTGCCTGCTAAGCGCTCCCTGCCCATCCGGTTCCCTGGTCCTCAGAGGACACCAGCCCTGAGCAGTGACTCGCCCCTTTACCCGGCAGGTCCCCCAGGCTCCAGAGGGCTGTACACACACAAGATCACTTGGCTCTGGGGCAGGTTTGAGCCTAGCCTCCCGTCCTGGGCCAGCGTGCACCCCTGTGGCACCTGTCACATGCACTGTCCTGAGGGGTGGGGAGCGATGGAGCCAAGGTGACAGGAGACTGTTCGGGGGTGGGGCCGGGTCTCCACGGGTCCCAGAGCCCCTCCGGGGATGACGGCCCCCGGCCGACTGCGCAGCCCTCCTCAGCACAACTGCTCCTGCTATCTGGGGCCGGAGCCACGAGGGACCACTGTTGATTTCGAGAAAACTGAAACTGGCATTCCCCGTTAATGAGGGCAGCTGTGGGCAGCTCCTGCCAAGAAGCTGTCAGGACAAATGTGCCCAGAGTAATTACGTGTGGGAGGGGAGGACTGGGGACTGGTAAATGCCATGAAAGCCAGCGAACGATCAATGGCTCCCTAGGCCAGCCTCACATGCCACCTTGTGTGACATGAGCCTGACCAAAACTGGCCACGGGGCCCAGCCAAGTCGCTACTCCTTGGGCCTTGGTTTTCTTAGGCGGAGTGGGTGGGGACTCGAAGACTCCAGCGCTAGAGTCCTGAGGCCCCCTGTGTGCGCGGAGATGCCACAGGAAGCTGGGAAGATGAGGCTCAGGGCGGGGGAGAGTCAGAGGGGGCTACGGCTCCTCTAGCTGCCACCCTGTGATGCCGGGACCTGCAGGCCTGTTGCCTCCACCCTGGCTCAGAGGGTGCGATGGTCAGGGTTATGTGTCGGCTTGACCAGGCGTGCTCCCTGGGGAGCCAATCAGACGCTCGTCTGGGTATTGCCACGGAGGTATTTGGGAGACAGGGTTACTCTCTACAATCGGTTACCCCAAGCAAAAGAGTTGCCCTCTGTATGCGGTGGGCCTCGTCCGATCAGGTGAAGGCCTTACAACAGAATCGGGGGTTTCCCTGAGATGAAGAAATTCTGCTTCAAGACTGTGGCATCAGCTCCTGCCAGAGGTTCTAGCCTGCCCTATGGATTTGGGACCTGCAGGGACACAGACGTGGTCCCTGTGACATCCCCCGGGGCTGGCTTTGCCCTCGGGGCTGCCATGACCAGCCCACCTCTTTCCCTGCTCACGGCCTGTCTGGGTCACCCTGCTGTACTGAATTAGACTGAATGTACCATTGGACGTGGAGGGGGCTCCTGTCCTTCACACTATAAACAATACTGCCTGGTCCATCTTCTACCATTAGCAATGAAGAGTAGCAATGATGATACCACTTGTCTTTACAGAATTTTTGGCGTCTCCTTGTCTACCAAGCAAAAGCTTTGTGGGATAGTGTCAGAGGGCATTCCATCTCTGACCCTTGATCTGCCACGCAGGTAACTTCTGGATCTGGGAGCCTCAGTGTTCCCATCTGTAGAGTGGGAACAGTCCCACAGCCCTGTCGGTAGTCGTAGGAAGGCTCGGCATCCTGGGTGGCTGTTATTCTGGCAGCTCTCAGACAGACTGAGGTGCTGAAGTCTGCAAGACCCCAAAGGGGTCGTCTTCATAAGGAGGGATTGAAATACTGGAGGGGGGAGGAGGTGGGATGGGGGCGTGGGTGGAGTGCGTGAGGAGAGATGCCCAGAGGGCCGTCTTTGGGCGGGTGCCTGCACCGCCTCTCGTCTGAGCTGGACACCTTGGCAAGTGAACAGGGGGCTAACACAACGCCCGGAGCAGCGCCACGCTGGCCCGCGCTCCTCCCCGACGCGGTCCAGCAGTGCCCCTCCAGCGCGGCTCTGCTGAGAGGACCCCCCCCCCCCAGCTGTGCAGAGAAGCTGCCTTCAGCTCCACGGGGGCCTGCGGGTTCCGTTTAGAGAACACAGGGTCCAGGTCCAGCGTCTGTAAGGAGCCCCTCTCCGAGGTGAGGCTGAGGGGACACAGGCCCCTGTGTGGGGGTTCCTGGGTGGACTGCACTCTGTCCGGATCTGCCCTGCACGCTCACCTCATGGGGGTGATGGACGGCGAGCCCCTCGTTCCTAGCCACCTGCCCCAGGTCCCGCCCCTGCATGTTCAGGACCACCTGGTCCCATGGATCAGAGGCGCTCAAGCTGGAGGAAGGGGGTCCACATGCTCGCCCTGTCTGGACGGGCCGGACCCTCGATCCCTGTGCAGCCTGAACCCCCACTCCAGCATTCCAGTGCCCCGGGCAGGATGTGGCACAGGCCCCTCGAAGACCCCTGGAGGCCGGGACTCCCCCTAGCCCCACCCGATGTGCGCAGGCCCCGTCCAGAGCCTGGCAACAAACAAGGCAGCTTCACACCGTGAGATCCACCGAACACACCGGGCCACATGGCCGGCTCTGGCCGCCACGCGGGAGTGTCCGCCTTCTCCGTGAACCTGGGCTCCCTGCAAGAACAAGCTTCTCCCTGGGCTCTGCTCGCCTGATACCGAAGACCCATGGCAAGGTGATGAGCACGTGAGCGAGCGGCTGTCCCCCCCGTGACTGTGGCAATTGTGTCCCTTGCCGTGTGGGTCTCCCGTGACCCTGCCCTTCTGGAGTCCCGTCCTTGCACGCGATGCTTTCTTTCCTCTTCTGAAGGCCGTGATCCCAGAGCAACAATGAAACTCTGAAACACTTCTCATTATGTCCATTACACAGATGGGAAGGCAAGTCCAGGTGGCCGTGTGACGGGTCCAAGTGTCCTTATTTATGAGAACAGAACTCAAGGGGCCCCACTTCCTGGATCCCCGCCCTCTGCCAGCAGAAGCCACTGCTTCTCGACTTTCTAAAGGACTTGTGGAAAAATCACCCGACTCTGTGATGCCATTTCTAGTCCCAGGGCCTGTGAGAGGGCAGCTGCCCTGCAAGGCTGCTTCCTGCTCTCCCAGGTGGCCGAAGGGCACCAGGAGGAGGGGTTGGCGGTGACGTCCCGGGAGGAGGTGGCTTCAGAGGGAAATCCTCAAAGGGGGAGCAGCTTTCACTCCACGGAACGTCCCTGCAGCCTCTGTCCCAGCCTGGGCTCGGCCCAGCAGCTCTGGAGGAAAAGGGAGCCTGCTGAGACAGAGGTCACTGCTACCTGGCCATCCAGACCCGAGCGGCCGGAGCCCGGACTCCCGGGATAAAGGCCCCTCTTGTCACATGTGGGACACACCTTTGATGCTGGAATGTGAGGCCATAACTTGTCGAGAGGGGTTGCAGACTGGGGACAGGGCTGGGACCACAAAGCCCGACTTGTCAGCTGCCGCAGTGGCCCCACTGCACGTGCGGGAACCCCCCCGCCTGCAGACGGCCGAGCTCAGAGCCAAGCCAGGCTCGGCGGCTCAGAAAGCAGAAGGACATATGGTGAAATCTATAAACGGAGCCAGAGGGGCTTTGGGAAATAAAGGGAGATTCCTAGAGGTTCCCATGGATCCTGGGGACCGGGAAAACGGTCACTGAGAATGAGGTGGGGCACGTCCACATGAACGTCCTGAGGTTGGAGAGAAACCAGGGCTGGAAATCAGGATGGGAGAAATCAAAGACCACATAGGGTGGGAAAGAGGGTGTGCCGCCACTACGGGAAGAATAGGACGTGCCTGGTGGGTGCTCTGCCTTGGGGAGAAGGAAGAGGAGGGCTGCACAGGGAAGGTGATGCCTGGCTTGGGCTTTGACGTATGAATAGGAGTTCATCAGGCTGGAGGAACAATTGGGGAACTGCTCCTTCCTTCTCTGCTCCTGCTGTCCAAAAGAGGTTAAATTCTGCCAATGGCTCCTGCCTGACAGGGAAGGGACCAGGTCAGCCTGTGAGTAACAGGGCTTCAGCCCTGTGATTGATTTGAATTCTATCAAACTGGGAGTGGGACGGGGGCTGCTCATATAGTTCGAGCCAGGGGCAGTCTTATGTGGCCACCCTCCTAAAGTATCCTGCTAGCCCATTACCCTGCCCCAAATCCTGCCATTCAAGGCCTGCTTATTTGGGTTAAGCATGGCGATCCCAGCCTGGCTGGAGAGGAAAGGGCCAAGGCCAGGGGCTCTGGGTTTGGGGCTCGCAAGCCTGAGGGACTTGGAATTTTATGTGTGTGTCTCTTCCATGGAGAGGGTCCAGCCTTCAGCAGACCCCGCAGCGTGATGGGGACAAGGTGTCCTATTCTCGCTGGCTGAGCAGCAGTGGGCCCAGGCCAGCTGTCAGGGACGCTCTGTTTCTCTGCTGGTGTCACCCTCACGGACATCAGCCCCCCAAGGAGTGCTATCCCAGATTCCTGGATGAGGAGAGACGGGGCAGAGGATGGAGGGCCTGCCCCGAGGAGGGTGGGGCAAACCCCTGTCCTGTCCCATGCAGGAGCGGCTCCGTCTGGTCCCGAAGGTCTTCCACTGGAGTCAAACGCTGCAGAGGACGAGGTGGCAGCCTGCATCACCTTTGCCCAAGGTTTAGAGATACTCCCAGCTTCCTGGGAGTTAAAAAAAATAAACACTAAACTGCCCTGGAGATTCAGGCGGGAGGGACTGAGTCGTGGAAGCTGCTGTCTGCATTTCAGGCTGGGGGCTGGCGGGTGTGGGGCGGCTGGTCTCTGCCATCTCTGCCCACCAGGCCAGCTGGGATTAGGGAGCGCGGCCGGCCGGGCTGCGGTGGCCTGGTGGCCAGAAGCTGAGCAGGGACAGCAGACATGCTCCGCGGGCTGAGGGTGCAGCGCTGCAGGTGCACAGGGTTGACGCAGCTCCCCAGCGGTGGGGCCTGACTCCATCCAGCTCCTTGTGCGCTTGGCGGTTTCCTCTGGAACATCCGGAGCAGGTGGCCAGGGGCGGAACAGTGGGGCAGATGTGGAGGCGCCCTGGCTCTCCGAAGGCCCTGGCCTGGTCTCTTGGCGGCTCAGCAGGGGGTGGAGGGTAAGGAGACGCACCAGCCAGCAGCCGCTCCACATCCCCCCTCCTCCGAGGACCCCGCTGGGACCTGGCCTCTCCCCTCGGTCTGCATCTGACTCCCCGGGCCAGAGGCAGGACAGGCATCCTTTGGAACCCTGGGGTCTCTAGGGCTGAGCCACGGGGCGAGGGTCTTTCTGCCCCTCTTTCCTCCTGCGTGGGCAGACGCAGCTGTGTGTTTCTGCACGGAGGTCGCAGCCGTGGAAACATCCCCACACTGGGAAGGTCACCGCCTTCCGTGGCTGCGGGAGAGCCTCAGAGCTTTCCGGGCCTGCTTCCTCACCTGTGAAGTCCCTCCGTCACCCTCTTGGTCACAGTGGGGATGAAAGTGAGCCGGCAAGGGTGAGTAGGCTCTGCAAAGAACAAAGGAAGCTTCCAGTTCCCCCTGGTCGAGAGGCGAGCACCGCCCTGCAAGGTCCAGCCAGGGGCCAGGCACACGTGTGGCCAAGGTGATGGGAATGGCAGCGGCTACTGCTTGCTGGGTCTGTGGCCATGGGCACCTCACTGTGCCCGATGGTCC
Organism: Eschrichtius robustus; assembly: GCF_028021215.1. NCBI lineage: Eukaryota > Metazoa > Chordata > Mammalia > Artiodactyla > Eschrichtiidae > Eschrichtius > Eschrichtius robustus. The sequence goes on from NC_090842.1 coordinate 1,847,417, forward strand.
CCCTTCACCTGCACCTGTGGGCCCTGGGCACCTGACTTGGCCTTTTAAAAAAATTTTTAATTAATTTATTTATTTATTTTTGGCTGTGTTGGGTCTTCGTTTCTGTGCAAGGGCTTTCTCTAGTTGCGGCAAGCGGGGGCCACTCTTCATCGCGGTGCACGGGCCTCTCACTATCGCGGCCTCTCTTGTTGCGGAGCACAAGCTCCAGACGCGCAGGCTCAGTAGTTGCGGCTCACGGGCCTAGTTGCTCCGCGGCATGTGGGATCTTCCCAGACCAGGGCTCGAACACATGTCCCCTGCGTTGGCAGGCAGATTCTCAACCACTGCGCCACCAGGGAAGCCCTGACTTGGCCCTTTGGGGCCTCGGTTGTCTGTGCTCTGAGATGGGACAGCAGCACCCACCCCGTGAGGCTGTAAGGATTAAATGAGGGGTGTGTTTTGGGACATGGAGAAACTGACCTTTTAATTTGAACTCATAATTGGAGAACGGTTCTCTAGGTCTCCCCCAAACCACCCAAAGAATCATATGCTTTTAAAGTCCCATTTCTGAGTCAAGGTAATTCCTTCCACCATCCCAAAGCTGTCTTTTTTGCCAAAGTTGCCGAGTTGATCCTAAAATTCACATGGAAGTGCACGGGACCCAGAAGAGCCAAAACAATCTTGAAAAAGAAGAACAATGTTGGAAGACTGACACGTCCCAGTTTCAAAACCAACTTCAAAGCTATAGTAATCAAGACCGTGTGGTATTAGAATAAGAACAGACACACAGATTAATGGAATGGACTAGAATTGAGAGTCCAGAAATAAACCCTCACATTTACAGTCAACTGATATTTGACAAGCTTGTCAAGACAACTCAGTGGGGAAAGGATAATCTTCACAACAAATGGTGCTGGCATAACTGGACATCCACATGCAAAAGAGTGACGATGGATCCCTACCTCACACCATACACAAAAATTAACTCAAAAAGAGTCAACAACTTATATTAAATATAAGAGTTAAAACCATAAAGCTCTTAGAATGAAACAGGAATAAGTCTTTGTAACCTCGAGTTTGGCAATGACTTCTTGCTATGACACCAAAAATGCAAACAAAAAAGAAAATAGATAAACAGGAATTCACCAAATTCAAAACTTTTGTGCTGTGAATGACACCATCAAGAAAGTGAGAAGGCAACCCCCCAAAGCGGGAGGAAGTTCTCGCAAATCATATATCTGATAAGGGAGTTGGATCTAGTATATATAAAGAATGCTTGCAACCCCAGAATAAAAAGACAAAGAATACAATTGAAAAATGTGCAAATTATCTGAATAGACACTTCTCCAAAGAAGATGAACACACGGCCAGTAAGTACAGGAAAAGATGCTCAACATCATTAGCCATCAGGGAAAAGCAAATCAAAACCACAGTGAGATTCCACCTCACACCACTAGGATGGCTAGATTCAAAATACCAGAAAACAACAGGTGCTGGTGAGAATGTGGACAAACTGGAAGCCTCATATTGCTGGTGGGAATGTGAAATGGTGCAGCCCCTTTGGAAAACAGTCGGACAGTTCCTCAAAATGTTAAATATGCAGTTATCATATGGCCCCAGGTACCTACCCAAGAAAAATGAAGACCTATGTCCACATAAAAACGTGTACACGAATGTTCGCGGTGGCACTATTCTCGACAGCCGAGGAGTGGGAACAACCCAGACGTCTCTCCACGGAAGGACGGATGGATAAACGTACCGCGGTGCAGCCACGCAGTGAGGAGTCCCTCAGCCTAGACGATGCAGCGCTGATGATCTGGGAGACTTGCAGGCACGACACTGACCGAACGAAGCCGGTCACAAAGGGCGCTCATTTTAGGTGAAATGTTGAAACCCTCGGAAACAGGAAGTGGATTCGAGGTTGCCGGGCTGGGGCGGGGGCTGAGGGGAGGAACAGGGGCTGAAGGGTACGAGGAGTTTTGGGGGGTGATGAAACGTCCTGGAATTCGATGGTGGAGATCGTTGCACAGCTCTGTGAGTACAGTGAAACCCACTGGACCGTACTCTTTAAAAGGGTGAGTTTTACGGTATGTGAATTGTATCTAAATAAAGCTGTTTGGAAAAAAGCCTCAGTTCTTCTCCTCTCTGCCTGCCCTTTGCTTGTAGCAGAGAGTGAAGATGGAATACAGCCAGAGGCCCTTAAAACCCGTTTCTGGAGCAAAGGTCCAGGTGGGGGTCTGGGCGAGGGCCACCCCGTCTGTGCCTGGCTTGGAGGCAGGAGAGCTGGGCTCCTGCCCGGCCTGATACCAGCCTCCCCGGGCGCGCTAGAGACCAAGCGGGATGTTGTGTGTGACCCACCTGGTACCCACGGGAGGCCAGAACTTGGCCCAGCGTGCAGCCCTTCGGCTCCCGCATCAGAGACGGGGACAGAACGTGGGTCCTCCCCCCGGGTGTACGGACGCCCAGGGACACGTGCACGTGGAGCGCCCAGCAGCCCAGGTGCCGCCAGCAGCTAGTAAAGCAGCGCTGCGGGCACGAGGCTTCTGCGCGTCTTCCTCAAGCCCAAGAAGCCCTGGAGGCGCGTCTGACTCTAGCATCTCCAGGTGCTCACGCCGCATGACGTACAAGCCAAGGGGTGTGACGTTCCCACCCACGTGTGTGAGTGCCTGGGATGTGAGTGTTGTGTGGGCACACACGTCACACCACTTGTCAGGCACGTTTATGAATACGTGTGTTAACTGTGCGTGCCTACGTGCACGAACGCATGAGTGCATATGTGTATGAGTGTATATGTGTACACACGTGTGAGTGCATGTCTGAGGGCGCATGTGTATATGTGTGCACGTGTGTGAGCGCATATGCTCACGGTTCCTGGACTTGCAGAATTCCCCCGGCTTGGCCTGCCCTGCCCCCTGCCAGGCGTGGACGCCAGAGGCCTCCGGAAGGACTCTGAGGTTTTCGCAGGACATCACGCCGTTTGATGTTCGCTGTTCTAAGCTCCCTAGTGTGGGTATCGAGCGCGGTCTGTCCCCAGCGTGGCCGGTGCTGCCCTGGCACCCAGGAGGCCCCTGCACGGTAGCCGGGGTTGAGGGGAATCCTTGATGGAATATGGGTGTGACTTGAAGAGCCCAGAATTCAGGACCTCACCTGGGGAACCAACCCCCAACCCCTGCAGGAGGAGCGAGTCGCAGGCCTCCGGGGCACGGCACCAGCGTCCGCCCTCGTGGACGGCCTGTATCACAACCTCTTCCTTAGCCGGGGGAGGCAAAGCACGTTCCTCAAAGAATCACTCCCAAGCCAGGACCTGCAGGAGCTGGAATCAAAGGCAAACGCCGCTGGGAGAGAAGGCACCGGGGTGGCGGTGGGATGCTGTCTTTAGATGCCCCCTGGTGTCAAACTCTCGGGGCTGAGCAGCTGGGCCCAGACCAGACACGCAGATTCCCAGGCACATCTGGTGACCAGGGGTGACTCTGTCACTGCCAGTCAAATGCCCTCCCTGCCGCTCTCGTCCGCCCTTTCGGAAAGGGAGCTCTGGGCGGAGGCCAGGTCCCTGCCTCCTCTGTTGGCTCTCCTCAGCTTCCCATCTTCAGATGGTTCCAGGCTGCCGTACGAACTCGCTCGCAGCGGCGCGGGTGTGGAGACTCCCTGGCGTGGGGCCTGGTCCATGGCGCTGGGCATCGGGCATCGGCGACCTCCAGACAAACAGGCCAAAGATACGTCGTCTCACCCCTTCTCTGGCCTCTCCCTATACCATTGGAATGGGCTTTCTGAGAGCGTCCTGTGTAGAGTCCCCAAAAGCCCACAAAGACTCTTCCCGCAACAAGCCTCCACTGCACTCACTCCGGGCCGTGGACCGGGTCCGGAGCCACAGTTCCCCTGTCCGCCCTGCAAAGCTGCCCAGTGGCCAGCAGCTCCTTGTAAAGGCTCGGGGGCTGCTCCCAGATACTACCTGCAACTTCGACGAGAGTGGACGACACCCCGCGCGGGCCACTACCCTCTCTAACCCGCACGACATCCCCGGGAGATGGAGACTGCCCTCGTTCCTTCTCCAGACGAGGAACAGGCTCCCGCGAGGTTCAGGATGTGACCAGAGACTAAGCTCTAAATGACAGGGACCCCGCGTCTGCCCGTGAGAGGTGGCCATCTGGCCGGGAAGACGAGTGAGGAAGAAACGAGGCAAAGTGGGCAGCGATCCCGCAGGGAGACATCGTCCAGGAAGATGCAGCTGAGCCGATGCCCCGTGGGGGGTCCCTCCCGGCTCCGTGGTCCTGGGGTTTTCTCCCGAGGTACCTCACAAGGCACAGGGAGACTGTTCCGGCAGTGGTGTCCTGTGCCTGGCGGGCAAGGGGAGCCGGCGCAGGAGGCTGGTGGGCTCGGAGGAGGTGGGAGCTGAGGGCTCTGGAAAGCGGGCACCGGGGGGCAGGAAGGGATCTGGGGTCGGGGAGGGCCTCGTTGGAGCAGGTGCACCCGAAGAGGTGCCGCGCAGGAGAGCACCTGTCGCCAGGCCTGCGGCCCTACCGCCCAACAGAACTGCCGTGATGAGGCTCTGGAAGGCGGCCGGAGCGGCTGAGGACAGGGATTTTAAGCTTTATGTCACGGTGATTCACTTAAATGTTAAGGAGCCCCAAGTGGCTAGTGGCTGCCCCATCTCGAGGGCAGCTCTGGCTTCTCCGATGACGATGCCTGTTAACACGACATCCACAGGCACAGTTTCACGCTTCACAATCGGGCTCAGAGACCCCGGGGGACTGACGTTTTGGCTTCACCGAGGGAGATCAAGAGAACAAGGAAATCTGCCCTCTGACCTTCAGGTCCGAGTTTAACTGTAAGGACAAGGGTTTGAGGCGGGGCCTCCACGCCGGTGCTGGGACCGAAGCACTGGCTTCCAGAACGTTCCCGCACCGCCTGTGTTGCCTGCAGTGTTCTGGGGTCACTGCGAAGCCTCCCCTTTGAGCAGCCGGGGGCAGAGGGTCCCGTCGTGGAGTCCCCGCACGCCCACCCCAGCCCCTGTAGCGCAGACTTTGGAAAGTGGACAGAGGGGGAGCCAGATGAGAAGCAGGTAGTTAGTCCGAGCCGGGGAAGAGCAGATGCGGGGCCGCCTCCCCATGTCCTCACATCTGCTCACTCTCGCCCAGCGAGCATCTATGGGGCGCCCTCTGTATGCACAGCCCTGGCCCGGCGTCTCCTCCGCCAGAAGGACGGACGGCCCACCTTCTCCAACCGCAGACCCACGTGAACAGAGGGAGAGAGGTAGGAACGCAGTTTCCTTTCAGAGCAAGAAGCTGAGACAGGGTGCTGGGAACCAGGCAGGGCGGGCCCCACTGGCTCGGACAAAGGAAGCAACCACTGAAACAGATTTTAAGAAGCACCACATTTAAACATATTTGCTCTTAAAAAAGGAACGAACTTTATCTTGAGAGACTCCATCAGCCGGACTCAGAGATGAAATATTTTTACCATTAATACTATCTTGGCTCCTATGTCACTGTTTCGTAAGCGCTTGGGGCCCCACCAGCGGCAAGGACGGCGGGTCAGGACACAGGTGGCCAAACCCTCGTCCCCACCTTTTCTTACCTCCTCCGGTGTCCGTGACTTCCTGGAAGCGACGACCACCACCCAGGAAGCCCGGGCCCCCCTCGACCGGGGTCTGCAGAGGCATGGCTCTCTGTGGGCACGGCCCTGCCGGGGTGGAGCCCGGGGCTTCGCTGAGCCTCAGTTTCCTCGTCTTTAAAGTGGGCACAATTATACCCATGCCACAGGTGCTACTGTGAGGACGAGGGCCTGGAAGTCGCTGGTGAACGAGGAAGCAGCACCTGGGATGCCCAGCCCTGCTTGGGACCCAGAGGGGCTGGGGGCAGAGGGCGAGACCCGTTTCCCATCAACCCGCCAAAAACACGTGCAGAGACACAGTGACCGACGAGAGGGGCAGTGGCTGAGTCAGCCTCACCCCGGGCACGGCTGCAGGGGTCCCCCACCGACACAGCCCACGCCCCAGCAGGCTCCAGGTTCGGCTGGCGGAACTCTCCACGTGCCCCACACAGGCCCCGTTTACAAATGACCACCCGCCCGCATCTGTGGGCGATGTCTGTCCCCCACACCGCCCTCTGGTCCCGAAGGCTCCTACAGAAGCTGCCCGGGATCGTCCTCCTCTCACCTCCCATGTTCCGCTGTGCACACGGCGGGGCCGGGCACGTGGAGGGGCTCTCGTCGGAAAGATTATCATTAGAAAAGTGAGGCCACCCCTGCGAGCCTCACCCAGCCTCTCACGTGTGAGGCAAGCTCCCGGCTTTGTGGGGTCATCACGGAGGCCCCCAGAGGGCTGCTGCAGAGTCACCTGTTAACTATTCCACGGGACTCAAGTCGTCCCTGCCAGCGTTCGACCTGACGGAGGCCAAGCGCCAACGCTCCCTGTGGGCACCGGCGCGTGGCCCTGGGAAACTCGCACTGCCCTACCGGGGGGTGGCAGGGCCCAGGGCAGTGTCCAGCGCAGAGCCAAGGGTCGCCAAAGCTCGCCTCCTCGCTGTGCAGCTTCTGGCTCGGCAAAAGGAGCACAGGCGCCCCATCTCCAAGGGCCGGGGACGAAGACGGAGACATGGCTGGCCGAGGCGACTGGCCTGGCTCTGAACCTGGGTCTCCCAGCCATAAACCCAGCGTCCATGCACGGACACCTTTCACGCACCCCTGAAGGCAGGACATGTCTGCATGGAGGGGGAAGTGCTTCCAGGAGACCCATCAGCTGTTGGAGCAGAATCGGCCTTGTTGAAATCAAAGTGACCTCAGGCCACGGGGAGTCGATCTGACCTCGGAGAGCGGAGAAACTCCAATTTCTTTTCCCACGTCAAACAACCAAGGTCAGATGGTGTAAGCAGACCTCCTGGAGCTGGGCCCTCCTGGCCGGGCTCCGAGGCATCCGGGACCCGCCCCGCTCCTCCCTGGTCTGCTGCCTGCCCGTTCGGCCCAACCACATCTTCTCCATCACAGCCTTGGGCCAAGCTGAGAGAGATCCGGCGGAGGGACTATGTCAAAGGCTCCACATAAATACCCTGTGACACTCCATTCCACCCTGGGCAGTGCCAGTCTCACGAACCAGGGGCGGGAGGCTCCAGGCAGGGCGCTCAGGACCCTGGTGGCAGAGTCTGCATAGCGCACAGCTGGGCATCCTGCTGGTACGTGTCCCCGGCCGAGGAAAAGACGCGGGCCCCCAGCCCGTCCCTCGGTCTCGTCCAGGGGAGGCACGGTGCAAGCTGGCGGGACCCCATTTACCCACCCATCTATTCTTTCATCCACCCGTCTATCCATCCACCCATCCATCCATTTATCCACCCATTGGTTCACCCATCAATCCATCAGTTAATTTATCAATCGACTGATCAGTCCCTCAATTAATCCATCCATCTGCCCATCCGTCCACAGGCCTCAGTCAATGCGTGAGCATGGAAGTGGGTCTGTATTTCTGGCTGCTGGTCGGCGCCTGCCGTTGACTGCCATCATTCTGTGTGAAGGATGAGGAAGACTCCAGGGTCTCCCCTCAGGAGGTTTGGGTTGGAAGTGTCAGCACTGCTCTGAGAAAGACTATGTCCAGTAGACCAGTGTCTTGATCCAGGACCAGGGAACTAAAGTTCAGAGGAGGTTGGATACAAAGCAAAATCAGCTAGAAAAAAATTTTATTGTACAACGCCGGCTGGAAGCGGCTAATATATGGAAAAACTGACTTAGGCAGAGCCTGGAGACACTGGACGTTTCCCCGAGCAGCAGACACAACTGCCAGTCAGCGGCGGGAAGGGACTCAGCGGGGCTCTCATCTCCCCATCGCCCCCCCGTCCACCCGCATCCAGCAAGCCTGTTCCTTCCTCTTCCAAGCCTTCACTGTGACGGGATGCGGCTGGGACCTTCACTGTGACGGGAGGCGGCTGTGACCCTCACCATGTCTCACTCTGCCCGGTGCTCTCCAGTTGAGCACGTCACACGCGCAAGCCCACTGGTCTCCCACCGCAGCCCGGGGTGGGGGGCTCTATGAGCCCCTTTCACGGACGGGCCAGCTGAGGCCTAGGGAGGCTCAGTTACCAGTTCTGGGATCACCCTTAGGCCCCAGCGCTCGACCTCCCGTGCCCTGGACCACCCCTCCCTCGCTGGAAGCAGAGGGTCCCCGATTACTGTCTGGGCAAAGCCCCGCTGGTACCACACCGACCCGCCGGCTCCATGCCCACCGCAGGCTCATCCGGGGGCCTTTTGAAGCTCCCCTCCTCTGGCTCCCCCGCCGCCTCAGGGACGCCCCTAGGCTCACTCCCTGACCTCAGCCCCACACCCCGCCCGACCCACACTCACTGCATCTCCCTCGCCTTGGGCTGCGACCCCGTACCCAGACCCAGTTCACAATCTCCAAACTCCTTCTGGGACCAAAGCCACGGTTCCCGAACCTCCCTGACCCAGGATGTGGACTTCATGCCCCCAACACGGGCACATCAACACCAACTGAGGCCCAGCCCCAGCCCCTCGCCTGCTGCAGGGCAGGAAGCAGGACAGACAGACAGTAACTAAGCCCCGCGGCCCCCAGAGGGGAAAGGGCCAAGGAGGCTCTTCTTGGGAGGGAAACAGAAACCAGGGCGGTTTAGGGCTTGTGTCAGTGATTCAGACGCAGGGCGGACTGGGGACGGAAAGTCTTCCCTTCCTTTCTGTGGGTTCTCACCGCCCCTTGGAGCAGCTGGGGCGGGAAGCTGCCCACGCAGGCCTCCTCCACGTCCAGGCTCGGGCCCCGGGTGCAGGGGGTACGGATGAGGGCGGGGGAGCTGTAGCTGGTGGGACAGAGCTCATCCCTGACTCCCTTTCTGTCCTGGAGACGCAGGCAAGTTACAGTCTGAGCCTCAGTTTCCTAATCTCTAAAGTGGGGAAATAATAGCCGCCCCGAAAGGCTGCCGTGGGATTAGCAGACTCAAGTTACGAGGAGACCAGCACATGCCTCGGCAGGCGGCAGCGGCTCGGCCAACGGGGCTGGGCTTCCTCGATGCGTCTGGCTGGGCAGAGAATTGGTGGCGTCAAAAGCTGACCCCGGAGCTCACGGCCCAGGTAAGCCCCTTCTGCGGGTCGACCTGTGGCCGTGCCGGGTGGCAAAGCCCCCGAGAGCTGTCCCCACTCAGCGGCAGCCGAGGACGCCGGGCTCCCGGCCGAGCGCCGAATGGGAGGCCCCGGCTCTGCCCACCTCCTCCTGGGTCCAGCCGGCAAGAGGGGCTGGTGGGTGAGGGGCGCCCGGCCGAGCAGGCTAGTGCCCGACCCATACCCACACCCACGTCGGGAACAGCAACACGGGACAGGGGCCCCGGGAGAGTGCTGAGTCCGGAAAACGAGGCTGGCCTGACGTCCACTAGCTCACATCTGGTCAGGGCCATGATCAGCCGGGCACTGGCCACATGTGACTTCATTCGTTCACTCGTCCATCCGTCCAAAAATCCTCTGGGTGCCAGGGCCCTGAGATGGCTGCAAAGTGGGCAGGAGCAGACCTGGCGGCAATTCCGTGACCACTGAGTCTGGTGGGTGGCGGGGGAAGGCTGAAGAAGCACCGACATCAACAGTCCCACCTGACGCAGACTGCTCAGAGCCAAGGCTGTTCAGATTCCCACGTTTACTTACGTAAATGCGTATGTAAGAGAACAGAGCCCTGGAGTTCTTTTTTTTTTTTTTTTTTTTAACATCTTTATTGGAGTATAATTGCTTTACCATGGTGTGTTAGTTTCTGCTTTATAACAAGGTGAATCAGTTATACATATACATATATCCCCATATCTCTTCCCTCTTGCGTCTCCCTCCCTCCCACCCTCCCTATCCCACCCCTCTCGGTGGTCACAAAGCACCGAGCTGATCTCCCTGTGCTATGCGGCTGCTTCCCACTAGCCATCCATTTTACATTTGGCAGTGTATATATGTCCATGCCACTCTCTCACCTCGTCCCAGCTTATCCTTCCCCCTCCCCGTGTCCTCAAGCCCATTCTCTAGTAGGTCTGCGTCTTTATTCCCGTCTTGCCCCTGGGTTATTCATGACCATTTTTTTTTTCTTACATTCCATATATATGTGTTAGCATACGGTATTTGTTTTTCTCTTTCTGACTTCACTCTGTATGACAGACTCTAGGTCCATCCACCTCACTACAAATAACTCAGTTTTGTTTCTTTTTATGGTTCTTGGGAATCTCCCGGGAAGGGAGTGACTCACAACCCCAGGGTGACGTTGCCCGGGGCTCTTTGAGGGAATGCCACCCACTCATGCAGTGAAGTCCTGACACGGCCACACATGAAGGGTCTGTGAGGAAGGCCATCCCCTAGCACGCCAGAGGCAGGCTGCCGACGCCCACCCCTGTCCTGCCAAAAACGCACCTCTGTCTCCCCTCTACGGGCACAGTCGAAGAGGAAGAGGGACGCGACCTGGAGATCAAGGGCGCAGGAGATTCTGCCTTTCATCTGGACATCCATCAGCTGCGGAGGAAATCCAGAGCCGGGCGGATGCCTGGGCAGTGTCTCAGCGCACATATGGGCTCCTGCTGGTGTGAATAAGCCCGTGGTGACGGCTCCCGTCTGCGGTCAAGGCCTCGTCCCTCTGGGAGGGGCTGACCCACAGGCAGGGCCCCCGCATCCACTGCTGCGGCCCCAGCTCCGTGGGGGGCAGCGCGGCTGGGACTGGGAACAAGCTGTTTTCCCAGGCAGCTCCCAGACAGAGCCCGTCTCCCTGCACGCTGACACAGCCCCAGGCTCTGGACACTCAGGACCGTCCATCCCCGGGAACACCAGAATGAGTTTTCTTGTCCCCGGAGGGCTCTTCCGGGCGAGGCAGAGCTGCACAGACCCCCTCCCCTGCACATGAAACATGCAGCAGGCATGCGCCTTGGAAGGCCCCATACTTGGTCCACGCATCCTAAGTGAACATCGGCTGGTTGCGTGTGCCAACATCTGTTGTGAGGACCGAGGCGCGGGGACCGAGGGCCCGGGCACACACTCACCCGCAGGCGCCTCTATTTGGAGTCAAACTAGCCGGAGCACTAACTCCACCACTCACGAGAAGCTCATCTCTCTCTGCCTCAGTTTCCTCATTTGTAAAACAAATAAAACAACACTCGTGGCATGCGGGTGGGGTTTTTACAAGCATCTGTCGTCTCTCTGTAGACAGCTGTCATCACAGGAAGACCAGGGGCCTGGAGGTCAGGGGACCTGGGCTGGGTCCTCACTGGACGAGAAGTCCTGTAATCCTGGGGGCCTCCGTCTCCCCACCTACACGACAGGGGTTTTCACGGGTGGTACCAGGGGGTCCCTTCTTGTTCCAATATTCCAAGACACTCCTGGATGGCAGGGCTTGTTTTAGATTCACTGTGAATCCTCCAACACACACAGTAGGTGCTCAAGGAACAGGTGCTGAATTAATGAGTAGATATGATGAGTGTAGGTGCCAAAGGTGTGATGCAGAGAATAAGTAGTATCACAGGGTTACAAGCAAGGATTAATCACCACTCAGGACTGAGGAGGTCGGGCCACCTGGAGGAGATGGCCGTTGAGGTCGGTGTTAAAGAGTGATTTGGATGGGTGGAAGGGGAGGGGTTAATGTTCCAGGCAAGAAAAATGGAGGGAACAAAGGTGAATGAAAAGCAAGTCCTGCCACCAAGGAGCCTGAGTGACAGAGTAGAACGAACACATTGGAACACATTCAAATTCTCAGCAAATGTACCTCCCCGGCACCCTCTCTCGGGAAGCAGCTGGGGGAATGTGCTCTAGGAAAACAAGGGAGTAAACCAGGAAAGTGAGATACAGATCCTGGAGGCAAGGGATCCAACACAGGAGGAAGGCAGACACGCCCCGGGGAGACAGAGAAAGGGGGTTCCTGGCACCTTCCTTGGGCACAAGGCACGGAGAACGTCCAGCCCTGACTGGAGCAGCAGAAGGGTCCAAAAAAGGTTTCGCCCCAGAAATGAGACAGACAGATCACCTGATGGGTGTGAAAGTACTGACAGGAGATTCACACACCTGGCAGAGAGCTTGGGGTCAAACTGGTGACCAGCCCACACAAGAGCAAGCCAGCCAACCACAAGCAACCAACAAAACCCCCAAGACACTTACAGCAAAACATGCAGTAAAGAAAGGCTATTATGAGGTACGCCAAACTCAACTACGTATCATGGCCGGCGGTCCCCGTGAAGTCAGTGCTGACCGTGGGTGGGGCTGATCACAGGGCAGGCGGTATAGCGTGGACACGGCACACCTGTGCCTAGAACGGGACATCCAGAGGGAGCGGTGCCCGAATATCCTTGGTGACGTGGAGACAAAGGCCCTGAGTCAGCTCCACGGACTGCACGCGATCACACGAGGACGGCGGGGCTGCAGGGAGGGGGGACGTGGCAGGGGTGTGCTTTCTTGCACCAGCCTTACACAAGGTTGTTCCAAGTTCCAGACGTGCGCATTTATAATTGCGACAACAGGATGAACTAAAGGAAAAGTGAGGGACGGTCTTGCCACCACTCGGCTGATGAGGACCAGCCAGCGTGGGGACGCCTGGGGCGGGGCTGCCCTCTGCGGGCGTGGTCTGTGGTGCCGCCCTCGGCAGCACCCAGCTCCGCTGGCACAGACAACCTCCATCCACACGCCGCACCCACGTGCGCGCTTGCGCCGAGAAACCCTTGCACACCGGAGGCTCGGGGTGTTCGTGGTGGCTTTGCTAGTGACGGTGAAACCCTGGAAGCTCCCGTGTCCGTGAACAGGAGAATGGGGTAAACAAACAGTGGTGCCGTCACACGAGGGAATATTATACAGCAGTGAAAACAGAAGCCCCCTGGCTACGGACATCACCCCAGATGCACCTTAGAACAGAATATTCAGTGGAATAAAGCACGTCACAGAATAAAATACACCCCAGGTTAACACCATGTTAATAAAATTCAAAAACAAGCAAGACGCACTGTAGGATTTAGGGATGCTACACATACAGTAAAACCGCAAAGAAAAGCCAGAAAATGCGAAAGGCATGAGGACGTGCCTATTTCCGGGGGCACAGCCCGGGGGGAGGGTGGGCAAGTCCCAAGGAGCGCGATGGGGCTGGGACGCCCGGGTCTCGGCTGGGTGCTGGGCACTTGTGCTCACTGCTCCCCGAGGTTCTGCACGGGTCCACTCAGCTGCATCAAATGCACCCTCACAGGAACGGGTATCCAGAGCCCAGTCCAAGGGGCCTCAAGAGGCCTGAGCTGCGGTCTCGAGCCACCCTGGCAGCAGGAAGGCATGCTTCATTCCTCCTCAGCTCAGTGGTTCACCTGTGCCCCGGGTGCCTTCATTCCAGCCCGGCTGAGAGATGGCCTCTCACTGACACTGCATGCCTCACAGCTGCTGGAGACAGAGCCCTGGCTGGGGCCCAGGCCAGGTGAGTGCGGGCAGGGGCCCGGGAGGGGGCAGCTGTCATCTGCAGCCCAGATCAGCCCCCACGTGCCCAGCAGCCAGAGGATGGCGTGTGGGCACGGGCTCTTGCGGACAGACAGATGTGATGGACAGAGGACAGGGAAGGGGGGGACGTGCTGAGTGAGCCCACGGCAAACAGGCAGGTTCAGAAAGCCCCGACCGCCACCTGGGGACTGAGTCCTCGATGACGGCAGGCGTCAGCACCCATGGCCGCTGCCACAGGACTCAGAGGAGCACGTCAATTCTGCCAGGCGGGGGGGGTGTGGGGGGCACGGCTGAATCCTGAGTCTTAACCTGTGAAGGGCTCTGTGGGGAAGGACAGGGCTGCTTAGGGAGCAGCTGGAGGGGGCTGAGACGTGGAGAAGTCCGTCCACCCCAGGATCCTGGGCTTCCCAGGAAAAGAATTCCGTCGGCAGGCTGACCAGGACCGCCAGGCGTTAGCAAGTGTAGATGGTCAGAAATAGAAATGAAGTGCTGGTGTTCCAGACTGCGGGTCCCCAGAGGGTGATGACAGGACACAGGGCCTCCCTTCGAGGCAGCAGGGAGCTCTGTGTCTGTAGGATTAAGAGTCTTTGCGACGGACACCTGCAGCCATGGTCCTTCCTGCGGCTGCAGCCACAAGACGCTCACTCCCTCTGGTGGGTGAAAAGGACCCCACCCAGATGCAGGAGCGGGCACTGGCCTGAGCTCAGGCAGCCCTTCCAGTCCCGGCCACCAGGCTGGTGCAGGGCCAGGTGCCTGGCCTCCCCAATGGCCCTGGGGTTGCGGTGATGCGTGGCCCAAGCAAAGGGCAGTGGCAGATGAGGGAGAAGAACCAAACCCCAAAGGCATTGCTTGGCCTCAGAATCCAGCAGTACCTGAGCCTGGGTGGGTCAATAAGCTCCCTTGCTGCCTGAGCCACCTCAGGTGGGCTTTCTGTCACTCATCACCAAAGCTGACCTGGCTGAGACACTTGGCTTTGATGCCAGAAGGTCGGGATCCAGCCCAGTTCTGTCCCACCCAGCCTCTAGACTACCCCACGGGTGTAACCACCAGCTCTCCTGATGCTAAGAGTCTGTGAACGAGACTGTTATCTGGGTTTGATCAAAACAACTTCTTTGAACTTGGAAAAGGACAACAGAAGAAAATAAAGAAGGTCAGGAAATAGAACTATTGCTACAGATGTGGCCTCTGGCCCCAGGCAGCAGCCACCTGACTCCACGGTCACAGAATTTAGCCAGGAGGGGGCATCCTCTCGAGCCAGAGCGGGCTGTGACGCTGCCCGTTAGACTGGGCGCCCGCACCAGGCCTCATCCTCGCGTGGGACCTGAACTGGTACGGGCAACCCTCGGTCTTCCTCTGCGAGCCGGCCGGCGGGGCCGAGCCCCTGTAGGCTGCAGACGGTCACGAGAGGGAAGGTGAAGCCTCGGCTGGTCAGCAAGGAGCGCGAACTCCTCCCTGTGGGGAGCCGGGGCAGTGGGCCTGCCCGGAGTGCCACCTCGCGGGGCTGGGACGGCGCATTTCGAGGCGGTGAGTCTACGTGCCTGGACCACAGGCCGAGGCCGGCGCCCCCCCGCCCCCATCAAAATCCCCAGAGCCCCACTCACCAGCACAGCTGGGTGCACCTGAGGCGGAGGCTCCCGGACAGACCAGCAGGAAAGGCACCTTGAGAAGCCACACAGGCCCCACGAACCCCAGTGGGTCCCACAGTAGTTCACAAATACAGAAAGGCCTAGAAAATGGATACACCAGGCCCCCAGAAGCCCCGCGCAGAACTTTTCTCCAACGTTCACAGGAATGGACAGCTGAAAAGCGTGGCAGGCAGCACCCACAGACTTGAACTCAGGTCACAGCCGCTCGCATCTTGCTCTGTCTGCCTCCTCACAGGGCAGCCCACCTCCCATCCTCCCACCTGCGCGCCGACCCATCTTATCTTTTGATGCATTTCAGAGGAAACGGTAGACGTCCGCGTGCGCCATCCCTGAACACTTCAGCCTGCGCTGCATTAACTAGACTTCAACCTTTGCTTATGTTTTTTAGGGGAAATTTACGTGCAGTGCAAGCCACACCTCGTAAGTGCACCAGTCGAGGGGTCTGACAAAGGCACCCCCCATGGGACCCAACCCAGTCAAGAGAGAGACGGGGTCGGTCCATCACCCTGAGGTTTCCCGCAAGCCCCCTGCCTCTCACGCCCGCAGCCGCTCACCCAGCGCTCGTCTCGATAAACCTCAAAGCTGAAATAGCCAATGTGTGCAGGCACGTCCTGAATCATCAGCAACGGGAAAGCGGGTTGGCAGATTTCATGACATAATGAGTTGGCCACATTCCTGACGGACTCACACAGGCCCTGCCGTTCGTTCCCTTTAAGCTAAATGTCAAGACTCTTTGGGTCCTGCCTGCTCAGGGAGCAGCCCTGCTCGAGGCTGCCAGGGGGGCGCGCTCGCCGGGAGGAGCCCTCCCCTCCCTGCAACCTTATCTGAAACAAGCCCAGGAAGCCGCTTTCCAAGGGCACGTTTTACAGACAGTGAACAGCTGCATCCATCCCACCAGGAGGGTGAGACGGGCTGCTTCCCGGAACAGGGATGACCGCCATGGGCAGGGCGACCTTACACATTTACGGTCAGGTCCTTGCTCACACCCTGCGCGGCCGGCGGGCGGTCACGGAGGCCAGCGCCCAGACCAGGGCCTCGGTTGGAGCGTTGCCACGTGGGCTCTGCCCACCCAGCCACATTCCGTGCCTCTTACCCACACCCCGCCCACGTGGGCTGCAGATGGCCCTGCGGCAGCCTCGGCCGCGCGGACGTCAGGAGGTCACTGCTTCCCAAGGAGCACTGGAAGGCGGGCCCGAGGGCCAGGGTGCAGCACTGATGCAAGCACGCCCCACCTGCGCCCTCCTCTCCATGGCCGCCAGGGGCGCCCCCGCCAGGCCCAGGGATGGCCCGGGGGGCTTCTCAGCGCAGCACCCAGCCCGGCTCTGGGTACGGCCCCCGCTTTTCCTCCTGCAGCGCAGGGTGAAGGGCAGACCCGGAGGCACAGCACACAGAGCTCACCCAGCACAGCCGCCTGCCCTCCTGTGGACGGAGCTAGCACTGCCCTCGGAGCCACTCCCGGCAAACACCTCGGAGCAGCTGGAGACAAGCCTCCTGCCGCTGGTCCATTGTGAGAGCCCCCCAAGCGCCTGGATCACATCTCCTTGTCCACCACCACCCCAAACCGTGCTCCGACATCAGCTCAGCGCTGACCGTGCACCAAGATCTGTGCCACACTGACCCGTGTACAGACACCGGCTCCGCACTAACCACCTACCGGCACGGACACAACTGACGTACGTACTGACACCGGCTCCGCACTAACCACCTACCAGCACGGACACAACTGACGTGCGTACTGACACCGGCTCCGCACTGACCACCTACCAGCACGGACACAACTGACGTGAGTACTGACACCGGCTCCGCACTGACCACCTACCAGCACGGACACAACTGACGTGCGTACTGACACCGGCTCCGCACTGACCACCTACCAGCACGGACACAGAACTGACGTGCGTACTGACACCGGCTCCGCACTGACCACCTAACAGCACGGACACAACTGACGTGCGTACTGACACCGGCTCCGCACTGACCACCTACCAGCACGGACACAGCTGACGTGCGTACTGACACCGGCTCCGCACTGACCACCTACCAGCACGGACACAACTGACGTACGTACTGACACCGGCTCCGCACTGACCACCTACCAGCACGGACACAGAACTGACGTGCGTACTGACACCGGCTCCGCACTGACCACCTACCAGCACGGACACAACTGACGTGCGTACTGACACCGGCTCAACACTGACCGTGCACAGCATAACCAGTGACAATAAAGAATAAGTGAAATAAGACAGGAAGTGGCAGCAAATGAAACTCTGAAGAGGAAGCTGTCTCCTACCTTGTGATCCCCGGTCACAGGCGGTATTTCCGCTCGAGGGACATGCTGGTCTGCCCGCTGTTCCCCCTCCTCACAGCTCTGCTCTCTGGGCCACCAGCCGACTCTGTGAATGACATACGAGCGTGTAAACGGGACACTGAAGAAGCAGCCCCGGATGGCGCCCAGCTCAGGAACCGCCGCAGCCAGACCCCTGGGCATGGGGGTGGGGTGGGGAGGGACCCACCAGACGGCCCCCCTCCCACGCTGTCCTCACGGGTCGCTCTTGGGTGCCCGCCCCAGGTCCTGCCAGCCACCCAGTGTGTGCGTGTGTGCACGCTTTCCCCACGCCCTCACGGTCACACGCCCACGTATGCGGGCATAAACTGTCATCAGCGGGCACGAGGTTCCTATGGCATCATTTCCTTGGCACCTTCCTTATTTTTCTACCCCGCACACCCGTTGGAAATTCCTGTAAGTCAATGGCAGATTCTAGCGTGTTCTTGTGGGTCACTGCAGTGTCCCTGGGAAGGAGGGTGTCGCTCAGGGGCGGGGTGGCTTCCCCTGTCCTATCCCTCCCCATGGACGTCCCCTTGCTGCTCTGTGCGGGGCCAGCTGAGGCTGCCGCGATGCACCTTGTCCGGGGGGTGGGATGCCACTGTCCTGGTGGGACCCTCCCAAGGGCTCCCGGGAGTGGACCCTCCTCCGTGGTCTCTGCTTCTGCTTCCTCCAGCCCCTCTGGTCCTCTTCCTCCAGGATTCGGTGTCTCCCTGTGGCCCTTTCAGCCAGCAGCTCGTGGTCTGGGGGGGCCCTCCCCCCCACTGTCCCCCTCCCCCCCGCCCCGCCGCCTCTCAGTTGCCCTTCTGACTGCTAACGCATCCGTCCTCTTCTCCCCTGGACGGTGAGGGTGGCAAGGCCCTGGACACCAGCCAGGACCCTTCTTTTCCCATCCACAGTCCCAGGAGGTTTGGGGGAAGGAAGGAATCAAAACTTGTAACAAACACCTCTTTAGAAACTGCACTGGATTCGGAGACAAGAAATGGGGTTCCGTCCCAGCCTCTGGGCTGACTTCTGAGGGCGGCCAGCCAGCCACGTGCCCTGTCTTTTGGGGCCTCAGTGGGTCCATTTAGGACACGAACATAAAGACTTGTGCTCCCTCAGGACTGTCACAGAGACGGAGAGAAACTGCGAGGGTGTGAGGCGCTCTTCAGCGCGACAGGCTGTGGAGGCGTCCCCCCCGCCCCAGCTGCCAGCGACGCCGGGAACGCCCGCGGCAGGAATCAGGCTCCACGGTGCTCCAGGGGACACGCGTGATTCTCTGCACCTTCACCGGCACCCACTATCCACACTAACTCTCAGGAATCTGAAGTGTTCCCCGAAAGGCGTGGTTTTCCTACCCTGCGCTCGGTGGTTTGGGCCTGCCCGTCGCAGCTGTGCTCTTGCAGAGCCGGGGGGTTTAATCTCTCCAGGTGCTTGCCGGCTCCCTACACTCTCCGGTTTATCTAGAATCGTTTGGACTGTCAGCAAAACATAAAGAATAACTGCCTTCAGAGGCCAAATACACCACAGGCACCCATCTCCTTCAAGGGTTAAGTAATAGTTTCCAGGTCACCGTGGCCCGTGGCAACATCTGGGCCTCATCTCTCCAGCCCACAGAAGTCGAGGCGGGGACAATGGGCTTCCAGAGACCCCCCCTCACGCTCGCTGTTGAAGGCGTGTTTGTTCCTTTTCATCTTTAAATTGGAGAACGCTGGTGTGCGTGTGTGTGTGCGTGAGCGTCTGTAAAATAGCCCTGTTCTTTGAAGGGGGCTGGTGGGATACCTTAAGCCTGCTTTCTCCAGCACAGGTCTGTGGACCACGCGGGGCCACGAGGGTGTTCTCGAGACCCAAGGAGGTGAGGGACGACTAAAGACGACATGGCGAGCCTTCCAGAAGCCGCAGCCCTTTATTCTAAGACAGCCCTTTTTTTAATTAAAACTCTCCCCAGGTATAGGAGACACACATAGGCAAAGAGTTCACGGCACTGCCACATCCTGCACACACCCACGGAACCAGAGCCCCATCGGGAAGCAGAACACGGCCCCCCTGCCCTGGGGCCCAGCCCAGCCACGGGCCTTCCTCCCGCGGCCGAGGGGGTCGGTCAGCTGGGCTACTTCGTTGCTAGCCACAGTGTGTGGCTTCTTTCATTCGACGCTATGAGATTCATCATATTTTTATTTATAATTGCCGTAAAATATACGTGGCATTAAGATTTACTGTCCCAGCCGTGGTTAAGTGCACCGGTCAGTGGTATTAAGCACATTCACAGAGCTGTGCCACCATCACCGTCATCTGTCCCCATAGCTCTTTTCATCTTGTAAAACCAAAACTGTCCCCATTAGATACTCACTCCCCAGCCCCCTCCCCCAGCCCTGGCACCCACCATCCTACTTTCTGTCTCTATGACGGCGACTCCTGTAGGGACCGCATAGCAGTGCAATCCTACAGTATTTATCCTTTTGTGACGGGCTCATTTCACCGAGCATAATGTCCTCAGGGTTCATCCAGGTGGTAGCAGGTGGCAGGATTTCCTTCCTTTTTAAGGCTGAAAAACATTCCACTGTATGATGGACCGCGTTTAGTTTATCCATCATCCATCAGTGGATAGCTGTGTGGCTTCCACCTCTTGGCTGCTGTAAATAATGCTGCTGTGAACACGGGTGTACAAATATCTCTGAGACCCTGCTTTCAATTCCTTTGGGTATATATACCTGAAAGAGAATTGCTGGATCATATGGTAATTATGTTTTTAATTTTTTGAAGCGCTGCCATGCTGCTTTCCACAGTGGCTGCACCGCTTTGCATTCCTACCAGCAGAGCCCCAGGCTTCCAATTTCTCCACATACTCGCCAGCACTTATTTTCTGTTTTTTACGGAAGCCATCCTGATGGGCGTGAGGTGCTTATCTCCTGGTTTTGATTTGCATTTTCCTAATGATTAGTGATGTTGAGCATCTTTTCATGTGCAAGACTGGTCCATATTTTTGTGTAAATTCTATTGTGTGAATACAGTTTATCTACCCATTCCACTCCGATCAGCATGGAGGTAGTTTCCAGCCCGGGCTATGATGAACAGGGCTCTGAGAATGTGCCAGGGCACGTCCTTTGTGAACATACGTGAGTGCCCCCCACCCCTCCAGCTCCCGGGAGTGGAGTAGTTGGCTGTGGGTGGAGAAAGAAGGACTTTTTAAGGCTTTTGCCCATTTTTCTGTTGGGTTGTTTGTCTTTTCCTTGTTGGTTGGTAGGAGTTTTGTGAAAGTAGAGTCTGCATAAAAGTCCTTTATCGAGTATGTCCTGAGAAATTCTGTAAAAAAAAAAAAAAAAAAAAAAAAAAAAAGAGCCACAACCCTCCCTCTGAAGGTCATTCCTTCCCCAGCACGTCGTCTCGCCGATCCATCCACCTGTCCGTCCATCCATCCGTCCGTCCATCCACCTGTCCGTCCATCCATCCGTCCGTCCATCCATCTGTCCGTCCATCCAACCATCCATCCACCCATCCATCATCCATCCATGATCAGGAGCCTCTGGCCTGTCTAGATCCTGACACTGCCGTCCCCCCTTCCCTGCCCAACCAAGCATCGCTAACTGCTGCACCAGGGGCCCCCCTTCCACATGCTGCACAAGCCCCCCTCGCCGTGAACACGCACCCCTCTCCAGGTGCTGGGAGCACCCACGCCCTGCACCTCTGCCTGTGCTGGTCCTGCTGGACCTGCGTCGTCCCCGTGAACTCACCTTCCACAGCCTGTGGAGCTGTCTGAGCCCCTTGCCCACCCCACCCTGGTGACGAGGAGCCGTGCCTGTCCTCGAATTCCCATGTGCTCTGTCAAGCCTGCTGCAGAGTCTGTTATTAACGAAGACAAAGATGACAGTGGCCGAGCCCTGCTGGAAGGCAGCCCTGGACTAGAACGTTCCATGACTCCCCCCAACAACCCCACGAAGCAGGTTCTACTGTTACCCCATCCCACAGATGAGGACCCTGGGGCCCAGACAGGTAGAGTCACTCTCCCTAAACCACAAATCGAGTAAGTGACGAAACAGATTCTACGATCCAAGAGCGGCGGCCAGCCCTGCACAGTGGACCACACCTGAACGGTCTCTACGCTCCTGAGCTGAAAACCAGAATAAATGAATGAACTGAGGGTGGAGCCGCAAGCAAACGGCATGACCTCAAAGCCAGAGGACTGAGCAGTTTTAGCCACGAAATGGGGGCCTTCCCGTCGACACGGGCCGCCTGGAACCAGACTCTCCTTCCGGTAAAGGAACAAGAAGAAGAAAAGGTAAAAGCCAAGAGGAAAATAACAAGCAGAGAAAAACTGCCCGGAAATTTTCCCCTGAAGTGAGCGTGATTGCTTTGGACGTTTGGAATCTGGGTGCATTTGGAGAAACATCAGGTCGTGATAAGTGTTTTATTTCACTTGCTGCAGGCGGATGGGATAACGGCCATCTGGAGCCACCCGGGAGCGTGAGGCCGCGGAGAGGCTGTCGTGATAAACAGGCCCGGTGAAAGCTGCCGGCACGCCCGGCCCGCGCCCTTGGCCGTTCCCACTTCCTGCTCACGCTGCAGGCAGAGGAGCCTCACGGTCGGGCTCCCGGGAGCTGGCTCTCCCGGCGGCCATCACCAAGCCATCAGCGCACGTCTGTGCAGGGCCTGGGCCTGGTCCAGGGCCGCGGGCAGCGTCCTAGGCTTTGAGCATCAGCCGGGCTCCGAGGCTGTCTGTCCCGATGACAGGACACGTCTGTCCTCAGGAAGGTGGCCCAGAGTATGCGAGTGTAAGCTGCGGTCAGGAGGGGCAGGGCGGGGACACACCTGGGCACCCTCACCGCTGCCTGCCTCCCTCCCCTGCTCTGCTGGGCGGCTCCCCCCCGGCACCCAGTCACCTGGGATTTAGGATTTGGGAGAACCGCCACCCCCTGGGCTTGGAGTCTGCTCCCTGGACAGCCCTGGTGGACGTGCAGGGGTTCCCCCCACACCACGGGACCCACCCAGCCAGCAGGAACAAGAGCGGGAGGCTCTGTATAGATGTCTGCCCCCCCTTCCTCCTGCGGGCCGTCAGAGGACCAGATCCTTCCCTCCCAGGCACCTGCCCACTGACCTGCCACTCCCGCTGGGTCACTGCCTGGCTCTGGAGTCCCAGCCACGGACGGGTCCCGGCCGGAGACGCACCAGCAGCACCGTGGCACCTCCTCTCTCGCTTCCCCCGGGGCCACCCCTCCCCACCCTGACTCACATGTCCCAAGCAAGAGGGGCAGCCTTAACCTCCCCTCAGCTCAGCTCAGCCCTCTGGAGCACACGCCCAAGGCAGCCAGAGGCCACGGACGCAGGGCCACGGACGCAGAGCCACGGATGCAGGGCCACGGACGCAGGGCCACGGACCTCCGTGCCTGAAGATCCACAGGGGGTGGAGGAGCAACAACCAGAGGAAGACACAGGCCTGTGGATGGGCGGGGGGAGGGGATGGATTTCCGGGGCAGCGGGACCCTCACCAGCAGCCCTCTCCCAGCGACACCTGGGGCGAGTCAGTACCTGCTCCAGGGTCACCGCGACCCACACGTTCTCAGGTGTAAACTGGGCAGAGAAACATGTCACACGAAGGAGTGAGGACCAAGGGGACGCAGGATTTGAAAAGCGGAGGGGCCAGCCCAGTGGGATGCAGCCCCGGGAAGCCTGGCCCGAGGGCTCTGCCCCCCGTGGGCCGATCATCAGAGAAGCAAAGACCCACCCTTCACCTTGGGAACCGGAGCGCTGGACGCACCTCCGCAGCCCCCGCGCGGCCTCGGCGAGGGAAGCAGCGGCTAGCGAGCGCTTGCAGTTTACCCAGCGTGGGGCGGCAGCTCAGTACCCTCCACGGCGTCCCCACGGGGAGGGTCGCTACTGTCCCCAGGGCGCGGGTTGAGGCCGAGACCCAGAGTAAATGACTTGCCGAGGGTCCGCACAGCGGGCCGCGGATGCCAGGGACCGCCCAGCAGGTTCCGTCTCGGTCACCCGACCTGTCGGGAGGGAGGCTCAGGCGCCGCCGTGCGGAGGCTGCCCCCAGGTCTCACCCAAGGTGACGGAGGGCAGCCCTGCAGACCCTCCCGTGACACCCACGCCGGGGACTTACTCAGAGATCAACACATACACAGGGCACGTGTGTACACAAATGAGCACGCACACATGTGCAACACACGTGCGCACCAGCACGTGCACAGCCCTGCACACACGTCCACACCGGCACGCACGTGTCACGGGGGGACCCGCACCAGCTGGCGGTGGCTTGTGCTCAGCAGGGCCCGGGCCGCCCGCCTGCCTCTGGACCCGGCTCCGGCTTGCGGCCTCCAGGGTCACCGGGGCAGACGAGGCTGTGACCCAGGCTCGTGGCGGCCGGCTGCCCGTGTCCCTCAGCAGCCTGGCACCACGCCTGGCAGAGGGGTGGCCGCCGGAAAGCAGGCGAGTTATTGAAAGCAGACCTGGGGGCTAACCTCCCAGGCTCCAGACGGGGCCCCAGCACAGGGGCTGAGCTCAGGAAGCAGGCATGTCGGGGACTCTCCTCCCTCCGTCGGGCACACTAGGGCCCGGTGGGCAGGGGCTGCACACTCAGAGGCCCGGGTCCCTGCCTGACCTGGCGAAGCGAGCTCCCCAGGGGCCCGGCCAGGCCTGCGCCTCAGCCAGCTCCTCGGTGCTTAGGGACGACGCTTCGAGGAGCACGTCGTCAGGCAGCACCCGAGGGTGGGGACCCAGAGGGCGGGGCCTTTGGCTGGGGACACAGCGCCACTGCGGCCCCTTCCCCCCGCCACGTGGGCTTGGAGGCTGGGCTCTCCCCTCACCAGGGCCCCGGGCCCCCTGAGCAGGTGTCTGCCTGGAGCCGCGGTTCTCAAAGCGGGGCCTCAGCGCCAGCGGTAGCAGCAGCCTCTCAGGCGCTTGCTGGAAACAGGACCCCGCCCCAGAGCGGCCCCCGAGTCAGAGGCTTCGGGGCCGACCGTGGTCTGCGTGCACCTGCCCTCCAGGGCACTGGCTTGTGTGGCTGGACCTGTGTGCTGGCAAACAGAGAAGGGGCGTCTGCTCAGCCCCTCGCCTTTGCCTGCTGGAGGTGATGGGGTGCGGGGGCTGACGGCGTGGGGCCCAGCAGGCTCCTCCGCGAGTGACGCTGTCTCGTGGGGGGACCGGAAGGTTGTTCTAGAGTGATGGTCTGTATCACCTGTTGTCCAGGTGTAGTATGCATTTGTCGGGACTTAACGGATAGGACTGTGAAGATTTGGCATTTCACTGTGTGTTCAATTTACCTCCCAAGAAGGAAAGGAACCTCTAACAGGTGCCGACCTCTGGTCTACGAGGTGTCCGGGGAGAAGCATCCTGACGCTGCAACTCACTGACAAGCACACGGAGCCTTCCCAGACCCTCGATCTTGGCTTCTGGAGGACATTCTGTCGAGAAGAGGCGCGGCCTCCAGGCCCGGCAGGGAAGGCGGAGGGTGGGCCGGTGTCTGGTGTCGGGAGGCAGGGAGGAGCTGGGCTCACGACAGAAGGACAGGACAAGTGTGACGGGTCAGGGAGAGAGCACGGACGTGAATGCAGGCACTGCACAGGTGACCCACGGTCCGTCCTGGAAACATAAACAGATGGAAGTGGGGATGGGACAGCTCTTTCTTAATGTACGATGCCAAAGAATAAATGCATAGGAAATGACTTAGAAATGCACCCCAAAGTAGGATGGACAAAGCAACGTGGAGACGGACACACACGTAATAAAGCACATGCAGCTGGTGGTGACGGGAGAATGGGGCAGTGGGCACAGGGGTGTCCAATGTACAGTTCTTTCGTGGTCTGTACGTCTGCAAAATTTCATAACAAGATGTCAAGAAAAGACAAAAAAAAAAAAGGATGAGAATTGGGAAATAAAGACAAAAGAAGGCACCGCAGTTTGAACTCGGGGAGATGGAGGGGACTGGCTCCTCGGGGTGACATCCACCCCGCTAGGTCCCTGCACCTCGGTCCCTAGCACAGACACTCCCACGGGCTCGAAGTGGGCCGGGCAGACCGCTCAGACTCAGAGGCGGGGCCCCAGGAGGGCTTGGGGCCCGGGAATGAATAAAACTCAGAACCACTCATGCCTGGGGACCCTTGCTAAACCTGGCCGGGCCAGCAGGACCCCCAGGGCCTGGGAGCGTCACCGCGCCCTCCTGCCTGGGGGAGCACGATAAACACGCCAGGGCCAACAAACAGCAGCCTTTCAAAGAGTCACGACAGAAAACAAGGCAAAAAGCACCATCAAGGCCCAGCCAGCCTCACAACAGAGCCAAGCAGGGTCGGGGGGGTGCCCCTTGCTGGAGTTCAGGCGGAGCTCACGGAGGTCGGGGACCCCAGACCAGACGCGGGAAATTCAGATTAGGCAGTGGAGGAGCGAGGCACTGGGCCCTCTTCTGGACGGCGGGTTGGGCCGGTACCGCCCTCCCCCGGCAGCGCACGCTCTCCTTCCGAGACCCCCCGAGGACCCCACTCCCTAGGAGTCCCCGCGACCTGCTTCTGCTCGGACCCCGCCAGGCCTCC
Source organism: Eschrichtius robustus (assembly GCF_028021215.1). Taxonomy (NCBI): domain Eukaryota; kingdom Metazoa; phylum Chordata; class Mammalia; order Artiodactyla; family Eschrichtiidae; genus Eschrichtius; species Eschrichtius robustus. Next base: position 1,873,276 of record NC_090842.1, read on the forward strand.
CCCACTGCGTGTCCCAGTCACCCCCTGCCCCACGCCTCCCTTTCTGTCTGGGGGTGAAGGGCTCGGAACCCCGGCGGCCGAGGAACCGGGCCCGCCGGCAAGCACGTCAGTCCCGGACAGCGAGGTGCTTGCTGACAGCTGTTCCCTTTATGGTCTCTCCTCCTCTCCGCCCTTAGCTGAGCTGGCCTGGAGCCCAGTGGTCAAGCTGGTTAAAAAAAATTAGCAAGACAATTATCTGTCACCGCCACCCGCTGCCCTGCTGCTTTCTCTAATTAGCCTGGAGCTGGTGGGGCTGCCCTGCAGCAGGACAAGGTCCAGGGGCTCAGGGTGCCATGGGAACCAGGGCGGGGCGCCAGCTCCAGCCTCGCTCGGCCTTCCCAGAACTGCTCTGGTGAAGCCCCGTCGCCAAGGTATTGAGCTGGGTTTGAACAGCATCCGTGTGAAGAGCGTGTCACATCTCTCCCGACACCACTGAGTCTGAGAAAACACACCTGTCATGCTGCCATCACCCGACAGATGCCTCCAAGAGCCACTGCCCAAGGGCTCTGCTGAAGCCAAAAGCGAGACGCCCCAGGCTTCCCATGCTCCCTGGTCCTCCTTGGCACCGGCCCAACGTTCCAGTTGGCCTGGGAGCAGCGGCAGTGTTTCCCCCACTTCTCCACCTGACTCGCACTCTCGGGTCTGCAGTTGGCACCGGATGCAGAGGGCAGACACGGTCACGGCCACCGTTTCCCAGTGGCAGCCCCAGGGCAGCGGCATTCACACTTGGTGTTCTCTGCCAGCTTTGATAAATGTCACTCTATGTTTGAAAGCTTTTTAGTGGAGGAAACAGGTCAGCAAACCCTTTGTGTTCTTTGCCAAGTGAGACCTCGCCCATCTGCGTCCTGTGCCTGCTGGATGCGTACACGGCTGACGCTGAGTCACTGTGATGTTACTGTGGAGGGCACAGAGTCTCATCAACAGCTGCTGAAGTTATCCAAATCTAAAGATAACCGACATTCCCTTCATATATAAAGAGCACCCAGAATCAATAAGAAAACCACCATGGGTGGAGGAGGGGTAAAGGATATGAGCAGCTGATTCACAGAAGTGGCTCCCAGTCCTAAGAGAAGAGATGCAAGTTGCTCTGAGCTCTGCACTGTCTCATTCAGACAGTGTGCTGTTGGCAAAAGGGCAGATACGGAGATCAATGGAGCAGACGAGAGCTCAGAAACAGAGTCGTACGACACACAGTCAACTGATTTTTGGCAAAGGCGCAAAGGCAATTCAAAATGGGTCATATATCTAAAGCGATAATGTGAAATAGAAACTTTGCATTATAGATTTAGAAAACAAGGAAGAAAGTAGGAAACGAGGGAGAAAAATCTGCTTGAACTTGAGGTCGTCAATGAGTTTCTGTATATGACACCAAACACGTAATCTGTGAAAGAAAAAAGTTAATATACTGGATTTTATCAAAATTTTAAAAATTTGCTCTGTGAAAGACACTCCTAAGAGAATGAAAAGACAAGTCACAGACCAAGAGAAAATGTTTGCAAATCATATTTCTAAATATGGACTTATTTCTAGAATATATAAAGAACTCTAAAAACGCAACAGCAAAAAAACAAGCCAATTAAAAAAGAGCTGCACAGACACTTTACCAACGAAGATATACAGATGGCAAGTAGGCATATGAAAAGACGCTCAACGTCAACTGTCAGTCGGGAAATGCAAATTGAAACACAGAGATACCTATACACCTATCAGAATGGCTGATATCCAAGAAACCAACAACACCAAAGGCTGGAGAGGATGTGGAGCCACAGGAACTCTCACTCATCCCGGGTGGGGATGCAGCATGGTGCAGCCACTGCGGAAGACAGTTTGGCAGTTTCTTACAAAGCTAAACACAGACACACCATATGCCCCAGCAACTGTACTCCTGGGTATTTAATCCAATGAACTGAAAACACAAAAACTTGTATGTGAATGTTTATAGCAACTTTATGCATAATCACCCCAAACTAGAAGTAACCAAGATGTCCTTCAACAGTCTATAGAGAAACAAGCTTGGTACATCCACACAGCAAAATCATATCTGGTGATGAAAAGGAACAAGCTACCGATTTAACAAACACGGATGAATCTTAAATGCATTTAGCTAACTGAAAGAAGCCAGACCCCAAATGCTACATATTCTATGATTCCATTCCTATGACATCTGGAAAAGGCAAAACTATGGGGATGGAAACTGCCAAATCAGGGATTGCCCGGGGCTGTGGGAGAGGACAGTGGTTGATTACAAAAGACATGCACTGGAGGACGTTTAGGGGATGCAATGGCACTGGGGTGACACTTACATGACTCCAAGTATTTATTACCCAGAGAACTTTACGCCACGAAGAGTGAACTTTAATGTATGCAAATTAAATCTACTAGGATGGCAGCAGATCCCAGGATGGGATGCAGGTGCTGATCAGAGAATCCAATTGTATTACAAACGTTAACACAAGCTCACCGAGGGGAGGGGGGCAGAAAGGAGCTGACCTAAGTAACTTAGGAAAGCGGACACTGAAGGCCGGGTGCTGGTGCTAAGACAAAGGGCCCACTGCATATCAAGACTGGAGCTGGTAGAGCTGCTTCTCATGGGAAGACAGGTTAGCCTTCAAACTGTTTTACGTGGACACGGGGGTCTGACAAATAAGTAAACTGACGCTGGACGGAGGGGCCATGCGTCTCACTGCAGATAAGCAGGGAGGAAGGCTGGCATGGTCCACGTGGCGCTGGGTTACTCAGAGATCTCAGCACAAACTCGTGCTTAGCTTAATACAGATACAGAGGGACAGAGAAACAATTACAGGTCTGTGAGCACACACAGGTAGTGCACAGGCACACACACAAGTACACGTTCCCTGGCTCTGCCTGCTCAGAAGGCCTAGAAAGAGTGACACCCCAGTAGCACCGAGCACACCTGGGGCCCAGATCTTGGTTTCTAACACCATTCTCCTAAAGGAACCAGGGCTTCTTGGAGCAACAGCTGATTCTAGGGTAGGACTGGGGAATATATGAGGTGAGCATATTATACCGCATCCTATAGAGCCAGAAAGCGAGGAAGTGCCCAAGAAACAAAAGGAGGGCAGTCAAAGGGACACCGGTGCCACCCTGAAAGGGCTGCCAGTAAAGCTGGAACATCTGAGAAACAAAACCAGTGACACGGGATTAGGGCCCAAGGCAGGAAGTACACATGGGTGAGTCCAGACTGAGACAGTTAAATGGCCGAACGCATAAACACATAGGAAAGAAGAGACAAATCTACACCAAAAACTCCAAATAACTCGTGTAGATACCGCCCCTCTAAGAGGGAGAGTTTAATGCCTCCTTTCCCTCCTAAAAATTGAGGGTGGCCTGGATTTAGTGACTTGCTTCTAAAATAGAGCAAGTGACGGCAGAGAAACCTGGCAAACACGACCTCAGCCAGGAGATCAGGGTCAACGTCAGCATTGATGGGTCACGGTGATGGCGTGTCCCCCCATAGCACGTGATGGAGCTCTCTCCCTCTGTGTGTCCTTTCCCCTAAACCTATAATCTCTAACCACGAGAAAAGCATCAGACAAACTCCAGTTGAGGGGCATTCTACAAAACACAGCACCCGCACTGCTCAAAACTGTCAGAGTCATGAAACACAAGGCAAGTCTGAGCAACCGTCACAGCCCAGAGGAGGCTGAGGAGACCAAATGCATCCTGTATGGGATCCTGGAGCAGGAGAGAAGACTGCAGTGAAAACCTACTGAAATCCAAATGAGGTCTGGCCTTCGGTTCCCAGTGAATGCCCTGGGGCTGTTCTCTGAGTTTTGATGAACATGCCATGGTGACGTGAGGTGTTAACAACAGGGACGGAGGGAGGGGACACAGGAACTCTCTGTACTACTATTGCAACTTTTCTATAAATCTAAAACTCTTCCAAATTAAAAAGTTTATTTTTAAAAGACTTGAATAGATCTTTTGCCAAAGAAGACATATGAATAGCAGGTAAACACACGGAAGGGCCCTCAACCTCATTAACCAAAAGGAAGATGCAAATTAAGCCTCCAGGAGACACCCCCTCGTACCCACCGTACAGCTGAGCAGGACCCTGCAGGGCCTTTCCAGGAACCCCCTTCCCCATGTCCCCTGCCTCTTGTTTATTAAAAAAAACTTCAGCTTCCCAGGCCTCACCCGAGTTCCAAAGAGCAAATTTAATCAAAAGCAAAGGAAAGCAGTGAAGCAAGACAAAATAATAACAGTTTAGCCATTAAACAAAGTCAAGGACCTTTAGTTCCTCCTCAAGGGATACAGATGTCATCCTGAGCCATGTCCTTGAGTGATACTGAAACGCCATCAGGTGGAAGAAGTTAACTGTCTGCTGCCCACCAGCACACAGACCCCAGACCCGCTGCAACCAGAAGGTTGATGACGTTGCCTCCCGATGACCTCACCACCAACCAGTCAGAAGGACATACACGAGCTGACCACGCCCCCACCCCCCTCCCTCACACGGTCTTTAAAAACCCTTCCCTAAAAGCCACTGGGGAGTTCAGGCCTTTTCAACAGGAGCTGCCTGTTTTCCTTGCTTGGTCCCACGTCGGACACCTTGCCACAAACGCTGTACTTCCCTTCACCACAGCCCGGTGCCGACACACTGGCTTTACTGCACAGAGGAGCGGACCCAAGTTTGGTCTGGTATCAGCTAGGATAGCCCTAGTCACTGCAAAGATGGGCGGTCGCAGGGGTCAGCCCAACGAGGAGATACAGGACCTCCTGCACTGCCGGGTGGTGCCTAAGACAGAAGACCGCTTTGGAAACAGCCTAATACCGTGTGGAAAAGTTAAATGGACTGACTTAGGACCTGCATCGCACTCCTAGGAATCCGCCCAAGTGAAGTGAAACACGTGTCCGTGTAGAACCCTGTTCGTGCGTGTTCACGGCAGCCTTGCTCATGACTGCCCCAGAGCACCCAGATGTCCACCAGCTGGGGAACGGATGGAGGACACGTGGAGAGCCCACACGACGAATACGACTGGCCACAGAAAAGGACACGCTTCTGGTACACGCTGCACGACGGACCAGCCGTGGAGACATCGTGCTCAGGGAAAGAAGCTGGACGTAAAAGGTGGCATCCGGTCTGATTCCAGTCCTACAAAGTTTCCAGAAAAGGCGAATCTCTAGAAACAGTAAGCGGCTCTCTAACCCCTGCGTTCCACGAGGGCCGACCCTCACTGGCACGGGGACTCTGGCCACCCGCAGTGCACCCCGCCCACTCCCCCCTCTCCTTTCCTGACCTTAACACTCAGAATCAAACTGCAGGCCAGTCCTGAGGGTGGGGTTGCCCCTCACCAGCCCTACAGCCCCGCGTGGTACTGGCGGGCGACGGGTGCTCAGTCCCCGCTGACCGACGGCGGGGCGCGGGGGGACCCGCGACTCTGTGGGCCCCGGAGCGGAAGGCGGGAGAGCACGCCCATCACGGGATCATAGCCTGTGCCCCCTCCCCACGCCCGGGCCCCTCGTGTGCTCGACGGCTGGCCGTCCTCCTGGAGGATCGGGAGCTCGGCCACGGGCGCCACTGGCGTCCCTCTGCCCCAAGCCCTCCTGGTCACACAGCTCCGGGGGCGCCCTGTGGTGCTGTGTGCAGGGCAGCCCTCCCAGCGGCCACACTGACCTCTGACACCGCCTGGGAGTCGTGACGGCCGGCTCCGAGCAGGCCCGGGGGCTGTGAGCATTGGCCACTGTCTTACAGGGCTCAGGGTGGCCGGGGCCTCGGCGTGGGAGAGACGGCCTGGAAGGGGCACACGGCGAGAGGCCTGGCTGCCCGGGGACAGCGGGGGAGTGGCCTGGGGGAGGGACACTGACCGGGCAGCTGGGCCCTACGCGTGTGACTTGGGCAAATCCCTGTCTGTCGGATGAGCACGTGGGACCTCGCCCAAAGCCCAGAACGCGCCCCTGCCCCTGGGGGGCCTGCGTGCAGGGCAGCAAGTGGAGGGGCCGGCGGCCGGTACCCCCAGGGGGGCAGGCCCACCAGGGGACCCAGGAGGGATGTGCCCCCCACACCCGAGAGGGGCCGCAGAGACCTGCAGCCACAGCCCTGTGGACCAGGCCCCAGTTCACAGGTGGGATCCTGGGGCTCAGAGGCGGTGGTCTGCCCGGCGGGCACCTCCCCAGAGCACCAGGTCGTGCGAGGGTCCCGGGGCGCCCCGTGTGCTCCCCAACTGCTCGGATCCCCTTCCTGGGCACTCTCCTCTTTCTCTGAAGGGTGCTGGGCCTCAGAGCCAAGCCGGGTAAAGTCATGCCCTGGGGTTGTTAGCGGACACAGCCACTGACTCAGCTGCACGAGAGAAGGGGTGCTTCCAGACGGGGCAGGGACAGACCGTCAGCGGGGCGGGTCCCCTCGCTCCGCTGCAACCCAAAGCAGGCCTTGCCTGAGGTGTCCCGCAGGGACAGAGGAGACGCAGTGGCCCCTAGAGCGCATGGTCTCTCCCCACCCCTCCCCGAATCCTTGACCCTGGCCCTTCTGAGCGTCCGTGTTGGGGGACAGCGAGAGTTCTGTCCTGCGTGGACAGAAAGGTCCACTCTGCCCTCTGTCCCTCCGCGGGGAAGGCTCACATCACCTGGGCTAGGCCCCCTGCCCCCAACCTTCCTGCAGTGACCACCTCCCGTAAACCCACCAGAATCGCACCGCAGAAGCCCGATACCTGCAGCTCGAGAGCTGGCTCGGCAGGGTGACAGACGGGGGCCCAAGCAACACTGGGCACCAAGTGCTGGACAGCGCAGGCGAGTGAGAGCTTGGAGACCGAGGGAGGCCAGGGAGGAGGCCCACCTGCGGGGCCTCAAGGAGGCTGGGGGCTGATGGGCGGGACAAGGTTGGTGGCCTCCGGCCTGTGCAGACAGGTGAGCGCTCACAGGAGGCACAGGAGGAGAAAGTGCGTTTGGAGCGATAACCGTGGGGCTTGAAGCGGGGTCTGGGGCCGGTCAGCAGGCAGTGGGGAGGCTGGAGCGGGGAGACGGGAGCTCGTGCCAGAGTTCCAAGCGGGGAGGGGGAGGGGCCCGTGGAGCGTGCCCCCATCTGCCCTCCCTGGGCAGCAAAGGGACCACCGGGCCGTGCTGTCCAGTGAGCCGGTCCCAGCGTGGCTGAACCAGCACCGGAAGAAGGCCTCAGCCGGGCACGGGCCCCACCGCAGGGCCTGAGCTCTGGGGGCAGGTGGCATCGACGCCGGGGTCGTCTTTGAAGGGAGGCTCCCTGGGAACTGGGAAGGTGGGGGCAGGCCACGCCTTCCTCATGAGCCGCTCCCCCCCGGGGGGCCCGGCCCCCGGGGGCCTCTGGTCCTCCCAGCACCAGTTCGGGCCCCGCAGCTCCCCCTGCCGCGGGGATGTCACCTCGTCACAGAAGACAGGGATTTAGGGACGGCAAAGCTCACCCACTGCGGAGTTTTGGAGAAAACATGGTCCCTCGCACTGACAAACCAAGGAAATGCTCCAGGTGAACCGTGTGCAGACGAACTTCTGAGCAAGTCGGCGGGAAAGCCGCTGAGCGTGGCCAAGGCCCAGAACTTCCCCCGACGCTCCCCCCACCCGCCCCAGGCCTCGTGGCCGTGAGTTATGCATCCAGGTTCCCTGTACAGGAGGGTGTTGGGGTCCCTCCAGGGCCAAGAAAGGCTGCTGCCTGACCTCCGCCGAGCTCCCCGCAGAGGTGCTTTCCTGCGGCCTTGGGGCCGCCCCCTCACCCCCCGGCTGTTTCATCCTCCCCTGTGAGGGGAGATAGCTCCTGTGCATCCGCTACCCCTGCTGGATGGGGGACAGCCACAGGATGGTTCCAGAGCTGCTCCTGGGAGGTGACGTCTAAGCTGTCCACTTCTCTCCCTGAGCTGCTTGTGGTAACTCTCAGCGGCGACACTGCAAAACCCAAGATCCTTAGGCGGACGGGGCCTTCTCTGCTTCCTGCGCCGGCCCTGCTCCCACCCTGCCCACGTCCTCCCCCCACAGCCTTGCCATCACCCCTCCGCTTAGCAAGCAGGACCCAGGCCAAGTGCCACCCCTCTGGGAAGATACGTGACAGCCACTGCTGACCCTACACAGGACCGTTCTCATCACCGCAGCGGTCCAGCCGAGCCCGGCAAGAAGAGGTGTGTGGTCAGTGAGTCCGGGATAGGCCTCTCCTCGTGGCCCCATCCCAGGAGGGTCCTGCTCCTCTCAGGGCCCCCAGCCCCCGACTCCGGGGGCTCTAACGCGTTCGCAGAGAGACTCTTGGTCCGTACACGGTCCCGATCCTTTTCTCCACTTGGCAGACTGGATTTTCACAGGGTTACCCACTCAGGGGCCACACCTATGTTTCCACGGAGATGTCACTCCACTGTCTCTGACGACGTGGATCCGCCACCAAGGACTCCAGCCTGTCGCGGGGTCAGAGCCCGGCCTCACGGGCTCCCTGTGCCACCACGCGACGCCGGTCTCCTTTGCCAGAATCTCAGTTTTATTGCACTTTGAATAATCTCCGGAGACAAACCCTTGAGAGTTTCCTTTGTTTATGGGAATCTTTGATCCCCTAAGAGTGTTTAGAACTCGCTGAAGTGTCGTCTTCCTGCCCCCGCTCCCGGCCCCGTGGGGCGGCAGGGAAGCCGTCGGCCCGTCCTCGGTCTGTGGGGATCCAGGGCCCCAAGAGAGAAGCCCTCAATCCGGAGCCTTTGCCCCTGGGGTGGAGGAGGGGCCCCTGCTGGGACCCTACAGGCTCGTGGCTGCTTTTCCAGAACAGAAGCTCCGGGGGAGGGGCCCATTTCCTACATCCTACGTGAGCAACTTTGCATCCACGCCTGGCCTTCCAACCACAGCTGGGGGTGGTGGTCTGCTCCCCCCAGTCCCGTGAAAGCCGGCCACCTGCCGGCCACCTGCCGCCACCCGGGCTTGAGGCAACCGCCTCCCCAGCCCCCTGAAATGCGGGACCGGCTCCCGGGGCTCCGCCCCTTTGCCTCTTCTGGGCCACCTGCCCCTCTCGCGTGGTGTGGCTTCTCGCCAGAAGCCTTTGGAGTGTGCCCAGTTCTTCTGTTATTTCAGGTTGTTGTGCTTCCAGCACAGATTTCCACTCCGCTACCACCGGGATGGAAAAGGCCTCTTCCATCTGAGCCCTGCGGTCCCAAGATTCCGACCCCTAAGTAGAGCCGGCGCCGTTTGGGGCAGAAACGAGCGTGAGGGTGGGCGGCCACCAGGGGTGCGTGTCCTCTGCCACCGGCCGGGTGGCTCTGGGAGCTGGTGCGCAGACTCAGAGAGCAGGCAGCCCCGAGTCCTCGTGCACCAGCGGCCTTCAGTGGTGCCCCCGTCCTTGCAGCCGGCAGGGAACCCTCAGGAAGGCACTGCCATCCCCAGGACCCCCTGGAGTTCTTGTCCCTCGTCGCTCCAGGCCTCCCTCCGCCACCCACAGGCATGGCAGCGACCTGCGGCGGCCCCACCCCCAACAGGCTTGCTCCCTGGCGGCCCTCAGCGGGCAGGATGCCCGAGGGCGGGGGGCACCACGGGCGGACGCGGACGCACTCAGTAACTTATCCTCTGTGCTTTCAATCCCATCCTAGTCGGTTTCAGGGCCAGGTCTGCGTGCGGTGTGGACTTGGACAGCACAGGCCTCCACCCTATGCAGTGGGTTCATAATTCCCAAAGGTCAAGGTGGACTTTTCTCACGAGGAAAATGGGCCCTGTGTACCTTTGTGGACTCCCTGGAGTGAGGCCCCCTTCATCCTACCCCCTCACTTACCATGGCCCCCAAGAGGCCATGAGATGCTTGAGAACTCTGGTCCCCAACCCTGCCCCCCTCCCCAGGTCACAGCATGCTCTAGCCTCTCCAGACGCCTCTACACAGGGGAAGCCCCTGCGGGCAGGAGACCCTCCACGTGCTGGCCCGAGAGCCCC